>NC_082663.1:116881363-117184393 GCF_025265405.1 Mesoplodon densirostris | reverse complement strand
TCAGATCTGCCTTTCCCCTTAGAAGGAACTTTCGTATATTAAATTTGTTCATACTGTTATGAGTTGGACAAAGCATTTTCTGTGTTTTCTTTCCATTTGGAATCATTTCTCATACTTTATCTACAGATGATCTTTTCTTGAACCGTTAGTTGGAAACAGGCTATTTGACCTGCAGAGTGCTCAAATTTTGCTCTCAGGAGAATCGGAGGCAGGATTTAGGGATAACAGGTGGGTGGACAGGGCATGATCTCTGTAAAAACCAAATGGGTGCAGAGATGAGTAAATACAGCCTGTTGACATCACACACGTGTTGGACCCTGGTGATTGACGAACTGGTTGTTTAGGGAAACAGGTAGGGGCTCTGTATGAGTCAATCGGTATTTCGGGATTGTGAGGGGTAAAGGTTTATTCAGGTATTTGGGACTGAAGTTTGTCTAGAGGCAGCAGATATCCATATAAGACTGTGAAATCTGGGTGTGGCACAGCTCCCTCCAAAGTCTGTGGTTTCAGAGAAGCCAAGAATATAGCTCGGATCTTGGTTGGAGGGCTATGATTTATACCCAGGGGGGTTAAAGCTCATTCCAGGAACTAGGAGTGAGTAGGTGTGGCAAAGAAGAACCTTCAGGAAGGTGGGAAAAGATCAGCTGGGGCTACCCAGATGTGTGACTATAAATTCCAACCATCTAACCACTCACCCATTGACTTATTTAAAATGTTTAATAGCAAAGTCACTTAAAAATTTTATTTATTTATTTATTTATTTATTTTTTACTATGTTTCATCTTTGTTGCTGCACATGGGCATTTTCTAATTGTGGTGAGCTGCGGCTACTCTTCATTGTGGTGCACGGGCTTCTCCTTGCAGTGGCTTCTCTTGTTGCGGAGCATGGACTCTAGGCGTGTGGGCTCAGTAGTTGTGGCTCGCGGGCTGTAGAGTGCAGGCTCAGTAGTTGTGGCGTATGGGCTTACTTGCTCTGCGGCATGTGGGATCTTCCCAGACTAGGGCTCGAGCTCATGTCCCCTGCATTGGCAGGCGGATTCTCAACCACTGCACCACCAGGGAAGTCCCCAAAGTTGCTTTTGAAATAAGGGAAGTTAATAAAATCATGGATTATGGTATATATGTGTTTGTTTTTTGCTTGTGTGTGTGGGTGTTTTTTCTACAAGCAAAAGAGAATCAGTGTATGTACACTTTTAATGAAGTGTATACATAGAGTGTATATGTACTTTTTGAATGAAGAATAATCCTTGGGGAAGAAGATAGAATAAAATTACTTGCACTGATCCGTGGGAAGCAGTTCTGTATTCAGCAAACTAAGAGTTTTCAACTCATGTTCTCAATTATAAAATGAATTAGTAGTAGATACCTGTCCCATAAAGGATTAAATGAGATGATGCCTATAAGTTCTTGGCACAGCACCCCAAAAAGTGAACTCTTAAGATTTTATAAAAATAGGGTCTGACTAATACACATTGTGTTCAAAAGTACCTTTTTTTTTTTTTTTTTTGCCCCCTACTTAACGTTAGATTTTGGCCATCTTTCTATGCTAGAACACAGAGGTCTAATCAGAGTGTGCTTGGACTCTTATTTTCCAAAGTTGTTGTTGAAATTTAGCTCCCCTGCGCTTGTCTCCCCTCAAAGGATGGCAGAGACCATTCTTGCACGTGTGTCTTGGTGTCCTTGTCACACTCTTCTCTGGGGTGACGTCTCTACCTCTTGTGCTTGAAGCCTGTGAAAAGGCAACACACACTCCCTGCCTTGGATCACAGGCCCCAGTGGAGACTCCACAGATGTTCCCAGGCTTCCTTTGATGTGGGGAAGTCAGGAGGGGCAGGGTGGGGAGTCTGTCCTCTTTCTGTGCCTGAGCGGGGGTCTTAGTGTCAGTGCTGTTTCTTCCTGTTGGTCTGGGAATGATGCTTTCCAGGAAGAGACCGTGTGCTTCCCCTGTGTTCCTCCCTAAAGTAAAATGGGCAGCCATACTGTTGCTCTCTAACTGCTTCATGTCAGGGTGGCGTATTTTGTCTGGGGAATATCTCCCCACACCTAGCTGTCTCCTGTGGGTCCCTTTCTTGAGGCTCGTCAGCTGTAGAGTGGAAGTCCAGCTAATGTCTCGCTCTGGCCTAGCTTCTTCAACAGGGCTGCCAGATGTTAGGCTTGGAGCAAGGCGCTGCAGCTGGCAACACTCGGAAGACAGCATCAGCTCCACACCAGCCACTTGTCAGTGAGGTCCCGAGGCAGAATGGGCCTTCAGGTTGCGCATCTGTGCTCTGATGAATGCACAGTTCCATCCGAGCTGAGGGATACTCGGTGGTCCTGGAAAATGACTGTCTGGTGAAAGAAGGATTATAGGAGGGCACTGCTGCATTGGGCTCACACACTCCATCTTCGTGACATTTGGGTATTTCCCTCAACACTTGGCTGTTGGGGTGGATGGTTCATCTTGGGGGCGACCTGGAGTCCAAGGACTCTGCCTCACAGAGTCCTCGAGTGCCTCTTGTCCCACATTCCTCTTTCTCCTCGGTGGCTGCATGAGCCACTCAAACCTCCTCTTCCTTGTGGATGTGAGGGCTGGAGAGAGCAATGGAAACTCCCATTCAACACTTATTTCTGTTTTTAGGTGTAAATAGATTTTTTTCCTGGAGATGGCTAGAGCCATGGGATGAAGTGAGACTTGAGCGTTCTGGGGACTGTCATCATCTGTTGCATTGGTTTGACCTGTTGCCGTTCATGCTGCTCTCATTTGGTGCCTGGAGCCTCACCTGCCCTGGTGAGGGCATCAGGGCCTGGTTGTGCTTAGCCCCAGTTTACAGATGGTAAAGTGAGGCTCATGAGGGGAGGCAAGTCATCCAAAGCCACACAGCTGGCAAGCGGCAGAGGGGGTGGAAGTCTGGGCCTCCTTGCTGCCAGTCCAGGGTGCATTCCAGAACTTCATATTAGTTAACCAGAAGGACTGTCTTAAAATGCCAGTCTAATTGCCTTTATTGTTTTTGAAATCCTTCAGGGCTCCTTGCTGCGTTCAGAAGAGAGCCCAGATTCTTACCGAGCCAGGCAAGGCCCTGGGTGACTCGGCCTCACCTCTTTTTCCACCTCCATCACTGTCACTTTCCCCTTCTCACAGGCTTGCTCCAGCCATATCAGTGTGCTCCGTCTTGGCTTCTGCCCCGGGAACATGCCCACCTCTCTGCTCTGCCCTGTTTCTGTGGATGCTCACGACCCTCCCTTCAGGCCCCGGCTCAGAGGCCCCTTGGTCTGGGAAACCTTGGCTAAATCCTGATCTGGGTTAAATAGGTCTCCCAGCTTCTCGCACAGCACCCTACTGTGCTGTGCTGGTGTGTGTCCCCAGCAGGACCCTATAGGGCCTTCTCAGGACAGATCCCTCCCCCATATCCTCTACTGTAGCTCCTCTCTGAAGTACCTAGATAACCGTGTCCGATGTACATTTCCAGAGTTGTTTTACAGATGCTAAAACCCCCACCAAGTGGAAGAAATTAACTACTTGATGACCATGAGCACACATCCTGCAGACCTACTGGCACCTGAGGATTGATAATGTTAAATTAACCACCCTGTTATCTCACCATCAACCAATCAGAGAATTGTGCATGAGCTGATCACAGACCCTGGGACGCCCATCCCTCACCTGGCCTTTAAAAATGCTTTACTGACAGTGGTTGAGAGTCCGCCTGCCGATGCAGGGGACACGGGTTCATGCCCCGGTCTGGGAAGATCCCACATGCCGCGGAGTGGCTAGGCCTGTGAGCCATGGCCGCTAAGCCTGTGCGTCCAGAGCCTGTGCTCCACAACGGGAGAGGCCACAACAGTGAGAGGCCCGCGTACCACAAAAAAAAAAAAAAAAAAAAAAATGCTTTGCTGAAATCCTTTGGGGAGATCAGGGTTTTCAAGGCACGAGTCACCTGTTCTCCTTGCATGGCCCTGCAGTCAACGTTTCTCTGCTCCAGACCCCGACGCTTTGGTCTGTTTGGGCTCACTGTGCATCAGGCACGCAAACTTGTGTTTGGTAACAGCTGGACTCTGGGGGCAGGGACCTTGCTGTCCTGTTCTCCCCTGAATACCCAGTAGCCCCCAGCACTGTGCCCGGTCTGTAAGAGGGGCCGGGTAAGGACCTTCCTGCTGGAATCCGTGCTGTCACTGGTACCAGGAGCAAGGGAATTCGTGACTTGACTCTGGCTTTTATTCAAAGCATGATGGTAGGAAACTTCCTTTCCTGTGGTCCCTGAACTTGATGTGCTCATCTGGGAGTATGGTGTCCTCCTCAGGCGGCATTTCTGCCTCTGCTGCCGTGTGCACCCCCCTTCTCCCTCCCTCCTCTAGTTGCTTCCTCTCCATCCTGGCCTCTGAGGGGCGAAGAGCACCCTCCGTTGTGCCTGGGGTGTCTCTGGCTGTGCCCCTCAGAGCGCGGGCCTGGTACGCACCCTCCTAACTCGAGCTCATGCTCAGGATCATGGACCGCAGAGGCAGTGCCCATTCTGCTTGCCATCTCTTTGTGATGTGCTCTAGACTAAGTGGGACTCAGTCTCTAATACTTGTTGGCTCCATTAAAAAGCAGAGATGTTTTTGTGGCCCGTTATCCAGCGGGCACAAAACTGAACTTGTCTGGGGTAATGAAACTAATAACAGAGCCTGATGGCCATGACCCCACAGCCACCAAGGCAGTGATCAAAGCAGCCTTTTGTAAATAGGTTCATTTGTACCATTTTTTTAGATTCCAAATATAAGTGATATCATATGATATTTGTCTTTCTCTAACTTACTTCACTCAGCATGACAATCTCTAGTTACACCCATGTTATTGCAAATGGCATTATTTTGTTCTTTTTTATGGCTGAGTAATATTCCATTGTATATATGTGCCACATCATCTTTATCCATTCCTCTGTCGATGGACATTTAGGTTGCTTCCATGTCCTGGCTATTGTAAATGGTGCTACAATGAACATTGGGGTGCATGGAACCTATTTACAAAATAGAAATAGAGTCACAGATGTAGAAACAAACTTACGGTTACCAAGGGGGAAAGGTAGAGGGGAGGGATAAATTGGGTGACTGGGATCGACATATACAAATTACTATGTATAAAATAGATAACTAATAAGAACTGACTGTATAGCACAGGGGACTCTACTCAATACTCTGTAAGGACCTATATGGGAATAGGATCTAAAAAAGTGGATATATGTATATATATATAACTGATTCACTTTGCTGTACAGCAGAAACTAACACAGCAGTGTAAATCAACTATACTCCAATAAAAATTAATTTAAAAAAAAAAGCAGACTTTTCCCCACCTCCTGCAGCTGGCCTGCTCATACCATCTTAAAAAGGCCCTGTTGTCACAATAAACCTCCATGGTCACCAATTTCCAAAGGCTGGTTCCCGCTAACATCTTGATCAGTTATTAAAGTTAATCATCATCAGGAACAAGTGAAATGATACATCGGAAAGGTCTTTTTTTTTTTGCAGTACGTGGGCCTCTCACTGTTGTGGCCTGTCCCGTCACGGAGCACAGGCTCCAGACGCACAGGCTCAGCGGCCATGGCTCACAGGCCCAGCCGCTCCACGGCATGTGGGATCTTCCCGGACCGGGACGTGAACCCATGTCCCCTGCATCGGCAGGTGGACTCTCAACCACTGCGCCACCAGGGAAGCCCAAAAGGTCTTTTTAAACACTTAACAGGCGTGGCGGTGGAGTTCCCAGATAAGGGGAAATATGTCAGCTGGAAGATGTTGTAATAAACCAGTCCAGCCCCTTGTTGAAGTGCCTGTGAATGCCGTATCTCAGGAGCATGATAATAAGGGTATAAAATGGGAAGACTTGAAAAGGTAGTAATGTGTTAGTGTGATGATTTGAGGTGTGATGGCACCCAGGGGGACAATGAAGGTTACAGGGTGAGAGAAGGCAGCTCACGAGGGTCCATTGCAAGACCATCCGGATCTGATTCAGCTTGGCATCTCTTCCCCAGCCCCCTTTCTTGGCCCTGGCCTGAAACATACAAGGTGCCTGGTAAATGTTGAACTGAGCTAAACTGCATTTCCGTTCAAGCATAAGCTCCCCAAGGGCCAGACATCTCTTTTGCTCAGCACTTCCTAATGAGCCTAGAACTTCATAGATGTTGAATCATTGAGTGAATGTGGGACTTGCATGTGTATCCTTTCAAACTGACAGAGAGACAGAGGAACCTCAGAAAGCAAAGCAAAACTAGTGTCACCAACCCAATGACTGCTAACACGACAGCTAGTCTTCCATGAGCAGTTGCTATATGCCTCTTGTCCAAGTAGTTATTTACTGTGTGCTGAGTGTTGTACGTGCATCACCTCAACCCTTGCAATGACCCTATGGGGTGGGCACTATTGTGCCATTTTACAGAAAGGAAAACAGAGGCACACACAGCGAGGACATGGCAGATTTGGGATCTGAGGCTAGCGGTGCTCTGAATCACTTGGCCAGACTGCCTCCCCCCATGTCCTCTGGCTTCTAGTTCAATCCCATGCAGGTTTAGGAGCCTCAAGCCAGTGTATTCAGTGCAGCCTCCCTCCCTGTACATTGCTCGTGGATCTAGATTTCCCTGAACCCATGCTTTTGTTCAGCCCTTCTCCTCAGGCTCTGAAGCACATACCTCCTGTGAAGGGGATGACAAATAGGACTTGAACACACCCTCTCGGTGTTTCAACAGTACTGTCTCCTTCCAGGCTTTGAATGAAGAAAGGGAAATCCTCTTGAAGGATGGGGAGGTGGGGGACCATGTCTGGCATTTCCTGGATGGGGTTGGGGTGGGTTGTCATGACACTCTGTGGGTGTGGAGTTGGCCTGGGTCCCCTCAGACTTGGAAGTTCCTGCTCAGGAGTCTGATGGGCTGTATTCTAAGGTACATATTTGGAGAAGGGGTTGGAAAGGAGATGGGACTGACCTTTATGGACAATAAGTTGTGTGTCAGGCATAGTGCTGGGCCCTGTCCACCCACCCCCTGCACCTACCCACCCCCACCCAGAGAGGAGGGTGGACTTATCCTCCCATTTTACAGTTGAGGACTCTGAGGCTCAGAGGGTCTAAGAAGCATGGCCAAGGCCACACAGCTAGTGGGTAGTAGAGATGGTATGTCCCACAGTCTGTTTCATGCCAGGATTCATGTTCTTTCCTTGACATCTTGTTCCACTTTCCAGGGGAATCAGTCCTTGGTGGATTTACCTGGTGTCCTTTACCACGACATAAAATCAGAGAATGTGTGAGCTGCAAGTGACCTTAAAAGTCATGCAGTCTCACATAGCACAGGGAGATCAGCTCAGTGCTTTGTGACCACCTAGAGGGGTGGGATAAGGAGGGTGGGAGGGAGACGCAAGAGGGAGGAGATATGGGGATATATGTATATATATAGCTGATTCGCTTTATTATACAGCAGAAACTAACACAACATTGCAAAGCAATTATACTCCAATAAAGATGTTAAAAAAAAAAAAAGTCATGCAGTCTAAAAAATACAGTAAGTGGGGTCCGGAGAGTCTCTTCCTTATGTGTTGGCCACAGCTGGGAGCTCCAGGCTTTTCCCCTCTTCCTTTTCTTTCTTTTTTCTAAGGGTAGATTGGAGTCAAATAAACTCTTTATCCTTGAGGAGGAAGGCAAGGAATGATGTGTCTCAAGGTCAGGAACACTTAGGAGGTATTGGTTTCCAGAGGTGGAGCTTACAAGGTGATGACGGTCCCAGCAAAGGGGGGTGGTCTCTCTTCCCTCTTCTTGGACATCAGTGGACTTAGGATACAGTTGAGCCATATGAGAAGCCCAGACATCTATCCATGTGTCCCTCTCTGTCTGTGTTCTCTCCTCACCCCACTCTCTTGCATCTGGTAGCCAGCCCCTGTTGTCATGGTGGAGTTGGGGGAGACTAGCCACTCTGCCTTCTGTAATATCTTCTGAGTGCTACGGACACTGCAATGAATGACACAGACAGGTTGTAGTCCTCGTGGGACTTACAGTCTAGTAGGGCAAATAGACAAGAAGCCAGAAAACAAACAAATCATATGTTTTCAGAAAGTGGTAAGTGCCAGGAAGGAAATAAATCAGGATGAAGTGAAATAACCTTCCAGGGAGATGAAACGGCATTTGTGAAGGCTCCAAGCTGGTGAGAGCTGGGCCTGGTCGGGGGGATAGCAAGGAGGCCTGTGTGGTTGGAATAAAGGAAGAGGGAGACGTGGGGGAAGGGGCGAGCAGCACAGACTCTGCAGAGCCTGTGTCTTGGTAGCGGGACTTTGGATGTCATTTGATGCATGGGGGACGCTGCTTATGGGTTTTAAGCTGGGGAGTGATCTGTGTTTCAGATGTTTTTGTAATCTCTGTCTCCCTTTTCTCTGATGCTGGTAGGTGTACAATGGGTTGTTTTCTTGCAGAGCAGAAGGACTTGAGATCCAGTTTCAGGTTAGGGAGAGAACGTGGCTCTTCGTAGCCCAGGTGATATAAATTCTCTATGTGGTCTAGCCTGGGTCACTGGTATTTTATGTTGAGGTTTGGACACAAGAAAGCAGTTTGTGCTTTTTTGGTCATATTTTTTCCCCAGGGACCTGGAAGAGGAGGGCAGGGTGGGCTTGGACAGGATTTAGGTATCCCTGGGTCACTACCTAATGGGATCACTGCGTTATTCTCTAAAGTAATCACCACTTCCCCTTGTCAGCTGCACCACCTGAGAAGTGCCTGCGAGAACCCCAGGGGCTTGGGTCCCAGGCAGGTGTAATCTTTACTATAACATCCTGCCCTCTGGGTTAAGCCAGTCACTGCTGCCGTTTCTCTGGCTACTGTCTCTTGCTAAGTTTCTCCCCAGTTGTGAAATGTAGTTTAAAGTAGAAAAGCACAGTGTTGTCACTTTTCCCCAGAGAAAAAAAGATCAATTGCTCTGAAATGGTCCATTCTCCTTGGAAGAGAGCTGGTTTAAAGTGACAGCCGTGGAGTTGAAGTAAAGATCTTATATCTCTTTTTCCAGACCATGAAATGATGTCCTATACCGGTACATATTTCACTGCTATAATTAAGATGTTAGTTCTCCCTGAGTTTATTTCAACCATGTTTCAGCAGCATCCCGGGATGTCGTTAGTGTTTCACGGTGGTTAAGGGTGAGACCTCAGTTCAAGACCCAGCTCTGCCACTTACTAGCTTTTTGGCCTTAGGCAAATTACTTTTTCCCCATGAGCTTCTGTTTCCTCAATGTAAAATTGATATAACAGCAGTAGCTAGTGTTAGCTAACATTCATACATAGGCTATTGAAGCACTTACTTGAATAATTGACTTAATCCTCTTAACAACCCGACATGGCAAGTGCTGTAATTATTTCCATTTTATAGGTGTGAACACTGAGGCATAGTTCAGTCATGGGCCCAAAGTCACTCAGATAGAAAGTAGAAGAGCTGGGATATGAAGTCAGAGCCTGTGTTCTTAGCAACTAACTAAACCTCTTCGCGGGTCCTCCCTTAGAGACGTCAGTGGAAAATGCGAGCTCTGCCCTTATCACAGTGCCTGGCAGGTATTCTGTGCCCTTCTGGTGTTTTCCTCTAATTCTGAAGTGTTGTCCTGTTGGAAGCCTTCTAAGGAGAAGGGCAGAGGCCTTGAATCCAGATGGGCTTCCTGATGATGGCAACAGTCCCTTAGCTCCCAGTGCTCAAGATGGATTGTGCGCTCAGCTGGCAGGCACTGACACGGCAGAGTTGTCAGGTAAGTGGTGATCTGCTGGGACCCCCAGCCGTGTTGGCAGCCTTTAGGATGGTGGGCAGGTGTCCACTTCTTCCTGGCTTGGCTGCTCCTGTTGGAGTCTGGCATGCTCCTCAGCCCCAGAATTAATACCTCCCTGCAGACGTCTTCAGCACCCACGCAGGCTGGCACAGGCGTGGAGCACCAGGGCCGACGCCACTTCTGTATGTTCCTGAGCGTGACTGCCCTGGTAAGAGGCTGTGTTGGTGAGGACGCCTGGCCCTGGGCTGCAGGTTCCTGTCTGTGCAGAGTCTCCTCCGTAGGATGCTGGGCCCCTCCAGTGGGGAGACTGCATCTTCTCATTTTGCCTCCTGGAACTGTGGATGTCGTCTCAGTGGGAGTGGGGCAGGACCCTGGAGGGCAGCGGCTTGCCCGGGGCACTGAACTGAGGGGTGATGGAGTCAGGCTACTGCCCGGCCACATAAGCTTCTGTTTTCTCTCTCCTCTGAGTTGGCGGGGCCAGCTTGGTGGGGCTTGGCTCCTGCAGGAAGCCTGTGGGTGACTCTGCTCGCCTGGTCTGTGTTCCCAGAGGTGTGGTGAGGCTTCCCAGTTGATCCACTGCACAGCTGCAGGTTCCTTGCTTCTTTTTCTAGCCATGAGTAAATACGTGTCCTCTCAAATTAGGAATTTTACTGTATTTGGCTAAACTGGGAAGGGAATTAGCCAGGCTCGTCTCTGTCCTTTGTCTCTGCAGTGTTAGCCTTGTCAGCAGGCTTGTCCCTTGTGGTCCTTCTCCCTGGGTTGCTGGGAGGAAATCTGGAGCCTCGGAGAGCCCCAAATTGGGGGAACAGGAGGAAGGAACCTCCTTTGGCCCAGCGGGGATCAGGGCAGCTCCTTGGCTTGTTCCTGGTGAGAGGGATGGGACTGGGGTGGGAGTGTGGCACCTGCCCCTACGCTGCCATTGGGAAGACCCTCGTTGCTGCCTGGAGGGCAGGACATGGGAGAAACAGTTGCCGTCTTTGCCTTCTGCCTCCCGCCTCTGGCCCTTCTCCCACAGTGCACACCTCAAGCTTCTCTCCCCTTTCAGAGACATAGTAACTTATCGCTCAGATGATTTATGGGACTAAAATAAGCTCATTATGTGAGTTGCCAGTAATTATATGAATTGATGAGGGGATTTCCTTCTTCCTTCCCTTGGATGCTTGCAGAATCATTGCAGGTTGATTTTGCATTTTTGACCTAAACAGTGATGGATTTAGACATTAGCTTCTTTCCGTTCAGGATAACTTCTGAGCTCCGCATCCATTGCTTTGTAACAAACTTGTCTTAGGTGAGGTTTCTGATGACGTTTTCCAGCACCACAGGTGACAGAGGCTCCCTGCATCTTTGATGAGGTTGTGATGTCTTTATTTTCCTAATTATCAAATATTTAGTAAGAGCATTACCTCAAAGAACTTCGGCCTTCTGCTTCCTTTTGTCAGTGCTTCTTGCATTTACACTCAGGTTCAAAGTAACTGTTGGGGTATTCATGAAGATAAAAACCATAAGCACCTGGAAACGTAGCTTTGTGGAGAGTGCTGATGCAGTGTAAGTCTTCAGATGTTAGTTGGCCAGTGTTTCAGTGATTACTTACACTGGTTGCATTGGTGCATCGGAGGTGACAAACCCATGGGTTAAGTCCAGCTCTCAGATGTGTTTTGTTTGGACAGTATGTTAAAAAAAAGTTTTTTGAATCAGTTGTTAACATTAAAAAATTAGAAGATATCATCCAAAACCCTACATATCTGGATTTCCTATTTCTCTTGGGAAATCCTCAGATATGGCCACAGGGGCTCATGGTCCATTAAGGAGACAGTTGGCTGGCGGACAGTGGCTGCCCCTTCCAATGGGGCACGTGCACCTTCTCTGTCAGTGCACCTCCGTTTGCACTTGATCTACTTTATTTAATTCATCGGTTTGGCCCTACTTGGCATTTGAGTTTGCAACTCTACAACCAGAGTGAGTGTAGATATAAATGCCCAGTGGTTGACTGCCCATCAGCTCTTGTTGCACCTGTCCTGGCTTGAGCTAACATCTTGCTTCTGGATTAGTGCAGACGCCTGCCCACAGTTCTGCCTGCTTTCTCTTCCTTTGCATCCTCACTGCTCCACAGGCTGTGCTCAGCACAAGAGTCAGACTGGTCTTTTTAAAACATGTCAGACCATTGTCACTCCTCTGCTCAAAACCTTGCTATGGCTCCCCATTTCTCTCAGAGGAAGGGCCATAGTGCTCACTGTCCTACAGGCCCATCATGTCCTACAGGCCTCCTGTTACCTCTCTGAGCTGGTCTTCTCTCTCCCTCACTCATTCTGTTCCAGCCTTACTGGCCTCCTTGCTGTTCCCTGAATGTGCCAGACCTCAGGGGCTTTGCTCAATCTCCCTGGGAGCTCTTCTCCTAGATACCTGCTTGGTTAATTCCCTCACTTCCTACAGGTCTTGGCTCAGGTCTCACCTTATCAATGAGATCTCCCTTCACCATGTTATTTATTATTGCATCCCATCCCTGCCCACCTTCTGTATTTTTTCACCACATACCTGGCTCTACATTTTCATTTTTCTATAGTATTTATTCCCTTTAAGCACACTAGATGCTTTCTCTAACACATTTATTGTTTGCCTCCTCTCTCTGTTAGGATGTGAATCCCACAATGACAAGGCTCTTTGTTTTGTTCACCATTTTATCCTAAGCATCTAGAACAATGCCTGGCACTGTGGTTGGATGTTGCTGAAATCATGGAGTGTTTTCTGAGAGCTCCAAGGTGCTTGAAACTAAGAATGGTGGAAATGGGGAGTTGTTTTTCCATCTCAGTGGATGCCGCCTGGAAGGTGAGCTCACCAGAGGAAGTGGCAGCATGAGTGCAGTGGAGCCTGAGACGAGAGGCCTGGGACTCCAGGGCTTTCCCTGGGTCTTGTTTTCTATGTGGTCTTCTCACTCCTGTACCTTTTCCTCTGTAACTGAAGATGAAGGAGGCAGCATCCTTGTCAAACAGAGCAAAGGGGAAATGGGGAAGGAGAGGGGAAGGGACACAGGTAGGTGGCTCCAGTTCTGAGTTTATCCAGCTGTGTCACCATTAGCACAGTTTTCTGGGCTTCAGCATCAGCATCTATGAAATGAGCCTGTGGCTTTAGACCCTCTCCGAGGACATCTCAGCTCTTTATTGCTGTGGATCAATAGTTTTGATGAGGTCTCCGTCCACACTGACCGTATTTCCCACTTTAAAGGAGAACCTACAGGTAAAATCACTTGGGCCTCTCGACCTGCAATGTAACGTTCCGAATTGTTTCCAAAATCTGGATCGATACTATTAAAAATACACTTTTTCTTATTTTTCATATTTCCATTAGCAATTCCTCTTGGGATCAGACACTTCTTCCTTCCACTCAGTGAAATACAACATGATTCCCACGTGCTGCCTTACTCAGTGTGGTTTCATATCCTCTCTCTTGGAGACAAGCTGAGTTCTGACCCCGGGGTTGCTTTTGGGAGCCCAGCATTCACACTGTGGTGTCTAATACAGTTGTGCGGCTTTTCACCTCCATTCCTACTTACTGATAGAAAATTAATTAGTCAAATATGAAATAATATGGGCCAATCATCACCTTGGTCAAGTGGCATAAAACACACTTCATCCCCACCCCAGATGGTTGTCAATAAAAAGTGGCATTTAAAAATGCTGACTAAATTGAAACCTGTGAAGTGCTTTCTTCCATAATTTAAATTCATTTTGAGGGAGATGTACAAGTCTGTTTTGTTATAATGCCCACAAGCAGATTAATCTCACAAGAACTAGAATATTTGCAGTGGTTGTACGTTTTCCTAACAGCTTCTCCTGAAACAAATGCACACCCCCTCTGACTCAGGGGAACTGAAATAAATGGGTCTATTTTCTCCCAGACACGACAACGTGGCACTCGTAACCTGTCTTCCCTGGCTTTTCGGTGCTGGCCTCAAGGTGGAATCTTCATGAACAGATGGGGCTCGTTGGAGCTCCTCGGGCAGGAGATAGACATGCTTCTGAGATAACACTAGTAAATGTGCTTTCTCAAAGTGCCCCTTTCTTCCCAGAGAAACCTGAGGCTCAAATCTTAAGATCTCAGGTGGATAGAAGCCTTTGTTATGCGGCCTTGAGCAAGTCATATAATCTCTAAACCTCCATTTCCCAACTTTAAGACAAGAATGTTAATAGCACCTGCTGCATTGGGTCATTCTGAGGACTAAATAAGATGAGGTAGGTAGAGCCAGCACGTGGCTAGCACTGGATACATTTTGTTTTTATTAGCTATCCTTTTGCCAACTTTCCCCCGCCCCTTGCATTAGATTATTTCTTAACCATGTTAGAATAATGAAAATGTATAAACTCCCTTAGCACTACTGCTTTTTCTCCAGCTGTAGTGTTTCCATGAGTAAGACTTAGTATATACCTCCCCTGATGACCAGGTCTACTAGAACCACCAGGGATGGCCCCTGGCTCTGTGTCGGGTGTGGTGCAAGGGTGCTCTGTGGCCTCTGCTGGGAGGCAGATTCTCTCTTCCCTCTGCCCTGCCGCATCCACTGACTCTTTCTAGGAAAGGCAGGACACGAGGGGATGGGTTGGGAAGGGGTTTCCTGCAGATGCTCTGCTGGTTAGGTCTGTAAGCAGCTGTGGAAGGATCTCCCTCTGGGCACCAGAAACACCCCTGATTTATCTGGGGCTGGACTTTCTTTCTTCTCTCTCTCTTTTTTTTTTTTTGCGGTACGCGGGCTTCTCACTGTTGTGGCCTCTCCCATTGCGGAGCACAGGCTCCGGACACGCAGGCTCAGCGGCCATGGCTCAAGGGCCCAGCCGCTCCGCGGCATGTGGGATCCTCCCAGACCGGGGCACAAACCCGCATAGGCAGGCGGACTCCCAACCACTGCGCCACCAGGGAAGCCCTCTTTCTTCTCTTTGATCCACTCTTTTCCTCCCTCTTTGCCAGCTTTTCTTGGGATTATCTGTGCTTGTGTGTTTACCCACACAGTGCCCAGCTCCTTGGCTGGGAGCAGAGCTTAAGTGTTCTCAAGGGCCCTCTGAAGCTGTGAGTGCTGTGCTAAGGGGTCCTGGCCACTATGGTGCTCACCCCACACGCTCTCTGTGAAACCCTAGAGACCAGTTATGGTAAAAGCTCTTCCTCTTGATCCCTCCAAACAGGAATAATAGGTTGTAAGTCAAAGGTCCTCCTTTCTAGGAAATGCAGTGTTTCTTGGAGATTGGCTGTTGTGGCCGGATAGGGTGGACAAGGCAGGACAAAGCATCTCTTGGGCACAGGCGGGGGTCAAGACTCCACGTAGCTTCCCTGCAGAGCTCGGTGGTCTCCTTGTCCGTTTGTGAATCTTCTCATACAGAGCTGGCCTGAGCCTTTTCTCAGTGGAAGCTCCAGTAGGAATGAGGATCTTTCCGTGAGTCATTTGCACGTGTTATGGGGACCTGCGGGCTGGCTGGGGTTACAGTAGGCTCCTAGGTACAGCCTCTGCCTGTGGGGACAGGCTGCATGTGGAACACTGTCCTCTTCCACCCTGTGGCCTGGCGACTGCCTGAGCTGGCTAGAGGTTCCCGGGTCCGTGGCCACAGCTGCCAACAGAGAGGTGAGAAGACCACGGTCATCTTAAGGTCCATGTGTGGAAACCAGGCCTTTGCAGAGGAGACAGCTTATTTGTAGTTCAGTGGATGAGACTTGCTTCAGGACAGACAATTTTGAGAGATTGAAAAGTAATTCTGTTCATTTGGGGGGATTTTGACCTCAGAGATAGTGAGTCAGAACAGAAGTTAAACTCCCCCAGAGTTAACAAGTATTGTGATCTCTTTATTCTTTATTAAAAATAATTTTTAAAATAACTTATATTAATTTGAAAAATACGGTTTGGAAAAGTCGACTGTTAATCTCTACACAAAGCTTTCCTCTGTTGCTGGTGGGGTCTTCTCTTTCCAGTGCAAATGGTCTGGTCTTCACCCCGGACCTCAGCCGGTTGGGAGCTGCTTTGGTGGTGGGCTTCTGCACGGAATCATTTTTCAATGCTGAAGACAAAGTCACAAGTTTCTTTCTTTCTTTCTTTCTTCCTTCTTTCCTTCCTTCCTTCCTTCCTTCCTCCCCTTCCTCCCCTTCCTCCCCTCCGCTCCCCTCTCCTCTCCTCTCCTTTCCTTTTTTAATACTTAAAGAGGCAGTATAGCCCAGCAGTGAAGAACCTGGACTCTGGATACTCCCTGGTAGGTTTGCTATAATTAAAAGAGCTCTTGCTTGCCACACACAATGCCCGACTCTCAATAACTCTTAGTTATCATGGTTACATTATGCAGTCTTTCCTTGACATCTCCACCCCTGGTATATTTCAAACACTTTTGGGCATCACTTTCAGCATTCTCCGTGGGCTGCTGTGTTTCAGAAAAATAGAACTTTTAGGAAAAATAAGAAGCTTACTGAAATGTTGATGATACGTACACATCTCCCAGGTGACATGCATTGTCTCCCTGCCTTCCAAGGTGTACACTTTGGGATGGTGTCATTGGTACACAGATGGCCCTCCCCCAACCATTCATCTGGCTAAAACCTCTGGCTGTCTTAGGTTTTCCCAGCTGCCTGCAGTGTCAGTTTGTTGGGAGAGCCACATAAGGTTTGGTGCACGATGTACCCACCAGGTTGGTCTCTCTTTCCTGCTGTAGTCTCCAGGTTACCGCAGGTTGGTGCATTTGGAATCCATCATTAGGTGTTATTCATGCCGCTTGTTCATTTTCAAGAATAAACAGGTGCTATAGTATTAGATTTTATCGATCACTTAACCAGCAAGAAATTATGGAAATAATATTCATAAAATCACCATAAAACCCTGTTAATCTGCCAGATTTCCAAATTAGAGAATCAGTTAGATTTGTTGGGTATTTGTTTAGCTGTGGTCTCCAGGTGACTCCAGCTCTATTTACTCTCATAATTTCCCCAAAGATTTGTTTCTGTCTTCCTGAGAGAATGATGTGTTCTGCATATCCTATCAGAAACTGCTAGAAGGATAGGGGCACAAAGATAAACTAAGCAAATATTTTAGTTTTGTTACTGTATTTTTGTGAGCCATAAAAGTGAATGATCGAAGGCCAGAGACATTGCTTAATGCCAGATACAGTCACGCTATGTTCTGCTTTTCCTGGGGGAGCTAGGGATGGATGGCAGTTCAGGTTTCTCTGGCCTGCCTCCTGGGGTGACAGGGACCTGCCTCATGCCACTTTATTTTGGACCGAACACTTGGTCTCCAGGCACCAGTTATTTCAAAGGCACGAGTTACTGTCATGGTGCCACCTTGTCACGACCCATCAGCTAACGAGACTGCCTCACGGAGGTTTGCACATACCCGGAAACTGCAGGCAGGTCTCACTGGAAGTGTCATCAGGTAGCAGAACGGGCCCACGTGTGGGTGAGAGAGGCAGTCCCCTGCCCCGTGTGAGCTGGTGGGGAGAGGGTCTCCTGGGCAGGCTCCCTGGGCTCCCGAAGATCGACCCTCCCACTACCCTTGCAGTAGTTCCTCTTCCTTCTTTTAGGCTCTGAGGATTCTCTTCTCTTTTGGAAATTCTCATTAAACATTCACTTGCTAAATATTGAGCCTTCACTGTGTGCCTGGTGTGGTACTAGCCTCCGTAGGCAGGAGAGTGGGTGTGTCTAAAAATGCTTCGTGCAGGAGGTGATTGATGTCTGGGATGAGTCCTGAAGAACGTGTAGGAGCCAGGTGGAATGATTCCTGCCGATTTTCTCAGTTGGACCCCTTACAGTCGTGGGTAGTAGGCACTGATGTTATTTCTACTTGATGGAGGAGGAACTGAATCTCAGAGAGGGTGAGTGACTTGCCTGCCGGAGGTCAAGAATGGGTACCTGAACTCGGAAGTCTCTCTCGAGAGCCCATGTGTTCAGTCACTATAACTTCACACTGGACAGACAGGCAAGATCCACCATTTGACTCTGGGTTGGTAAGGAAAAGAAGGAGGCATTGTGATGAGTGAGAGGACAGTGAGTAAACCTCACCTCCTTCAGGGCTGACTGTGTGAAAGGAGGGCAGCTTGAGGTGGCAAGAATGGCTTGATCCCCATCCTTAGGGGCTTATGATCTAGTTAGAAAGATAGGACTGAGAAAGCTCGAGGTGAAGCCTCATTTCTGCTCCTGCCTCTGTTGCTCACTTCACTGGGTCACCTTGGGCAACCTGCTCACCATCACTGGGCCTGTTTTCTTTTTCTGTTAAATGAAAGTAATACTTAAGGTAAGGGGACGTTGATGGATGTGAACATGGTTTGAAAAGCTCAAAGTATAAAAGTGGAAGGCTCTTTGCAGAGCACATTCTTAATGTTATATAATACTTTCTTATTCTGCCGGGTGGAAGGGGGTAACTCACCGCTGACGTGCCCTCTCTTGTGTGGCAGTGCATTGGTCCAGCCACATTTCCAGGCCAGGTGACCCACTTCATACTCTTGGGATTAATAAGTGTGTTACTTTGGATGACTGCCTAACCTCTCTGTGTTTCTCTTCTGAGTATCCAGTGAGGAGACTTGATTCTTGCAGGATCATTAGGAACGTTAAACGAGATGACACATGAAAGGCTTCTGAAGCAGAGTAGGTGCTCAGAGGATGTTGGTTGCCCTTCCTCATCACGCCTGAGCTGTTGTGTGTGCTCATAGGCGGCTGCAGGTGCAGCGGGTGTGGATCTCCCATCTCACATCCAGTCCTGGGTCTCCCAGACTTGTGGGTACCACTGTCCTGATTTCTGCCCTATCTGCAAATACTTGAATTTATTTAAAAATATACTTTTCTTTAAAGCAATTCTCCTTTCCCTCCAATTTAGTCTTAAGTAATAATACATGTGAAACCACAGGTTTAATACACATAACAAATTATACAAATAAAAAAATTTGGGTACTTCTTAAAATCCTCAGTGATGTATGTGCCATACTTAGAAAAACACAATGTAACTTGGATTTTTTTTATGGTAACTTCATGCCTATTCCAAATATTCTCTCTGTTACTTCTCAAGAGTAAATACTTGGGTCATGTTGGAGGTTGGTTGGTGGAGGGAACACTTTTTTTTTTTAACATCTTTATTGGAGTATAATTGCTTTACAATGGTGTGTTAGTTTCTGGTTTATAACAAAGCAAATCAGTTATACATATACATATGTTCCCATATCTCTTCCCTCTTGCGTCTCCCTCCCTCCCACCCCTCTATGTGGTCACAAACCACCAAGCTGATCTCCCTGTGCTATGCGGCTGCTTCCCACTAGCTATCTATTTTATTTTTGGTAGTGTATATATGTCCATGCCACTCTCTCACTTTGTCCCAGCTTACCCTTCCCCCTCCCCATATCCTCACGTCCATTCTCTAGTAGGTCTGTGTCTTTACTCCCGTCTTAACCCTAGGCTCTTCATGACCTTTTTTTTTTTCTTAGATTCCATATATATGTGTTAGCATATGGTATTTGTTTTTCTCTTTCTGACTTACTTCACTCTGTATGACAGAGCCTAGGTCCATCCACCTCACTACAAATAACTCAATTTCGTTTCTTTTTATGGCTGAGTAATATTCCATTGTATAGAAGATATACAGATTGCCAACAAACATGTGAAAGGATGCTCGACATCATTAATCATTAGAGAAATGCAAATCAAAAGTACAGTGAGGTATCATCTCACACTGGTCAGAATGGCCATCATCAAAAATTCTATAAACAATAAATGCTGGAGAGGGTGTGGAGAAAAGGGAACCCTTCTACACTGTTGGTGGGGATGTAAATTGATACAACCACTATGGAGAACAGTATGGAGGTTCTTTAAAAAACTACAAATAGAACTACCATACGACCCAGCAATCCCACTACTGGGCATATACCCTGAGAAAACCATAATTCAAAAAGAGGGAACACTTTTATATGAGGGAGTTTAAGGAATAGAACTGGCTGAATTGCAGTGGGGAACCCCAAATCTATTTGGGCATTTGGGTCCTGAGGCTTGAAATCTCCATCTCTTTCCGGATAGTGGAACCCAAAAGTCTCATCCGAGGTAGCCCTTGACAAAGCTGCAAAAAATTGAGGAGTACTATGGGCTTCAAAGAAATGTAACTTGTATTGGGGAGACTTTCAGAGCTCTGAATGGACACCACTAACAGGAAATCATAGGCGTCACGTGGTGATGTGGGGTGTGGGATCCTTTTGGAAGCAAACGAAGTGGTTGGCCTCTGGTTAACGTCCCTCTCCAGGCTTTTCTCGGGGTACAAGTGCACCCCCAGAATAGAATCCTACCAGGCTAGCAGCATGCCTTTGGACTAGGCCCCTAGGCTTACCTCCTCACCTCCTGAGAATTTAGCCCCAAGGCTTTGCCAGGGCTGAGCTTGTGTCTTTGTCAAGCTGCATCGTAGGAACGTTATTTCTGCTTCGTCAGCCACCTCAGCGCGTCATAGCTCTGCCTTCTCCTGTTTTCCAGTGCACGCAGTGTTGCGGCTGCCTGCAGTTTGGCCGTAGATGGGTAATGGTTGTCATTGTTAAATGTCGGCCCTGGGAAGGAGTCACCAGGCATTGAGTGCCAGACATGGTGTTGTGGGATGTGGGGAGATGGCAGCCCTGGATGGAGTGCCCTCCTGTTTACCACTTTGCCTCCTGACAGAGACCTGCTCATCCCAGACTGATGAAACTGCATCCTCTTTGTCAAGACTGCACATTCATTCTCTTCTGAAGAGAAATGTGGTTTTAATTTCAGAGATCAGATGGGATGACTTGTGTTCATATGGCTGATAAATCATTTTAAAGAAAATTACTTTGGCATGCCTGACAGTTGTCTGGATGGCTGATGAATGAAAGGAATGGATCCAGATCATGTCAGAAATATTTTACCATTACAAAAAATGGCGGTCTGCTGAAAACAGAATCCAATAAAGCCATAAACCTGTCTGACCATCCTTCTAAGCTGTAGAAATGCAGCATTCATGGACCATGACATTGGCATAAATATGCCACATGGTGAGCAGTTTGTAGGAAAGAGAATGCCCCATGATAGAAGTGAGGAGGCCTGGGTTCTGGCCCCAGCTCTGCCCAGCGGCCACAGCTGCCATTGGGCAGAAGTCATTGCATCTTGCTGGGCCTCAGCTTTGCGGGGTTGGTGACTCCCCTTGACTGTCAGATGAATGCTTTGCCCTCTCCCTGAAAAACATGCACACATCCAAAACGTATTTTTCACACAATGCCATGGCTTGGTGGACCTCTCAAAGCCCATCCATGGGCCTCAAGTTAAGGGCTCCCAGACCCAGTGAGCCCTACAGTCTCCCTCTGCTCTAGAGACCATCTTGAATCCACCTGACTTGCTAACACCCTTCTCTAGAGGAGGAGACGAGGAGAGCTGACCTCCTCAGTTCCCTGGGCTCAACTGCCTGGTTCGGTGCAGGGAACATATATTGAGCACCTTTTGTATGTGAGGCAGTGGGCCAGGGGAGGGGGTGCCAGGATGGATGCGATACATACCTGATCTCCTAAGGGAGGTTGTTCTCGTGGTCACGAGCTTTGTGGTGGGTGAAGACAGTGAGGATGCTGAACCAACAGTGGGGAGAGAGTCAGGATTTGAGGTCCAGGTCTTGTCTTGTGATGAGTTCTAATTCTGTCCTTCGTGATCATAGACAATCCACTGGGCCTCGGTTTCTTCATAAGTACCGTAGGGTCAGTAATTCTAGAACCTTCTGCCTCTCAGCATTGTTGTGAGAATCCAATATGCTCATGTGTTAATTTAAATAAAATTGATTGATAACTGCTCTGGGACTGTAGTGTTTAAACAGGTTAAAGTATAAACTCCTGTTATTATTGAGAGTTTTGCTATATACCCATGGAAACAAGATCTTTGCCAATAAAAAAGCAAATTAAAAATGTGAGAATGGATGACAGCAGACACAGAGTTGGGAGAAGGAGGGCATCGCCTGGGGGGTCGGTCAGCTGACTGAGGCGGCCTCTACCCTGAATCCAGGGTCTTCACCTTGAAGGATTTTATTTGAACTTTTAGTCCTTTTTTATAGAAATCATCATGTTAATTGTAGAAGAATAGAGAATACTTTTTACTAAAAACCAGAAAACAAACCTAAAACACATACCACCAATTGTGTAAGCAGTTGGAGATAACCACTTTCGATCATTTGGTGTAAAACCTCTGGACCTTTGAATGCATGCACATACATGGAAATTCACTCATTTGTTCATTTAACAATATTTATTCAGAGTATACTAGTTTTCCTGGCCTGGAGTTAGGCACTTCAGTCTATAACGGTAAACATAGTGAATGTGGTTCCTCCAGGACGTAGTCATCTAGGCTGAGAGACAGTTAAGTAAATAAATATTGCAGTTGTGTCACTTCCTGTGAATGTAAGCACAGGCACATACTCACTCTCTCAGTTGCAACTGTGCTCTACGTTATTGTTTTGCTGTCAGTCACTTTCCCTCTGTAATGTGCTGTGATCTTTTCTCCATGCTGGTTAATACATGTATCAGTTATCTGTTGCCTGTCAAACAACCACAGAGTGTGATTGCATCAATGAGCATTGATGCCTGCAGTTAGCTGGGCTGGGCTCATCTTGGCCGGTGTTGCTTGCTGTGGGTTCTCTGGCTGTCCGCTGATCTAAGATGGCCTTGGCTGGGACAACTCCACGTGTCTCACCTCCCAGCAGCTAGGTCAAGCGTGTTCTCATGGTCATGGCCAAGGCACAAGAGCAGAAACTGAAATGCTCAAGTGCTGTGTCAAGCCTCTGCTTGTGTCATGTCTGCTCACGAGTCACATGGCTGGGTCAAGGGGCAGAGTGTGAGGGAAACCACTACAAGATTGTGTGATCAAGGGTGTGGATGTGGGGAGGAGAGAGGAATTGGGGGTCTTTAGTGCAGCTGATGTACCGCAGTCTCCATCCTCATTACTCTTCTTAGTTGCTGCACAGGATTCTATCATGTGCCTGTAGATGAGTGCGGTTTTAAACACAGGCTGTTTCTGGCAAAGGTGTGGAGGGAGCACGGGGTTTCTGGGGGCTGGGTCTGCCTGTGTGCCAGGAACAGCGTGTGGAGAGCATCACGTGCTGGGAGGAGGAGGTTGGACTTTATCTTGTCGGTAACTGGGGATGAGACGATCACAGTGCGACCTCAAAAGGTAAATCTGAAAGAGGTATTTGGCATGTATTTAGGTGAAAAGAGGCTGGAGAAAGGGAGACAAGTCAGTATGTATTGGAATAATCCAAGTATGGGCCTAGAGGTAGAAGGAAATGGAAAGGAAGGGATGGACCAGGACAACTGAGTTAATAACTGTGGCTTTCGTTAGTTGAATTCTTCCTGTGTGCCACCACATGCCATGCCACATGCTTTGTGTTATCACCTGGAACCCTTAGAACAATCTATGAACTCAGTACTTACATTACCCTCCTTTTACAGACCAGGAAACTGAGGCATAGCAATGAGGCAGCTGGTCTACCTAAGGTCTCATAGCTCCTTAGTGGCAGTACCAGGATATGACCTGGTGCAGTCTGTCTCCAGAGCCTGCAGCCTTTGCTGTAACTCCAGGAATCATCCTGATAGCTGTTGAGGGAGATTTGCTAAGACTTCATAACAGTTTATAGAGGAAAAGAGGAAAGTTCTGGAATGAACTGAGTGTTCTAGTCATAGGGCTAGTATTCTTGACAGAAGTAGGAAAACTTGATGAAAGACGTTTTGTGTGCTGGGGTTTGGGGTTTTTTTTGTTTTGTTTTGTTTTTTAAAGATGCTTGTGATGTGGACCATTTTTACAGTCTTTATTGAACTTGTCACACCATTGCTTCTGTTTCATGTTTTGGGTTTTTTGGCCCCGAGGCCTGTGGGATCTTAACTCCCCGACCGGGGATCAAAGCCGCGGCCTTTGCATTGGAAGGCGAAGTCTTAACCACTGGGGCACCAGGGAGGTCTCGGAGTTGGGGTTTTTGAAGTTGCTGAGGTCAAGATGAAGGTGGATGTCTGTGGATGGTGAGTGGAAGCAGTGGTGAAGCTGTGCTCCTACAGGGTCTGGCTGAGAACAGGGAAATGTAAAGGGCCGTGGAGCCTGGAGGCCAGTTTGCACTGGGCAGTAGGAGGAGGAAGTAGAGCCAGTGAAGGGGTGATCTGAAAGGTAGATGGAAAACACGGGCAGAATCCGTGTTTTCCATTCAGTTGTTCCGTTCGGACTGATGGAGGAGAGTTTCAAGATGGAGGGCTGGTCTGTGGTCTGGAGTGGGGAAGGCCATTAGGAGGAAGAAAACTGAAAAGAGTGACAGAATTTGGCAATGCAGAGGTCACTGTGGGTGCTGAGCCGAGCACCTTTCAGGCAAACTGTGGAAGCAGAAGGCAGGTCGCGTTGCCGCCCGGGTGGAATGACTGAGAAGGACAGGGCTCGTGTGTCCACTTCACAGCCTGTGCTGAGGGCGTTTGGCAACCCAGCCAGGAGCACTGTGGGTGGCAGTGCCAGGGGCTCCTGTAGATCGCAGAGTTGGGGGGCGGTCAGGAGGAGACTGTTGGGGGTGATGGAGGATGCCTGAGAAGGGGGAACTAATCGAGGGTGCAAATCCCAGGGAGGGACACCTGAGGGATGGAGATCCGGGACAGGCAGAGGAGGGGGGCTTAGCCGCAGAGAGGAGCAGGGAGAGATGGGTGGAAGCGATCTGGGAGGACGGTGCCTGGGTTTGAGGTTAGGTGGGGCTGGGAGGAAAGGGAACCCCATTCAGATGCAGGGCGGCAGCATCATCGCTGTGTCTTCGCTTTGCTGAAACTCTCTCACGGTTGCTCACCTCCCCCACAGCAACCAGTGGATCTTCTGAAAAGAAAACCAGTGATGGTCCCCGTGCCCTCAGCATGAAGCCTTCGTTCCTTGGGTGGCCTGCACGCTGGCTGCCCTTCATGCTGTGGTTGCTGCCGGCCCCTCCCCCAGTGCGCCCACCAACCCTGTTCCTTCTGCCTGGGGTGCTCGACCCCCCTCTCCCACCTGCTCCTTCCTTTCTAACTCCAGGCTTCTGTTCAGGCAGTTGACCTCTGGCTTCTCTCCTGCATTTCTCCTCTGGAAAGTGCCTTGATCTCTGCTGAATCCCCAGCACTCAGCACCACGCCTGGCACGCAGAAGGGGCTCAGTACAGCTTTGCCAAAGGAAATCAAGACAGGCAGCGTGAACGCACGAGAAGCGCTTGCTGCCTCTGGTGGCTGAGAACATCTCTGGAAGCGGGATTTGTCGGGTGTTGGCCCTTTGTGGTGCTCACCAGGAGAACTACTGTGTGTTTTTCAAGCCTGACCAACTGCCCTCTGCCCTCTGATGCCCTTTTTCTCTTTTCTTTTTAAAAATGGAAACAGAACAGGCAAAGCAGACCTTGCAAGGACCTTTTTCCTTAGACAAATAGCTGGTATTCCTATTAAAATGGTAATTTCCTTTGTTTAAAAAAGGCAGATGTGGTCAAATTAAGCTAATCTAATTTGCAATTTTTCATTAAAAATATATAAGAGTTAGGCTGGGAGGCTCTTTTGGTCCCAGGGGTCATTGTGTTAGCAGCCACGGGAACAAATGTCCTTTACTTGCTTAGAGATACATACAGCTTCCAGCAAGCATCATTTCCTCACAGTGACTTCTCCGTGACCTTGTTTCAGTCCACAGGGGATTTCTGTCTGCCAGCTTGTCTTCTATTTTGCTGTTTTTATTAAATAGAAAATCCCTAAGTACCCCCAGGTTGCAGAGTCCCTTGTACAGAGAAGAGGAGGAAGGGTCTCTTCTAACTAGGGAATGCAAGACAAAGACATGGGGTTTTATATGAGAGCAAGGAGGAATGCAGAATGCTGTGTGAAGCCAAGGGAATGTACAGGTGCCCTGGACTCATATGCGTGGATCTGGGTGGGCAGGACCCTAGAGGGTGGAGTAGGGCAGGGGTGGTGGTATCCCTGCGTGTTGAGAGGGCCCGTTAACATTCTCACAAATCCCAGAATTTGTTGGTACCACTTATAGCCTAGGGCTTCCCCCACAAAAGGCCATCAAGCATGCCTGAAACCTACATGCCCCATCTGAACCCTGATGAGAGTTCATGTGCTCGTGGCAATCGGGACAGCCCAGCTAAGCTGTGTGGAGCCCACGATGTTGTGCTCAACCAAGGTGATGCAGGTTTTCTTCCACACTCCAGCCCTGAGGAGCTTGAGTCAAATGCATTCCTTAGCTGTAGTCGTAAACGGTGGCTCTCACCACCAGCACCAGCTTTGGGATTGCTTGTCAAGTGTTGGGACCAAGCAGGTGAAGTCTTCAAAGCCAGGGGTCCCTCCTGCTTCTGTTTCACCTTGGCAGTGACCCCTTGAATCCTGATGAAGGGTGTGGTCCAGCATTTCCCTGTGCGGTCAGAACTTACAACAAGTCAAAGTAGTATTAGAGCACAGGGATGGAAACATTTGGGGTCCAAAGAGGCAGGCATTGCCTAACAGAGGAGAGGCTGTAGGCTTCTGAGGGGCAGACAGGACCTGGGCAGAGTGTTCTGGGAAGCATAGAAAGCTCTTGACCCTTCTCGTGGTCCAGTGTGACTCTAGAGCACGTGAGAAATTGGAGGTGCTTCTATACTATTTTAAAGAGGGCTGATATACCTGGAACTACAAGTTCTACTTGGATTATCATTTGCAAGTCTGTGATAAAAATCATCTCTCAGGAAGTGTTTGGCGGTGTGCCTTACCTGTACCTCTTACAGCCTGTCTTGACTGGTCTTTGGGACGAGCCTGCGGCATTTTGCTGTAGTTGGCCTATTTTCTTGCCTCCCTAAGTTACGCCAATCTGTGCAAAGCACGGTATATGATGACAAGTGAATGGTGTGAGGCGAATTCTCTGCTCTGCAGCCCTTTTCTTGTCAGTGTCACAGCTGTGAGTGTTGGCAAGTCCTCCAGATAGATTTTCTTTTCCTCTTAAATGTTTGTCTAAAATTAATTTCGCCTGTTTTGAAGAGGTTGTCGAGCAGTCAGAGGGCTTTGCAGAGCAGAATCTGCAGCCCTGGCAGAGGAGCTGAAAGCTGCAAACTCAGTGGGATATGTGTCAGTGCCCCACCACGGTGGAAACTGGGTCCACATCCGTGTGGAGCTGGCAGGTCAGAGCAGCCCTCGTGTCATCAGGCAGACCTGGGCGGGGAGCCCTTGAGGTTGGAGCCTTAAACCCATCACACCGTGTGGACTTCAAGGGCAGGAGGTGCCATGGGTTAGCATAGGCCTACAAACTCTGGGCACCAGGCTGCCTATCAGGAAAAATAGTTTTTGAAGCATGTAATTTTGTGACCTTGCTTTTTCTCTACAGTATCTTGTGAATTGAACGGCAACTCTCTCCATGCCCCTGCCCCCCAGAGATTACATCAGAGAACACAGGAAGAACTTAGCTCAACATTTGAAAAGGATGTCAGTGTTCAGTGGGTTTCTCTGTATTCCATGGGTTTGAATAATTTGTGTGCCTTCCAGTAGCGTTTAGCTCAGTGCTTTCACCCACAAGACGAAGCTCTCATCCACTGGGTTGTGGGCCCCCTGAGGAGCTGGGTCTGCTTTCCTTGTTGTTATATCTCTACTGTCTAGCAGAGGCTTGGCACACAGTAGGAACTCACTAAATACCTGTTGAATGTCTATATGAACAGACTCTTCTGATTTGTTGGTTGGATTTTATATTACAAATATTTCCTCTGTGCCATTGACAAATAGTTTTGGTTTAACTGTTACTATTTTTCTCCCTGGTTTAAGTGTACTTAATTTTTTTTTTAATTTTTAAAGTTTAACAATTTTAAAGTAAAAATTTTAATTATTATACAATTTTTTAAAGGTTCCTTTCTATGTACAGTTATTACAAAATATTGGCCCTATTCCCTGTGTTGTACAATACATCCTCGAGCCTGTCTTATACCCAGTAGTTTGTACCCGCCCCTACCCACCTCTAGATTGGCCCTCCCCCTACTGGTAACAACTACTTTGTTCTGTATCTTTGTGAGTTTGCATTGTGTACTTTTCATCGATCCTGGGTGGACAAGGTAGGACATAGTTCAATAGCCCAACGTGGGGATGAGACAATGACACAGAATTGAGTAGTTGCAGGGAGAATCCGTATGGCTCAGAAAGCCTAAAATATTTACTCTCTGACCCTTTCCAGAAAAAGTTTGCTGATCCCTGCTCAAGATCATCCAAGAGGTGCTTGGTATGTGGTAGGTACCTACCTGGCAGAGCCTGAAGGATGGATGAAGGAAGTGGTTTATCAGTCGGGGGGCGTCATTCCTAGGGCTGTGGAGGAGGTGAGGTGGTGGGCTCAATGCCAGCCCTGCCTGTGAGGTCTACGCAAGGATGTAGATTGGCTTAGTGTGATCTGGTGCCTTGATTGGACAATGAGGAGGAGTGGCTGGTGGCATCCACTTATTCTGTGATCAGATATTTATTGAACCGGACAGTTGCTGAGCACCAACAGTGCATCATGACTCTAGTTACAGAGCACATACTGTGTGCTGGTCACTCTGGACTATGTGTTATCTGAGGTGCTCATAACATTCCTGCGGGGCTGTAATATTCCTGTTCCTCAGATGGTAGTGGCTGATAGCAGACATTGATACACATGTCTAAGGTCATATCATTAGAAGGTGGCAGAGCCAAGTTCCAGACATGGGTCTGTCTGACCTGAGAGTCCATGATCTCGCTGTTGAGACCATGTTCCCCTACAGTCTTATGGGTGCTTGGGAAAATGTCAACAAGCACGGTCCCTGCTCTTAAGGAGGTTGTCATCTAGGGGGGCAGTCTGAATTGTCTCAGATTCTTTTTGGAATGAGGTATCAGGAAGCCTTCCCAGAGAGGGAGATAATGATGATGACTGTGATAATAGTAACTTATAATTTTTTTTGTTTGTTTTTTTGCTTTTGTCTGAGTTGGGTCTTCGTTGCTGCGCATGGGCTTTTCTCTAGTTGCGGTGAGCGGGGGCTATTCTTCATTGTGGTGTGTGGGCTTCTCATTGCGGTGTCTTCTCTTGTTGTGGAGCTCGGGCTCTAGGCGTGTGGGCTTCAGTAGTTGCAGCTTTCGGACCCTAGAGTGCACGGGCTTCAGTAGTTGTGGCTTGCAGGCTTAGTTGCTCCACGGCATGTGGGATCTTCCTGGACCAGGGATAGATCCCATGTCCCCTGCATTGGCAGGCGGATTCTTAACCATTGCGCCACCAGGGAAGTCCCACTTATAATGTTTATTGTTTACCTTGTGCCTGATCTCATGCAAAATATGTTACAGACATTATCTCTTTTAATCTGAGTCACCCTGTGTGATAGGCACTATAGGGTTGAATCATGTCTCCCCAAAGGATATGTCCAAGTCCTAACCTCTAGTACCAGTGGATGTGACCTTATTTGGAGATAGGGTCTTTGCAGATGTCATTAATTTAAGGATCTTGAGATGAGATCATCCTGGATTTAACGTGGGCCCTAAATCCAGTGACTGGTGTCCTTATGAAAGAAAGAATGAGGGGATTTGATACTCAGATGCAGAGAGGATGGTCATATGAAGACAAACCAGAAGGTGGAGGAGGAAAGGAAGGGTTGTCCCTGAAAGCCTGTGGAGGGGGCATGGCCCTGTCAACACCTTGGGTTTTTGATTTCTGGTCTCTAAAAAGGTGAAAAAAAAAATTTAAGCCACCAACTCTGTGGTAATCTGTGATGGTAGCCACAAGAAACAAATACAGGCCCAATTACCATCCTACTGGGAGATGTTGAGTTAGTTGCCCAGGGCCACACAGCTGGTGGGTGCTGGAGCTTGGACTCAAACCCAAGTTAGTCTGCTTTAGCCGCTAGGCAGGGTTTGGGCTCAAGGTGGGACAGAGCCTGACTAGCAGACCGTTGTTGTGGGCAGAGCCCCTCTGGTCAGCTCTGTCGTCCTTTCTAAGTGACCATCTGTGGTTATTTCTGAGAGACCCCTGAGACGCTCCCAGCCTGAAAGAGAAGATACCTCTCTGCCCCTTGTGTCCCCATGTGAGCTCGCCGGGCCATATGTCCCTGCTGTGCTGACAGCCTCGGCCCCAGCCCTCATGCCTGGAACAGAGCCTGTGTGGCTTGTGCTGGCTGGGGACGCAGAGGGCAGCCTTGGAAAATGTGGCCTCCATCCCGACTGGCTCTCTGAGGCACAGGACACAGAGATCCAGGAGAGATAGAGGCCTCTGTGCTTGTTCTGGGGGATGGGGAGGACAACGTGTCCCTTTTCTGACACTTGGAATAACAATGACCTTGCTTTGGTGATGAGGAGGGAGCCGGTGGCTGAGTTTTAGTGGGAGCTTTGACTGTAAAATTGCTGCTGCTTCAGTACTCCTTGGGGAAGAAGGAGGTGGAATAGACTCCAGGCCTAAAAGACTGAAGGCATTTCCTGAGAAGGAGCCGGTGGCTGGTGGTCCCCCCGGCCTGTGGCAGGTGCCTCCTGGCACAGAGAAAGGGCAGGGTGATGCCTGGGGTCTGGCCTCAGGGGCTTCAGATGTCCCCAGTCTTGTTAAGTCATCTCCATCTGAGTCAGGGCTGACCTGACTTCGGGATGTTCCCGTCTGCCCTGAGCCTGTGCCCTGCTGTCTTGGGTCCTGGCCTGTGTTCCCTCCCCGGCCGGAGGGAAGGAGTCAAGTCGCCCTGACTGGCTGGCCTTGCGAAGGCAGCTTGCATCCTTGAACGTGAGGCGCGCGATGAGGGAGATGTCAAAGGCTGCTCCTTCTCTCCCCTCCCTTCCCCTCTTGGGGAAGAGGAGTAGGTAAAACTCAGCTGCTGGTGTTGACAGGAAAAAAAGTCATCAGGTCAGCTGTGGAAATCGAGGGCTGGGAGGTTGGGAGAAAGACAGCTGGGGCTGCCGTTTGTGGAGTCCTCTGTGGGCCAGGCAGTGTGCTGAGGTTTTTTAAAATTTCTGCATGTTTTTTATATAACTTGAGCTTCACAGCAGCTCCTTGAGAAGTTCTTATATCCCCATTTTACAGATGGGAGGAGAAGGCTTGGAGGCTTAAGTGACTGACTCAAGGACTCACAGTAAGTGGCAGTGCTGGGATTTGAGCCCAGGGTCTTTCTGACTCCAAAGGCCATGCTCTTCACTGTGCTTCTGGAGCCCGAGTTGCTGTCTTGGAGGGGCAGGCCGGGTGGGTAGTCTACATGGAGATTGTGGAAGAGGGAAAGAAAGACAAGGGGACAATCTTTATCTGTTTCACAATTTTAACCAGTCCTGGCCCAGCAGCTAATCAAACTTCTGAGACCTAGTCATGTATTACCTGCTTCCATTTTAAGGTGAACATATATAAGCTACTTTCTACCACTGGGCAGTTCCACCTACTCTCTTCCCTGGGGTCTCTCTTCCTAAGCCTTAGCTTCTTTCGGAAGGTCACGCTCACTTATTAGATACACACAGACAGTTTCATTACCTGCTTAGGAAAATGCACCCAGATGACTACAGCGATAAAGTAATTACATGAATGCATCTTCTGTTGAGTTCCATCCATTTTTGGCTTTGAATGTTGTCTAACATGTCATATTACCTCTCTGCATATTTTCCCCTCCGCCCGGTGCCCCACCCTCTCAATCCCACCTCTCTGCCCTTAGTGAGTCCTGCTGGTAGAAGGTGGCTCTCTTACACTGCAGATGGAGCGTGATTCACACATGCGACACTTGCTCTGTCAAGCTGTCGGTCTGGTGAGTTTATTTGGTGTGGGTCTTAGGGGGTTGTTATATGAATATCTTAGAGGAAAAAGAGGGGAATGATGAATGCCTGGAAAGCTCTTCCCTGACGTTCTAATTCTTACTAAGTGTTAAAGCAGCAATATTTAGTCTGATGATTCAGTCTGTGCAGGGGAACTGGTTTTAGTGCTCTCACCATTGGGGCTCATGAAGTGATCCACCACTAAGGTCTGAAGTACCTGAGAGATGAGTTTATTTGGACTCTGGAAAGAGAAGATAGTTTTCTGCTTTTAAAAAAATTAATTTGTTTTTATACAGCAGGTTCTTATTAGTTATCTATTTTATACATATTAGTGTATACATGTCAATCATAATCTCCCAATTTATCCCCCCCACCCCGCTTTTCCCCCCTTGGTGTCCATATGTTTGTTCTCTACATCTGTGTCTCTATTTCTGCCCTGCAAACCGGTTCATCTGTACCATTTTTCTAGGTTCCACATACATGCGTTAATATACGATATTTGTTTTTCTCCTTCTGACTTACTTCACTCTGTATGACAGTCTCTAGATGCATCCACGAAGAGAAGATAGTTTTCAACCATATCATTCCACAGCCTCAGGCGGTCAAGCCCTGGCTGGTGACTTGCATGATGGTACTGCCAGATGTGTCTTGGCTTATGGAAGGAAGATTTCGCATTCCAATTAGACGCTGACTTAATGTATGATTTATAGCTATTAAACCAAAGCAGTGAGTAAAAAGTTTAAAATCATGAGCTTGTCTTATGTGATTTTTAAGTAGCACCAGTACCCTCCAGTGGGTAATGGATGTCGTTCAACAGTATTTGCAGCTTGCTTGGGAAGCAGCAAAAGTCTTAAGAGACCTTGTCACTTAAGCAGTATGTTTTTGAACACGAAACCCTCCTTTTTTGTTAGTTAAAGCCACAGGATAGCATAGAAACACATTCGCATATTACCCAGGATTTTTTTTTCCCCTTTGCAGTAAAGATAAATCTCTGTGTTTGATCTCTCTTGTGTTTGAAGGAGATTAAAATAGATTCATTATGATGAAACTCTTTTCAGATGGTTAGTCTGTCTTTGTTGTGCTGGAAAGGCAGAATGAGTTTTCATGCTAATGGCTTCAAAACAGGATCCTGACACCATCAGTCCCCGGGGTGGGGGAGGGTTGGCAGGTGCTCCCTGTGCCCCGACCACCATGCACTGCCTTGTGTAGCACCCCCTGGAGGGAGGCCTCCACGTTAGATGGTGCAGGGAGCGGGTGCTGGGTTCTTTCAGGCTTGCTCAGGGCGCTGCAGGAGCGCGGGGTGTAGCGCATGTCTGGGGCGGGGAGAGGCTCAGGAAACAGTTGTGCAGAAGCCAAACCCCTCCAACAGCCAAGCCTGCTGAGAGCTGGGAGGTGGCTCAGGATACAGCAGCGGCCTCTGTGGGTGCCTCAGAGTGTACCAGGCTGCCTTTCTGCCCCTCTGCTGCCTGTCTCTTCTCTCCACCCTGCTGGGCTGGAGAGGACTCATATTCCAGCTCCCCAAGAGGGAACTGTGTTCCTTCTCGAGCTCACCGTTGCTGGCTGTTCTGTGGAGGAGAGCCTTTGCCTCAGGCACTGAGCCCGGTTTGGCCTGCCAAGGCCCAGGAGCTGCGTGCCACAGACATGCTGACCTGGGTCCTGGACCCGTCTGGCCACTTTGCTCAGTAAGGGGCCATCTGCGCGGAACTGTGGGCAGCATCTTAGTCTCCTCTCTGGCTCACTGGGGCGTCCGACCTCATCTGCGTGAAGGGCCTTTGGGTTCATTTGTGTTTCCAGCTCAGATACGGAAGCCATCCACGTCTGAGACAGATTGCTGCTGGTTAGCTCAACCTTCAAGACTGGCTTTGATCATCAGCCGGCCCACCTGCATCTTGCGGAGCTGGCGTGACTGTGCCTGTCCCTCCTGTACTCCCAATGCCGCCTTGTTCTCCCCTCCCCGTCCCTGGTCTGTCCCCTTCCTCCTCCAGCCCCATAGCCCAAGCATCTGCCTAGGTCTCTCCTGGGATTGGTGTCCCTCAGGCCACAACTCCCACACAGAACGAAGCTAAGAACTGGCAGGGAGGAGGGGATTGTGCTGCCTTTCTTCTAGCTCTGTCTCCTGGTCCTCATTTATTTAGTCTTGCTTGATTTCTTTTAGACCCGGGCTAATTTCTCTTTGGGACAAGGACTCCCTTTCAGGACTGATCTGGTTAATTTGTTGCCTTTGGAATCTGTCCAGGTTAGAGAACATCAAGGGGTTTCTTCTGAACACATTCTGAAGAGAATCCTGAGTTCTGCTACAGCTGGTGATCATGCGGAAGCATAAGAAGTAGCCCCCGCTCCCATGGTTGATCTGTCAGCTTATTTAATTGCTGATGTCTTGCCTTGTTGCAAAAGTATACTTTATTATTCCACGAGTAATACATGTTCCTTGTAGAGAATAAAAAAAAAAAAAAAGTAACAGGACCAAATTGTTTTTTGATGCTAGGAGAGCAAGACATCACACATTAAATTTTTTTCCTAAAGTTAAATCAACTTGAGGCACAACCTGCTGAGATAGACGAGAGGCCTGGTGTCAGGAATTTCTCAAGTCTCCTTGCCTTGGGAGAGACTTGGGAGGCTGAGAAGGGAGGGAGGTGGGCCCTGAGGGCCTGGCCCGCACAGGTGCCTCCCCGACAAGGGCCCTGTGGCCCAGAGGAGTCAAGCTCCCCCAACCCACCCTTGGAGGCCTCCATTTGCTCATCCCTGCCCAAGACAGCCACCTGTGTGAGGCCATGCCCTGATTCAGTGCTTGAGCCCAGGCTGGCATCTCCACCGGCCATGTGGAGATGCTCATTACAGGTAATTTTCCTCATTGGGGCAAGAAATTGAAAACACAGAAATTGGAGGAGGGCTTGTCCTCTGCCTCTCAGTTCCTCCCCACCTCATTCTGAAACCCACAAATAATAATATTTACTCTTCTTTGGAGCAAGGAGAACCCAGATCTTCAGAAGTTCAAGCTGGACTCCTCTTCATGGGTCAGGGAAGTGAGGTGCCATATTGGTGAGAATACTGCAGCAAAAACAAAGGGGCGAGCAAAAAGACACCAGTACAGCTCTTAATAATGTACCCTTTTATGTACAAGTAAGTGCAAAGAGGAGGGCACAAGTCACCCTTGAGTCTGTTACCCTGCTTCACAGCTGTTAACATTTTGTTGTCGACCTAGTCTTTTTTCTAGGCACATATAGAGAGGTACACCAGAAAGGGTGGAGACAGAGATCCAGTATACAGCAGCATCTAAGAAAGAAGAAACTGATAGGAAAGGAAAACAAGAGCATGAAAATAACATGAATCCATGACTTGCTTTTCCCGTGAGGCTTACCCAGCGCCAGAAGGGGGTTTCCTGCAAAAAAGACTTTTCCCCAAGGAGCTTGGAAGGGAAACCTGTTTGTTTGGTGGGTCAAATTTCCTTTTGAGAAGCCCCCTCCCTCCCTGCTAATCCCAAGGGCCTCTACTGGCTGAGGACTTCGTAATTGCTGAACCGTAATTCAAATCCGAGTGTGATTGTGATCAGACTCAGCAACCCTCATTACTCCTTAGCCTCTTACATCAAAACCATTCACAATGACGGCAGCAAAGGCCAGCACCCTGGCCTGTGATTCTCTGCAAGCTGACTTTGCGTGTTGAGTAAGCGGCGAGGGGGGAGGGGGGGCGGGGAGCAGGAGGGAGAGGGGCTTTGCTGGCTGCCAGGGGAGGCCAGGCTGTATCCATGCTGCTCTCTTCCTGGGACCAGGAGTGCCTGGGGCCCTGGGTTGCTTTCAGGGGCTGTGACTGGGTGGGTCCCTAGCTTTTAGGAGTGCTTTTGAGTTTCTTGCGGTGCCTTCTGAAAAGGCCTGATGCTCCTGGGCGCAGAGGAAGGGAATATTCTTCCAAGCCCCTTTGAAGTGGTGGGCGTGGGCTTTGTTCTCTGCATACACGTCTTTCCAGAATCAAACTGTGCATCTCCCCCGCGGGCAGGCTGGGGGTCGCTGGAGGTCATGTATGACCTGTGCAGACCTGGAGCGTGAGGCTTCCCGTGGCTAATTCCACTGCTGAGTGTTTGATTGTTGTGGCTGAATTTTTGTTTTGGGGTTTAAAAAAATCTTTATTTTTACCTTAACCACCAAGATAGGCAGTTGCCTTTTTTCTTAAAGGAGTCTGGGTTCATTCTTCCCTAAAGGCAAGATCCTGGATTAAATAACTTATCGAGATTTTCTTGGACTTTTCTTTTATATTTGTATTGAGGTATAATACAGAAGAGTACTCAGATCTTAAGTGTACAGCTCAATAAATGTTTATCTCTAATATTGCTCTGAAGCCTAGTCTAGATTAAGACATAAGATCGTTTGCAACACCTGCAAAGGCTCACGCCCTTCCCAGCCAATGCTCCCTTACCAAGGGTAACCACCATTCTGAACTTTATCACCATTGATTCGTTTTGCCTGTTTTTGAACTTGATATAGAATGAATTCATCCAGTATGTATTCTTCTATGTGTCTTCTTTCATTCATCATGTCTGTGAGATTGCCATGTTGTATCTAGAAGTAGTTCTTTTTCATTGCTGTGTTGTAGTCCATTGTATGAATTTATTACCACAGTTCAGCTCTCCTCCTGTTGATGGGCATTTGGCTTCTTGACGGTTTTAAACATTGGGCGTATAAGCCATCCTTCGATACTGGTCATCATTCACTCGAATGATTTTTTACAAATTAGCAATGGAGCTTTCTTTTTTCCCAAGTGAAATTCCACATGGAGTTTGTACCTAGGAGCTAGATTGAATGTGACTCCGGCGGGTTGGTGGCTTCGGCTCGGCCTCCTTGCCTTCTCTTTCCCCTGGGGTGACCACAGGTGGGGAGGTTTCGCTCATTGTGTCAGGATCTGGCCTCTGGACTTGGACCACCTGCCTGGTTTCCCTTGCTGTGTATCCTTGGACAAATCACTTAATCTCAGTTTCCTTATTTACAAACTGGAGGTTGAAAAAAGTACTGCCATCTTAGGGTCACTGAAAACGTTAAGGCAATAAATGCAAAGCAGCGTTGACACTTAGCGAGTGCCTAGTAAGTGGTATGCTAAGTGCTTCTGCCATCCTTGTAGGCATCCTCATTTCCATCTCGTAGGGTCCTAGTGCTCCCTGGGGCGCCACTGCAAAGCCATGAATTCACGCCACTGGCAGGATCGCAGCCCTTACTATCCTTCCAGCCTCATGAAGATGCCATATGCCACAGAGCCTTGGAGTAGCTCTGAGGCTCTTCTCCCTGCCGGTGTGTGAGCTCCTTGGAGGCAGGTACATGGCCTCTCGTGGAGCCTGGCAGAAAGCTGGCCCTTGCCTGGGTAGTGGAAATATATCCCCCAGAGCCCTATCCCAGACCCACCTTTTGCTGTGAACCTGGGCTTGATGGGACTGTTGAGCTTGCTAAATGAAGGCTGTCTGGGACTCCATCCTTGTGGCAGGATGTCCTTGTGGTGCGAATCCAGAAAGATGTTAGGATGGGGAGAAGGGAGCCCCGCCTGTCCGGCTTCCAGCCAAATTGGATTTTTGGAGCCAGGCCCAGGTGTAGCTGAAAGGATTAGCTATAACTGTTATTACTATTCATAATAACAATAGCTTACATTTATTTAGTGTGTGCAGTCTGCGTTAGATGTGCTGTTTAATGGAATCTTCACAACAGCCCTGTGAGAGAGGCCCTGGGGTTATATTTATGGATACATGTTGATCTGCCCGCTGGGTACCTCCTTCTCCAACTAGGATTAAGTTCCAGGTGGGAGGGCTTGTTTTTTCTTTTTTTCACCATTGTATCCCCCAGAAACTAGGAAGGGCTGGGCTCAATAAATATTTGTTAAATGAATAAATGATTCTCTCTATTAAAGAAGAAGAAATGGAAGCTCAGAGAAGTTAAATAACTCAACCAAGGTCACTGTGTGAGTAAGAGCCAAGCTGGGTGTGTGTGATGCTGAGCTCCTGCTGGTAACGGCTGCCTGTGCAGGAGTTGGGGGCCCCTCCCAGACGGACAGAGGTCCAGGTTTGGGATGGGATGGAGAGATGTTGCCCTGAGCTCAGCATTGGCATACATCCCTGTGGTAATGAAGCCAGTGTGCGTCAGGGAGGACGCGTCACCCACCACCCAGCTGGGGTCGTTCAGGACTCTCATCTGTCAGGGGTTGAGGCCTTGGCTTCCCTCATGTGGCCTGGCAGGGCAGAGGCTTGGTGGTGGGCCTCAGGCTTGGCCCGTCACTCCTGTGCTGTAGGCCCTGGGCAGATGTTTCTGTCCTGGACCATTCTATGGGGATGCTGACGGGGGCTGGGGGGCAGGAGGTGAAACCCACCCTTGCCTGACGGGGACATTGGGTCAGTTTTGTGCTTAGTTCCAGACAAAGCAGTTCACACTCGGGGGTTTTCATCCTCTTCCAGAAACTGGAATTCTCTTTGTCTTTAAGCTCTGGGTGTTCCCAGCAGCTGTCTCTGGGCTGGAAACTCTGCTGGGCATACCAGTCTCATGGAGGCCTTTCAAGCCATGTTGGTCCTTGAGTGCAGCTTTCCTCACAGCACAATAGGCAGCAAGTAATTACCATGATGCCATTATACCACACATTACAACTGCCGAGAGTTTCTGGGCCGAATGATTTCCATGTCTGTGAGGGGGCAACTCAAGATTCTGAGGTGAGATGCAGGCCGGGGAAGGGCCTTCTTCACCTGCAGCTTATCCCTTCCGCTCTATCTCCAGGGAAATATGCACTTACCTGTTCCCGGTTAAGTGTGTATTACTTCTTCGTTGACTCCGTATTTTTCTGTGCTGAGCGTTGTTGTTTTCTGGTATTTTACTTTGGGATCCTTACCCAATCGTAACTAGTCTCTAACACTCACTCTCGCCTCCCTCTCTAGGAAGTTCTGACACAGATTTGGACTTTTTTGGGACAGTTGTGAGACTACCCTCTGACATCAGTTGGGTGCTGCTAAAAAATGCGTGTCTCCCCTTCTTATCTGCTTCTCACCCTGGGGTCATTTTTGTCAGGATTTAGAGATGGTGCCTTGTCAGGATCTTTGCAAGTGAAATCGTAGGTGTCTCCCTCCATGCATTTTCAAACCTCAGCACGCAGGAAGGGATTTGCATCCAGTCCTTGGAATGAAGGATGAAGCCCCTATTTCTTGGTACATGTGGTGGGCTGCAGAATGTGGGGTTTCATGGATTCAGCAAACAGGAGGCAGGAGAGCATCTGAGCTAAGAGCTTGGCTATGGACGCACTGCTTGGGTCCATGTGGGACCCTGGCCAAGTTTCTTCGTGTAGTTTCCTCATTGTCTAGACCCGCACGGTCCACCATGGTGACCACCAGCCACATGTGTCTACTGAGCATTTGAATTGAGATATGCTGTGAGCGTAGAATATGCACCAGATCTTTTTTTATTTTTTGGAGTATAGTTGCTTTACAATGTTGTGTCAGTTTCTGCTGTACAGCAAAGTGAATCAGTTATACATATGTGTATATCCCCTCTTTTTTAGATTTCCTTCCCATTTAGGTCACCACAGATCATTGAGTAGAGTTCCCTGTGCTATACAGTAGGTTCTCATTAGTTATCTATTTTATACATAGTAGTGTATGTATGTTAATCCCAATCTCCCAATTCCCCCCTTACCCACTTGGTAACCATAAGTTTGTTCTCTATATCTGATGCACCAGATTTCGAAGCCTTAGTATAAAAAAGAAGGTAAAACATATCATTAATATTTTAAAATACTGATGACATGTTGAAATAATATTTTGGATATGTTAGGTTAAATAAAACACTAAACTTAATTCCACCTGTTTCTTTTTACTTTTTAATGTGGCTGCTAGAAAATTTAAGTGACGTACGTGGCTCATGTTTGTGCTCACATTATATTTCTGTTGGACAGCCCTGACCTGGACTGATAGAGCCCTTTCTTCATGAGTTCTTGTGAGGATTAAATGGGCAAATAGATGAAAGTGTTTAGTTTGGTACTTGGCATGTAGTAAGCATTCAGGGAGCCTTAGAGGCTGTCTCAGTCACCATGGTCGTCATCTTGTCATCAAGGGTGGAAATCTAAGCTAAAAGGAGAAAATTTGGAGACATCTGGATTATGGTTTGAGATGAACGCCTTCCTCCAAAGAGATTATATATGATTGGGGGGTGCTCTAGTGATATAGAGAATCCTGCTCCCCTCGGCTTCCCATTTGTGTTTTTAATGGAAGGTTGTTTGTATAATCCACGGTGAACCCTGTTACCTAAAGGGATGGGCTCTGACTGCAAAGTGCTTTGTCGAGCCCCCTGAGGCTTCCTTATTTACCCAGCTACTTTGAATGTTGTATTGGAGTGAAAAACCCATTTTCTATGAAACCAGTTATAAGAGCTACCCTTTATGAAGTGCTCGTCGCATGCCTAGCCCTGTGCTCATTGCTTTCCATAGTACAGGCCTCCCCAGTTTGCACAGGAGTAAAGCAGCGCTGAGGAGAAGACTGTGCTCAAAGTTTCATATCCAGCAAGTGAGGCAGCTGGGCCTGGAGTCCTGGTCTGTCTGGTTGGGAAGTCACGACACTCTTTATTCTGCCTCATCAGCACTCAGAGCAGGTCTGCCTTAATCAGGAAATCCAAAGCAGCCACAGACTGGGTGTTTCAGGATGTCTGGGAGACTGGAGAAGGCCATATGTCTGAAGGCATAGGAAGCCCAGAAAATGGCTGAGAATCCTCAGGCCACAGCTGTGCTGGGTTCTGGAACCAGAGTGAAGTGCAGGGTTGTGGCCAGGTACGATGACCAGCAGTCAGAGCAAACCAGACAGGCCTGGTCCTGGGCTGTCCCTTCCTCCCAGCCAGGTAGATGTTCTGTGATTCTTCTGTGGACGTGAAGTCCATCCACGAGCAAGGCTTTCCTGAGACCCTGCGGAGGGAGAGAAATACGCAGCCCCACACACTTGACACACGCATTACTTTTGTCAGTGCTTTCCTGCAGGAGGCATTTGCTATGACGTTTCCAAGGCCACAGTGTTTTCCCGGAGAAATTTCACCACAGCTAAAACTCTAATGACCGCGTGTGTCAAGAAAGGACCTTATCTTTCATTGAGGCCTGGTGTACATTTGCTGGTGACTTTACCGCGTTAGCTAAATGCCAGGAAAGGTACATGTCACGAATCTGGGTGTTTCTGTTGCCGCGGGACGCCGAGCGGCACATTCTTTAATGAGTGAGTATCACCAATTGGAGCAGCTGCCTTTCAGGGAAGCCGTTCCTCTTGAACAAAAGATTTCTGTTTAGTATCCCGGTTATTTCCTCTTTGACCCTCTTTCAGTCAAAATATGCAAGGCTCATTCCTCACCTCTTGACCTCCAATGCCTGTTAAAGCCTTATTAGCATTTGTTCTCACTGATGTTCAGTGCATTTAAAATCCAGCAGGGACGTGATTAAGAGGAGGAAAATTGCCAGACCTGGTCGGCATGCGACTGTCAGATCCCAGGGCCCGATGACCAGCTCAGTCAGCGTTTAATCACATCTCTTATGTGTTCCGTTTCCTTTCATAGCCCTGGAGGGAAAAAGTTCAATTCCATGTCACTCTCTGGTTTGGCAGAACGAGGGAGGAGGGGTCAGGAGGGGTCGGGAGGGGGTGTGGAATCTGTTGGTTCTGGGTGTCCGGAGAGGCAGGCTGGGGCCCGGGAGACAAATTCCACCCGCCGCCCACCCGAGGCACCAGACCCGTGTCGATCACAAGACAAACAAGTCTCAGGGCGTTTCCATGGGCTCGGGGCTGGTCTAAGTTGGTGACTCCATGGGATCCTAGTTAGTCCCCATGCTAATTCTACCAAGCCAGGCCCTCATGGTGGGATGACTGTCCTTTTAAGAAGAGACACCAGGGAGCTTGCCGCTTCTCTCTCTGCCCTGTGAGGACACAGTGAGAAGGCAGCCATCTATTGATACAAGTCAGGAAAAGAGTCCTCACTGGGGAACCTTGATCTTGGACTTGTAGCCTCCAGGGCTGTGAGATAGAAATTTCCATTGTTCAAGCCACCTTGTCTGCAGTAATCTGTTACAGCAGCCTGAGCTAAGTCAGTGGTCCTGGTTGCTTTTACCACTTTGAGGAGCTTACCCAAGTTGCCTGGTCAGTCAGTGCCCCCGGGGTCAGTCTGGGAAATGACCTGCCATGTGATCTCCCTGGCTCCTCTTCCCCTCTGGGAAGTGCCTGGGGATGGTGCCGGTGGGTGTTTTGCTATTTGTATTCTCCTTGGGAGGATTTCTCATGGTTCTGTCATTTACCTCTGGGTCCCTCACAGAGCCTGTGCAGAGCAGCCACTGAGAAGATACCAGCAGAGGGAATGAATGACTGGGATGAATGAGTGAATGAATCAATGAGTACGACAGCCTGGGATGGAAGCCAGCTAAGAAAAGAGACAGATGGAGGGAACCACGAGGCCCTCGCCTCCCTTCACTCATGTCGTGGGCACCGCTCTCCATGAAAAAGGGTCCCCAGAGAAGTTTCCCCTGCTGCATCTGGCCTCCCCAGAGACACCCACCTGGGAGGGGGCATTGCCCTGGTCATCTGGAACGGTCCTGAGTGGTCTCACATTGTCCTGTCCCAGCTCAGCTGACACCTTCCCGTGGGTGCCCAGACCTCTGCTCCCACCTGGGCACCGGGCTGATGGGAAGGAAGGGGTTAAAGCCTGCAAGTGTGAGTCTGTGAGTCTGTTGTACAGAGCAGCATCTAGGTCATTCCTCCAACACAAAAGAAATGAAATGCAGCTCGCCCAGCTGCCACTTGCCGCGTGAACCCCGCTGCTCTGTGCAGAAGACCACCAGGCGGGCACCAGGCCGTTTTAATAAGATGTAGCAAGATTAATACGGGGGCAGAGCACGCCCTCCCAGGGAACGAGCTGTCCTGTGCGCAGGAGAAGCAGAAGCATCAGGGACTGAGGGCCTGGGTCGGGGGAGAGGGCGGCACCCGCCCCCACCCGGGGCAGCAGCCTCAGAGGAGGTCGGCCTAGAAAACTTCCTGGGAGGAAGAGCAGCCTAGGCAGGGCTCCCAAACCTGGGTGTGTCCTGTGTTTCTCATGGTGTGTGGACGCCCTGGGGTGGTTGCAGAGTGCTCTGTGTGCCCCCGCAGCCCTGCCTCCCGCCTGGCTGGCTTCGTGTGGGTGGCGTGGGGCCTTTGCACATGCTGTTCCTCCTGCCCGGGTCATCCTGTCCCTCTCCTTCTGGGGAGTCCCGCTCTTCCTTCAGGTCTCCTTTCTTGGGGGGAAGCTTCCTTGACCCCCAGACTGGGTCCCAGGTGCCCATTGTTCACTCTCAGGGGGCCATGCTCTCCTTTGTGGCACTTTGCACAGTTGTAATTTTACCTTAAAGTATAACCCCGGCCCCCATTTTCTTGGCTTGTCTAGCTTATTTTCACACGTCACTAGGTAAACTGGAATTCTCTTCTGGTTCGTTAGTATGTGCGTGTCTGAAAACAGTTCTCCCAGCCCTCGGTCAACATCGTCTTCTGGTTCAAAAGCCCATCATTAGCTAACCACACTTTTTTTTTTTTTTTTTTTAAAGAAGATGTTGGGGGTAGGAGTTTATTAATTAATTAATTTATTTTTGCTGTGTTGGGTCTTCGTTTCTGTGCGAGGGCTTTCTCTAGTTGGGGCAAGCGGGGGCCACTCTTCATTGCGGTGCATGGGCCTCTCACTATCGCGGCCTCTCTTGTTGCGGAGTACAGGCTCCAGACACGCAGGCTCAGTAGTTGTGGCTCACGGGCCTAGTTGCTCCGCGGCATGTGGGATCTTCCCAGACCAGGGCTTGAACCCGTGTCCCCTGCATTAGCAGGCAGATTCTCAACCTCTGCGCCACCAGGGAAGCCCCCTAACCACACTTTTTGAGGGAGAATTTGGTTGGATTAATTTGGACTATTGAGCGTGTCTTCTGGGGTCAGTTGTTCATCCCAGTTCAAACAGTGTAGCGAGGAGAGGGTCATGAGATAGAGAAACGGCCTTTTGGGGTGGTTGGGTATAGGTTAAGCAGGGTGGGGAAGCCTGGGTGGGCAGGCATATGGGCTGATATTCCCTGTGCTTTTCCTAACTAGAGGTGGGCTCTTGCCCCCCTTTTCTACAACTCGGTTATAGCCCTTTTCCTGCCCCCAAAGCAACAGCTTCTCTGAGTCCTGCCCTAGACTTTGTTGTTGTTTGCTTGTTTCTTTTGTTGTTGTTGTTGTGGAAGTGTAGTTAATTTACAGTATTGTGTTTCTGATGTACAGTGAAGTGATTGTTTTTATATATATATTTCAGATTATTTTTCATTGCAGATTATTACAAGATATTGAATATATTTCTCTGTGCTATACAATAAAACCTTGTTGCTTATATATTTTATGTGTAGTAGTTTGTATATGTTAATCCCATGCTCCTAATTTCTCTCTCCCTCCCCTCTTCCCCTTTGCTAACCGTAAGTTTGTCTTCTATGTCTGTGAGTCTATTTCTGTTTTGTAAATAAGTTCATTTGTATCATTTTTTAGATTTCACACATAAGTGAATCATATAATATTTGTCTTTCTCTGACTTAGTATGATATTCTCTAGGTCCATTCCTGTTGCTGCAAGTGGTAATATTTCCTTCTTTCTTATGGCTGAGTAATATTCCATTTTACATACACACCACAACTTCTTAAACCAGTCATCTGTTGATGGACACTTGGGTTGTTTCCATGACTACTATTGTAAGTAGTGCTGCAGTGAACATTGGGGTGCATGTATCTTTTCAAATTCGAGTTTTCATCTTTTTCAGATATATGACCAGGAGTAGAATTGCTGGGCCATGTGGTAGCTTTATTTTTAGCTTTTTAAGGAACCTCCATTCTATTTTCCATAGTGACTGTACCAATTTACATTCCCACCAACAGTGTAGGAGGGTTCCTTTTTCTCCACACCTTCTCCAGTGTCTATTACTTGTAGACATTTTGATGATGGCCATTCTGACCGGTGTGAGGTGATACCTCTTTGTGATTTTGATTTGCATTTCTCTAGTAATTAGTGATGTTGAGCATCTTTTTGTGTGCCTGTTGTTCATCTGTATGTCTTCTTTGGAGAAATGTTTATTTAGGTCTTCTGCTCATTTTTTGATTGGGTTGTTTGTTTTTTTGGTATTCAGTTGTATGACCTGTTTACATATGTTGAACGTTAACCCTTTGTTGGTTGCATGGCTTGCAAATATTTTCTCCCTTTTTGTAGGTTGTCTGTTTGTTTTATTGATGATTTCCCTTGCTGTGCAAAAGCCTTTCAGTTTGATTAAGTCCTGTTTGTTTACTTCTGCTTTTATTTCTTTTGCCTTGAGAGACTGATCTAAGGAAATGTTGCTGTGATTGATGTCTGAGAATGTTTTGAACCTGTGTTCTCTTCTAGAAGTTTTATGGTGTCATGTCTTATATTTAGGTATTTAAACCATTTTGAGTTTACTTTTGTGTATGGTGGGAGGGAGTGTTCTAACTTCATTGATTTACATGCTGCTGTTCAGCTTTCCCAACACCACTTGTTGAAGAGACTGCCTTTTCTCCATTATATATTCTTGCCTCCTTTGTCATAGATTAATTGACTGTAGGTGTGTGGGTTTATTTCTGGACTCTCTATTCTGTTCCATTGATCTATATGTCTATTTTTGTGCCAATACCACACGATTTTGATTACTGTAACTTTGTAGTATTGTCTGAAGTCTGGAAGGGTGATGCATCCAGCTTTGTTTGTTGTTTTTTTCCTCAAGATTGCTTTGGCAATTCAGGGTCTTTTGAGTTTCCATGTACATTTGAGTATTATTCGTTTTAGTTCCGTGAAAAATGTCATTGGTATTTTGATAGGGATCGCATTAAATCTGTAGATCGCTTTGGGTAGTATGGTCATTTTAACAATATGAAGTATTCCAATCTCAGAGCATGGTATATATCTTTCCATTTCTTTGAATCATCTTCAGTTTCCTTTATCAGTGTTTTATAGTTGTCAGTGTATAGGTCTTTTACCTCCTTGATTAAGTTTATTACTAGGTTTTTCTTTTGATGTGATTTTAAATGGAATTTTTTTTACTTTCTCTCATTTTTTTATATTTAATTGTTACTGTAAAGAAATGCAACAGATTTCTGTATATAAATCTTGTATCCTGCTACTTTGCTGAATTCATTTATTAATTCTAATAGATTTATGTGGAGTCTTTTGGATTCTTTATATGGAGTATCATGTCATCTGCAAAGAGTGACAGTTTTACCTCTTCCCTTCCAGTTTTGGATACCTTTTAGTTCTTTTTCATGTCTGATTGTTGTGGCTAGGACTTCTAATACTATGTTGAATAGAAGAGGTGAGAGTGGGCATCTTTGTCTTATTTCTGAACTTAGCAGGAAGGCTTTCAGTTTTTCCCTGTTGAGTATTATGTTGGCTGTGGGTTTGTTGTAAATGGCTTTTTATTATGCTGAGATGTGTTCCCTTTATACCCACTTTGGTGAGAGTTCTTATCATGGGTGGATGTTGAATTTCATCAAATGCTTTTTCTGCTTTATGTTAACATCCCAACAGTTCAGCAGAATTCCTGACAGGTAGTTGGTGCCTAACAGGTTTTGGTTCAAACAGTATGAAAGAGAGGAGAAGATGTATAGAGAGATTTCCAAACTTTTTGTGCTGAAAAACTTTGTTGGGATGTGTGGTTTATGTGGGATGGTGTGAAGGACTGTGAGCAGATAAAACTGGGGAGCAAGAGGAGCTTAACATGGGGTAGTAATGGTAATAATAGGTCCCACATGTTGGCACTTCTGACGTTTTGCTCACTGTATGCCCGTGATCTTATTTAATGTTCTTAGGCATGTCTCTAGTGGAGTTACTTATATTTTTTTCCATTAAGCTGTACACTTCTTCAGCAAAAGTGTCTCTCACATGTTTCATCCGGGGCCACAATCTGTTTGGAGCTGCTCTAGAAATACCCAGAGACTTGATTTCTTTAAAATTCAGCTTTATTTTCTTTCCTGCACAGTGCTCTAGTGCTGCTTCCTGCTGACTGTTGACCACAGCATTGGGTGTGATGGTTCAGGGATGTTGGAAGCTTAAGGGGGATCCAGGAGAGGCCAGGCTACTCCTCTGCGTCATACATTTTTCACCAGTTGTTGCTGACTAGTGATTGTCAGTGGTTCACTTTGGAGAACCAAGGAGGGGACCCTTGGTCAGGGAAGCCTAGAGGGACACAAACTCTAGGAAGTACAGGCAAACTCCCTCCCCTGTATCCAGGTTGATGTGAAGTCAGTGTAATCCAAGTAGTTTTATTTCATCTACTCCAAAACATATTGAATAGGCGAACAAACAAAACACCACTCAGAGCACAGAATCACTGGTATTTGACTCAGTTGTCACAGCTTGTGCTCTCTCTCCCCCTCTCCCCTTCTTCTCCCCTCCCTCTCCCCTCCCCCCTCCTTTTCCCTCTTCCTTAACAATTGCAGCCATGGTTGTTTGCTGTTCTCTTCATTTACTTGGTCTGATTTGGTTTTATTTTGCTGCCAACTGGTTCACACTTAGCTGGAGCATCCATCTCCCTTTCTCTCACCTTTACTTAGAGCCATGCTCCTTCTCCTCTGGTTCCTTTCTGATTTCACTGGAAGCTGGAGGTGGGTTCCCTGCCCCAACTGTTTCTAATTAAACTCCTGCTCAATCACGGAGGTCTCAGCCTTACTCAAGTGCCTGCCCGTTCAAAGGAGCTGAACTATTTTGACAGATATTGATAGTTGACTGGTGGTTAATGGCAATGACTCTTCACCTGAACATAGCCCCATATGGTGGAGGTGGGAGTGAGGTGGGACTCTAGCTTTGACCTTCTAGGCTGGTTTGGAGTAAGGATTTAGTGCCTGGGTGTTGGGGTTGAACAAGCCTCTGCTTCCAGCCTGGCTCTGCCACTCTCTGGTGTGGTGGCCATGGGCTCGTTACTAATATCTCTGGCTGTCTTTTCTTGTCTGAAAAATGAAGATGATAATGCCTGTCTCATAGGATTACCGTGAGGATTAAGGGAGATCTTAATCTCTACGTCATTTAGCGCAACGCTTGGTAGTGAGTGTTCAGTAAATGGCAGCTACTTGTGGTATTATTATCTGGTTTATAGATTTTGATGAGAGGTTGTTCCAAGCTTTCCATTTTGAAAACAACACACTGTCCTGTTACCCCCTTGATATTCTGGACCTTAATAAGATTGAAAAATACTGTCTTGTCCTTGGAGCGCTTGGAGAGTGTTCTTGGAGAGAATTCAGTGAAATTCTTGATGAAAGTAGAGAAAAGCCAGATCTTTGTCTGCTTGCCTACCCACGGAACTTCTGCGCAAAGAGTTCTTCTGGGGACCCGTCCCCTGTCTCTGCCTCCCACGGCATCTCGTGGGAGTCCATGCCCTGCTCAGAGCCTTTGATGCTCCCCTTGGACGATATATGAGGAGTCCCTTTATCCCATTGCTGCCCGAAGTTTTGGGACTGTACTTTTGTGTGCCATGATGTGTAAGTGGCGCTACAGAATATTTAATAAGGTCAAACGTAATACAGGTTTGAAAACTGTGTAAGTTGACTTAGGAAAACAGCTTTGATTGCATGAGTAATATTTAAAGTGCCTGTTAAAAATGCAGTAACTTGGGCCTCCCTGGTGGCGCAAGTGGTTGAGAGTCCGCCTGCCGATGCAGGGGATACGGGTTCATGCCCCGGTCTGGGAGGATCCCATATGCCGCGGAGCGGCTGGGCCCGTGAGCCATGGCCGCTGAGCCTGCGCGTCCGGAGCCTGCGCGTCCGGAGCCTGTGCTCCGCAACGGGGGAGGCCACAACAGTGAGAGGCCCGCATACCGCAAAAAAAAAAAAAAAAAAAAAAAAAAAATGCAGTAACTTTTCTGTCAATAATAGAAAATCTTCTGAGCTCTGGAGAGATTTTTAAAGCAAGATCCAGTGGCTCTTGCCTGTCTTGGTAAAGGTTTCCTTTAAACAGATGATTCATGTTACGAGAATGGAATGATTAACATGAATTATGGGGAAATTATTCTAAGACTCAAATGTCTGATTTATGAATGCATTAGGTGGCCAATTGTTCCACAATTAGCTCTTTTAAAGGGAGACTTTAGCTTACTAAACTGTTGAAGACACTCATAAAGGAGGTTTGCCCCAATATTGGTGTTACTTCTAAGGGGCTATCTCAGGGTCCTTTACTCAAAGAGGGAAAATTTGTTTGCAGGGGAGAGAGGCTACCCACTTCTGTCACTTCCAGAGTAGACTCTAGAATTCCTCCCACACCTGACTTAATTAGTAAGGTTGAGGTCAGAACTCCCCCTTGAGTTGTGAACCTTTGAGTCCAAGGCCCATGTGGAGGGCTGGGAAGAACCCAAGATTCATTTAGGTTGGCCAGAGACTCCCATGCTGATGAAGGAAAAGGCTGAGGCTCTTCTCCTGCTCACCAGCCACAGCACTGCTCTCAGGAGGTTCTTAGTGGAGAACTGGGCTGAGCACTGCAACCTGCGAGGAGAGGGGAGGCTGAGCAGGGGGCAGCTGCGGAGAGCTGGGTGTTCTGCAGATGCAGCCTACAAGCTTGTGTGAGTGTCCTCATCAAAAGCATGACCTGTGCTGAGCGCTTGGATGCTAAGTGGAACCTCTCAGGATTGCTCCCTGGGGGGAGCTACATTCCTTCAGGGACCACAGATGATGGGGTGACAGTTGTCACACAGGGAGCACTAACAAGCAGTTTGCCTGCATCTAAGTCACCTGGTCCTGACAGCACCTCTTGGAAGGAGGCACTAGTGTTAGCCTCATTTTGCAGACGAGGAAACTTAGGGCCACGCAGACAGTGGTAAGTGATGGAGTCATGCTTTTTGCCCAACTCCAGCCTTGGCTCTTAAGTCCTGTCTGGTCCTAAGTGTAAAGCGTTGGGCACAGTTCCAACAATATAGGCCCCAGGAGCAGGGGGAGGGGAGGGGGTTCAAGATCCTTCCCTTTTTATACTCATCACTGTAGGTGTTAGTTGAGTGAGTGAGTGAATTTGCCCCATTGTCTCTGCCAGGTATCATCAGGGCTGTGGGACCTTTGTGTAAAAGCTCTTCATGTTCTGTAGCCTTTTGTGTATCCATTCCTCACCCAAGGGCTTTATAAAAATGAGTCCACTTTTCTTTCTTTTTCACAAAAATTTTTTATTGAAGTATGGTTGATTTACAATATCATGTAAGTTTCAGGTGTACAGCATGGCGATTCAGTTATACATTATATATATAGTCTTTTTCAGATTCTTTTCCCTTATAGGTTATTACAAAATATTGAGTATAGTTCCCTGTGCTATACAGTAGGTCCTTGTTGTTTATCTATTTTATACGTATAGTAGTGTGTATCTGTTAATCCCAAACTCCTAATTTATCCCTCCCCCACCCCCCTTTACCCTTTGGTAACCATAAGTTTGTTTTCTATGTCTGTGAGTCTCTTTCTGTTTTTGAAATAAGATCATTTGTGTCTTTTTTTTTCTTTTAGATTCCACATATAAGCAATATCATATGATATTTGTCTTTCTCTGTCTGACTTACTTCACTTAGTATGATAATCTCTAGGTCCATCCATGTTGCTGCAAATGGCATTATTTCACTCTTTTTTATGGCTGAGTAGTATTCCATTGTATATATGTAACACATCTTTATCCGTTCATCTGTCGATGGACATTTAGGTTATTTCCATGTCTTGGCTATTGTAAATAGTGCTGCAGTGAACATTAGGGTGCATGTATCTTTTTGAATTATGATTTTCTCCACATATATGCCCAGGAGTGAGATTGCAGGATCATATATGGTAGTTCTATTTTCAGTTTTTTAAAGAACCTCCATTCTGTTTTCCATAGTGGCTGCACCAATTTACCTTCCCACCAACAGTGTAGGAGGGTTCCTATTTCTCCACACCCTTTCCAGTGTTTATCGTTTGTAGACTTTTTGATGATGGCCATTCTGACCAGCGTGAGGTAAGTACCTCATTGTAGTTTTGATTTGCATTTCTCTAATAATTAGCGATGTTGAGCATCTTTTCATGTACCTTTTGGCCATCTGTATGTCTTCTTTGGAGAAGTGACTATTTAGGTCTTCTGCCCGTTTTTTGATTGGGTTGTTTGTTTTTTGGATATTGAGCTGTATGAGCTATTTGTATATTTTGGAAATTAATCCCTTGTCATTTGCATTATTTGCAAATATTTTCTCCCAATCTATAGGTTGTCTTTTTGTTTTGCTTATTGTTTCCTTTGCTGTGCAAAAGCTTTATTTTTTAGATTTTTTTTTTGATGTGGACCATTTCTAAAGTCTTTATTGAATTTGTCACAATATTGCTTCTGTTTTATGTCTTTTGGTTTTTTGGCTGCGAGGCATGTGGGATCCTAGCTCCCTGACCAGGGATCGAACTCTCACCCACTGCACTGGAAGGCGAAGTCTTAACCACTGGACCGCCAGGGAAGTCCCTGTGCAAAAGCTTTTAAGTTAACTTAGGTCCCATTTGTTTATTTTTGTTTTTATTTCAGTTACTGTAGGAGGTGGATCCAAAAAGATTGCCACAGCTTATGAAAAATGATTCCACTTTTCTCTGGCATTGTGTGAATTCTTCTTTCAGGTCTTTTCAGTAGCAATGGCAGATAAACTGAAGTGGCAGTAGCACCTAGAAGTGACACGTGCAAGGTTCAGTATGGAAACTGCAGGTTGGGACTATGCTATAATTTGAAAAGAGGGGTGGGTGATTTGTAATCTTGCTTTTCAAGAACTTAACATGGGTGGTAGATTGTGTGGATGTGTGCACGTGTGATTAATGCTTGTGCTAAACTCAAGGAAGATGATGTTTGGGCCTCCTGTCCTGGGAATATGTTTAGATGGTAGTTCGCTTGTTCATTCATCAGATTCAGTTGGCCACCTGCTATGTGCCAAGCACCATGGGAAGTACTTGGGTTTAGTAGCGTAGAAGTCAGGCATAGTTACTCCCTTCCTGGAATCCACTGTCTTGTTTGGTAGGCAAACAACAAGAAAATATTCATCCACCTTGCCATTGGATTATAAATGCTATGAAGGAAAGACCCAGGGCCCCAGTGGAGGAGAGAGTGGTGAGGGTGGAGGGTTAAGCTGGACTTTGGTCAGGGGTGGTGGCCAGGAAGACTTTCCTGAGCAAGTGATAACTGAGCTGAGAGCCACAGGTTGAACAGGTATTAACCAGGTAAAGAGAAGGGAGAAGAACATTCCAGGTAAGGAGAGCAGCAGATTCTTAGAACAGAAAGGAGACCGCTGTGGCTGGTGTACAGTGGACAAGGGGGAAGCAGGGCAAGATGGGCATTGATTGAAGGTGAGCTGGAGAGCCCTTGGGCTTAGATGGACCTAGATTTGCCACCTACAAGCTGTGTGACCTTGGGCTGATGACATAACCCCTCTGTGCTACAGCCCCCTCTTAAACATGTGGGTGAAAACACTCTCAGGGTTGCCATACAGAAACCATCACGGAATTTGTGTATTTAGCCCCATGGTCCCTGGCATGCTGCAGATGTAGAAAATGTCACTTTTCTTGCCCATTCCCTTGTCTCCGGCTTCGGAGTTGATGAAGCAGCCACAGGTGTGCAGATGGTGGTTCAGCATTAGAGAAAAATGCTTGCGAATCTTCCAGTTTGGCAGCTTCCCAGAAAGGCTTGTGGAAGGGGAGTGGGGGGAGGGTCAGGCTGGGTGTTCACTCCCCTGCTTGCTGGAGGTTAATAAGGTCAGAATTTATTCTAGAGTGGGAAACAGGAGGCGGACAGCTTAGGGAAATCAACCAGCGGCAGGGGCTGGAGGCAGCGCCAGGGTCCTGGAACCTCAGGCTGTGTTGAGATGGGTAAGCAAAAGCCATGTTGTACTCTCACTGCTTGCTTTAACTGCCATCCACACCTGCCTCCGGGAGAGAGAGAGAGACCTCCTGGGCTCATCCAGAGGGTATATTTGTGTATCTCCAGGCTGGTCCCCGGCCCTACAAGGCAGCTGTGCCTTGCTTCCCGTGCTAGTCCTATTTTCCTGCTGACTTAATTTATTTCAGAAAGTCTCCATCTTAATTTCTCTTACTTCCCTTTATTTTGTACTTCCTGTTGATCCTGGTGTTGTGGATATGATGATGGACAAGATAAACACAGTCCCTGCCCCCTATCTTGTGCCCTAACATCCCCAAGCCAGTAAGGATTCCAAACCTCGGCTTAACAAGGGAGATGGCTGAGGCTTGGCTCATTTGCTCAAGGTCACGCAGAGCTGGGATTCCCATCCAGGTCTACCTGACCTCAGGTACTATGCTGTTAACCATGAAGTGAAACTGTGACCTGGTATAGTGAATTTCCGGTAGGGATTCCTCATGCTCTATCTTTGTTTCTTGGCTTCTGCCCTCATGACTTACAGACGTATAAACCAGTATTTAAAAGCCCCAAGTGAGCTCACTGCCTGGCAATATCCTTTGTGGAGAGCATGAAACCCTTTTGTAGAGGAATTGGTACACTCAGTGTGTGTCTGGGCTGAGGGTGTTAGTGTTCCTGACGCCTGTTTTCTTCTGTTGGGACATACTTGTACTGGGGAGTGGGTGCCAGGTAGGTACCTGTGGGGCAGATGCCCATCTTAAATTCTGAACCTCAGAAGGCAAGGTCTGGGTCTTGCTCACCCCTGAGTCCCCACCCTGAGCATGATGCTGGCACGAGGATATGCTCAGTATGACCCCCTGGTAAAGAGTGAGCTCTTTGGAGTCAAACTGATGTGGAGTTGAGTCAAACCCTGCCACTTTCTGGTGACGTAGCTTGGGCAAGTGACTTATTTCTCAGAGTTTGTTTCCCCATCCTAGGGTTGTGGGAATGAAATTAGAGGTTCAATAATGCCTGCCTTGTGAAGTCAGAGGTTGGCAAACTATAGCCCTCGGGCCAAATCTGGTCTGCTGCCTGTTTTTGTGTATAGAGTATTATTTGAACACAGCATGCTCATCCTTTTATGTGTTATCTGTGGCTGCTTTGCACAACAACAGCGGAGTTGAGTAGCTGTCACAGAGACTCTATGGCCCTCAGAGCCGCATATATTTTCTACCTGGCTCTTTACTGTCGGAGTTTGCCAACCTTTGTGTTAAGCTCTGTACAGGTGGTAGCTGTAGTTGTCACAATTATCATCGTTACCTATAGCTTCAGCCCCTTCTACTCCATAAAAAAGTTACCTTTAGAGCAATGACCTTCCTCTGTTCCTTAGAGCTTTGGGAGGACCTCTTCAATTGCTTGGTGAACAGATTTGTGATTCCTTTAGTCTTGGTCTTCACAGTTCTCAAGATTTGGGTCAGCTTCCTTCCCCATCTTTTTCCGCTGGTCTGATGATTCCTTACAGTTTTTGGTCTGTCCTCAGAGGTGGCCCTTCCTTCACCTCCATCTCTGAATGGCTGAAGCTGAAAGAACGCTTAACAGGGAAGCCCTCTGTGAAAAGAGGAAGGCTGCGTGTGAGGATCCTTCATGCTTCCGGGAGACCTGGAGAGGTGTGAGCACCTGACCTCTGGGCACACGAATCTACCAGTGTCTGGGCTTCCCCACCTCAAGTGTCTCTGATTTTAGAGGACAAAATCTCCTAAAATGCGGAGGCATTTGGTGTTTTTTCTCTTAGTAATTTCCTTTTTAAAAATGTAATCTTATTTTGGATCACAAATGTAATACATGCAATTTATGGAAACATGGGAAATGGAGAGAAGGGCAACAGTCAATCCTAATCTTACCACCCAGAGGAACCACTATCAGCATTTTTAGCTTATTTCCTGCCAGATCCCTAATCACGTGTAAATGTTCACATAATTGAAATCACATTGTTTATATAATTTTGTTTCCCGCATTGTACTTATTATGTCATAGCCATTTCCTCCAGCATTGAATGTTCTTCAAAACCATAATTTTCATCTATGCTCGTACACATAAATCCACTCACCCGCCCACGCACCCCCCCACCCCCCCATGCATGCACCCATCCATCCATCTAACGGATATTTCCTTAGTGTCTCTTACGTCCCAAACCCTGTACTAGGTGCCAGGGATGCAGCGGAGAGCACAAATACACCTTATCACTCCCTTTACAGAGATCACAGTCTAATAGGGAGTAGAGAGAGAGAATTAATCATTGTAACGTTGTCTTAGTCAGCTTGGGCTGCTGTAACATAATACCGTAGACCGGGTGGGTTAAACAACAGACATTTATTTCTCACTGTTCTGGAGGCTAGAAGTCTGAGATAAGGGTGCCAGAATGGTTGGGTTCTGATGAGGACTGTCTTCCTGGCTTACAGATGGCTGCCTTCTGACTTGTGTCCTAACTTGGAAGAGTGAAGAAGCTCTGATGTCTCTTCCTCTGCTTATAAGGACACTAATCTCATCATGGGACCCCACCCTCACAACTTCCTCTAAACCGGCCCCACCCCCTAAACACCACCACTGAGGGGTTAGGGTTTCAACATATGAATTGTGGGGAACACAGACATTCAGTCCATAACTAACATCATATGATAATGCTTTAATGTGGGGAAATAAAGGATCTGTAGGAACATGTATAGAAGGGAAAGGCTTTCCACAGGAAGTTAATCCTAGTTATCTCTTTGAAGGAAGCTTGAGGAATCCAGATAAACAGCTCTCTTTGGAATGATAGAGAGCCTTCTGAGAAATGTGCATTTGAATGGGATGGAAGGAAAGGAAATTAGTAGTTACTGTTAGTGGTGGAGCCCCCCCCCACCCCCCCCACCCGCCTCCGCCAAATTGCTATACTATGTTATTATCAAGACTGTCTTCCCAGCATGGGGCACTTTAGAAATCAAGTGAGGCACTGCAGAGATAAAAGCAGGCAGACTCATTTGGAGATGCTGAACTTACTCCTGAGGCAGGAGGCAATGTTCCAAAGAGAATCACCTCCATAGACTCAAGAGCACGTGTGAGGATGGGTAGTGTTTGGAGAGGCTCTTGTGTTGTGAAGATTCCGCAGCACTGTGGAGAAATCCGGGTTCCCCTCTGCTTCCTGGTGACTTTGGAGATGCCCCAGACCCATGTGGTCCCGAGGACCATGGGTTTACTGTGGAAAAGGCTGCATGCCTTGTAAAAGGCGAAGGGACACACGACATTATTGCAAGGTCAAAGCTCAGACCCAGTGCTCTTCCAAAGTTCTGAGCACCCACAGGCCGCTGCCTTCTGCCTTTTGTCTTGGTTCTTGCACGCGTGTGTGTTTTTACGTTGTTCCCCCCGAGGAACGGCAGAGTGAGAGATGGCTGTTGTGACAAGTGATTGCAGATTGAATCCTGCACATTTGTGTTTGACAGCTGAGCCGGGCCCTAGAGTGATGCATCTGCTGAGGGAGTAGAGTGGCACCAATTGCTATTTTCCTTAAATCCTCTCTGAGTTACTGAAATGGAAGTTGGCCCTCTTTGTTCCTTAGACATTCAGGGGATGAACTTGGTCAGGGAGGGCCTGGTGGGTACTTAGTAGTGCATTCGTCACCACGAGGATCTCAGACGTTGTGGCAGGATGAATCTCTGGGTCATAGCCACCTCCCAGCAGTGGACAGGGCAGCCACATGGATGTGTAAGTGATGTGAGGAAAGCTCAGTGCTACAGTTAAGTCCATCACAGAGGGGAAAAATCCACTTCAGGAAATGTATCAGTCTAGGTATTTCCTCCTGGCTTTTTGTCTTTATCCAAGTTGGGCAATGATGTAAAAATGCTGGCTGCATTTTCTTCTTAGTATGGGATGCAGTGTTTTATAAAAAAAAATAAAAATAAGAATGATTTTCATTCACAAAGGCCTGCAAGCAAGGCAGGAACTAACAAAATTTGCATTTCCTCACCTTCATCTATACAGTGTGGGAGTTATCACTACCCTGTAGGGTTTGCTCTTAGATCAAGTTAGAGAGCACCTGTCGTGGTGTATGGTAGGTACTCAGGAAATGGAAGTTATTATTTCTATTGATATAGTAGCTAATTTTCATTCAGGGTTCAAAGTGCTTTCTGTGTACTAACTCTCTTAATTGATTTTATATGCTCTGGATCACCTGTATTTTGGTTTTGAATCAGAGATGGAGCTGTGCATGAGAATGGCATGACCATGCCTTGCTTACCTTTCTGGGGGTTGCTGCTGTCCTGATGATGAAAACTCAGAAAAATATTTTGTAGTCAAATGAGAGTATCATCCAAGTGCAGATTTCCAGTTCAATCCTTAGGTTGCTTTCTAAGATACAGTAACATACTATAACATAATCCAAAGTTTCATTCCTAAGAGGGTCCTGTGCCCTAGTTAGAGGGAGAATTCTTGCCTCATATGGACACAATGCTCAGAAGATTCCTCCTGATATGGGCCTTATATTCCACTGGCTCCCCAGCGGGCTTGATTTATTTAGGCTTCCTTTGAGGCTAACTGGCTGTGATAGACAATTTTTAGCCTTCATCCTAGAAATGATACCTTAAGAAGCTGTCCTCTGTTCTCCCATACTGCAGGCTTTGTGATGCGTTCATACCTTCAGTGCCATCCGAAAGTGCCTATTAAATTGGAGTTCAGGGTATCTAGGTTCTTGATTTGATCGTGGAAGTCTTGAAATTTTGTCCAGGAGGCATAGAAAAACCCTTCAAAGTTTTGAGTGTTTAATCTATTTGAACAGAGTCTCAGAAAGGGTTTAGCCAAAGAATATCAAACTGTGATATAAACAGTTTATCAAAAAACAATAGAGAATTTCCCTTAAATACACAACCACCTGGAGCACTCAAGTTTTGGAGGAAACAGATGAAGAACTGTTGGATGGATTCAATTTCTTATCCTGGTTGGTGGAAAGTTATGGCTGTCTGGGGAGATATTGTTGGGGGAGAGAGCAGGTCTTTGTCTGTCTGTCTATCCACTGTCTATTGACTTCGTTGCATGAAAGCGAACAGAGCCAAATGTGGTGACAGATGAAGGGCCAGAGAGCCATGCCCTGGGTCAGTACTGTGTCCCTTTCTGTCGAGGGGGCAATGGTGTTGGCCCAACCTCACCTGGACACAGCGCCTTGTGCTGGGCACAGTTGGCAGGTATGAAGGAGGATACTGAGATGTTTTACTTGGGGGAAAGTGACTGGGCTTATTCTCTCCTTGTCTGGTGATGTCTCGCAGGGACACACAGCATGCAGCCACAAAGCCCCTTCACCCTTCCCCTCCCTACTAAGCAGGCCTAATTGGGTCACCTGTTGCTTGCTGCATAGAAAACCCATCAGATTTTCAGTAACTGGTATAGTCTTCAGGGAAGAAACGGGGCTCCAGAAGTCCTTGTTGGAAGGCAAAGCTTCCATTCTTTCTTTCACATTTGTATCTCAGGATGGGGTGAGTTTGGCAATGATCTCTTTGTTGCCAGGAAGATCCATAAGGTTTAAATGGAATGGTACCTTAGAGTTATAATATTTTACTCTGGTGAAGGGTGGGTTACGAACAGAGGGCGAGAAGAGGGGGCTGCATGGGTTCCAGTTATTCCGTTACGAAAGAATTAGAAAAATTCCATTTCTTTCCACCTGCACAAAGATTCTGTGAGAATCATTAGTCACAGATGAAGCGGAAACACACTGACCTCTTTAAAGGAAGAGCATATATCTCGCCTCCCCCAACCAACTCCCCCCGACAGCAGCACCCTCAAGGCTGCATCTCGCCCTTAAAGTGTTCATGTATGCAAGCCCACCTGCAGTTCCGTCTGTGTGCTGCAGTTACCTGACTGCAGCCTTTGCGCAGGTTGGGCCTTCTTCCCAGAATGCTCTTTCTCCTTGTCTGCCTGGCAAACTCCTAGTCACCCCTCAAGGCCCAGCTCAGGCATCCCTTTCTTTGTGCAGCCTTCTTTCGCCCTTGCCCCATGCGAGCAGAGCTGATCACAGAATCTTTTGCAGCCCCACTGACCTTGAATATAAATGTATCACATACAGTTCTCATTGCCTCAGATTGTGCCTAGAACAAAGTGGACCTCAGATCTCATTTGTTTTGTAGTGCTGTGTTTGCATGAGCATCTTAGCCTCTGGTCTGTGAACTTCCTAACAGGGAAGGTATTCTGTTCATGTTTGTGACTTAGCAAATAGTACAGTACCTGTATCATACCTGTATCATAGTCGTAGACATTCGGTTATGATTACTCAAGTGGATGGATTCGGCACAGTGACCTAAGAGAAGGATGCACTAATGTCAAATGGCAAACTCGATGAATGGTACCCTCACTGGGTTCCACTGTAAGCTCTTATCCCCTCTTTAGGGGAGCTTCTATTGTGAATACTGAGCTGTGGATGAGTGAAAATCAGTTCTTTTTATCAACTTGAGGGGAAGAGAGGAGAAGTCTCTGATAATTACCAGGTCAGCAGTAGGTGATGGTTCTCTTTGTGTTCTTGGGAGACAAGACAGGCTCCTGTGATACACGTGCCTGTAGCTGTCATGAAGGTGGAGCAAGGGAGGGACTTGGGGAGGGAGAGGGACTGGGCGAGTGGCCGACCTCAGGATGGGCAGCACACAGCTCTCCAGTGGCTTTAGGTGGAGGGCAGTGGGGTCCATCTGCTCCGGTTTCTAGCAAATAAAATGGCAGCAGCAACAACCAAATCGAGTACTCTTTGCTTACTGACACGATGCTGGGCAAATGCCCGCTTCCCTTTTAAATGTCCCTCCAAGTTCCCTAAATATCCAGATGGCAATTTGTGGTGAATAATTTATAATAAGATATCTTATGCATTATGCAGTGAAGTTTTAAATTATGAATTGACCTTGCCTGGCGGTGTACCTTAGTTGATAGGTGGACTTGGTGGGGGGTGGCCTTGAAAGGCCAAATCAGGCCTGAGTTACCGTTAGTGAGATGGAAACGGGACACCTAGCCTCATGCAACTGCAGCAACAAGGTTGAGCAGGTGGGAGGAGGGCAGGAGCTTGGGGTACTTTGGCTCAGAGGAGCCTCTTCTCTGAGGGTGAGCTCGGGGCTCACTAGGCCCGGCACCTCAGTTGTGGTCCCATAGCAGCAGCAGTGCACAGCTCCCTTCCCATGGGAGGATGGGGGGAGAATGGAGCCGTTCCACCAGCCTGCTTCCTTCTCAGGGGAGCTTACTGCCCCCAAGGCCGAGTTCCAGGGGGGCGAGTTCCCAGAGCCCAGCTCTGATCTGCATGGCCTGCTGTGTTCTAGACTCTCTCTGAGCGAGGTGTGCAGGACCCCACCTGGGGGATGGGCGTGAGCTGGGCCCAGGGGAGCAGAGAGGAGGGTGGAGGGCGCTGGGGGCACAGCCCAGAGTGCTTCGAGGTGCATTGAACTGTTCAGCCCTTTAAAGCAACCCGGAATGAAAGAGGTGTGGCGGGAACACTGTGACAGTGTCACTGCAGACGTTTCTGGTGTCCAGCCCCACCCCAAGCCCTGGACCTGCATCACTTCACTGGGGCCTCATGACAGCTCTTGGAGAGGATACTGCACTGTTCTCCTGTTTTACCAAGATGGGAACTAAGGCTTAGAGTGAGTCCCTGACCCAAGGTGACACAGCTAATATAACCGGCAGAGCAGGGACTTGAGAGTAGATCACTGAATTAGTAAAACATTCCCTAAGTGCCTCCTGGGGGCCGGCTCCTCCCCTGGATGCTGAGGTGCAGGTGCGGGGACCACGCAGACCGACAGGCCTGTCTCCTCAGGCAGGATACCTTCGAGAGGTGGAGACACAAAATAAAGCTGTCAGCAGGCAAGTACCGGATATCCGCTCTGCTGCCAGGGCCCTCATTCTAGACATTATGCTGTATCGATGGATTAGGTAGTATGTTCAGCAAGTATCGATCAAAAACTTGTGGTGTGTAAAACTCTCGGCACCTCGAGAGGTGTATGCAGGGGTGATGAGCACTAAGCTGTGCCTTCAAGGAGCTCCGAGCTGGGGGTGGTGGGGAGAAGCAGAGCCCTCGGTGAGGGCTGAATGGAGGTCGGCTTCCAGGCAGCCCTTGGGGAGTGTGGAGAGGATGGGACGGGGGCGGGGGCTGCGTGGCTGGAGTGAAGGCTGTACGTGGAGGAGTGCAGGAGCCTGGGTGGGCGGAGGCCAGGGTCAGGGATTTGTGCTCAGGATGGCAAAGCGGGGAGGCTCCGGCCGTTGGGTTTCCTCCAGCGGAGGGCTGGAGACCCATTTGGGACGAGTTTGGGGATGGCGTTGGGAGGCGGGTGCGGAGTATGGATTCAGGGAGACCTGATGCCGGAGCGCCTGAAGATCTGGATGTGAGGGAGGGTGCTGGGCATGCAGAGAAAAGGGCTGCAGGAGCTTCCTGCGGGCAGCCTCCCTGGGGCTTTTTAAGAACTGTGAGTGACTTGGGGGGATACTCCCAGAGGACGCCAAGGGCACCTTTAACACACACGTTGAGAAGTCCAGCTGGCTGTGCCGCTTGGAGGGAAGAGGTGGTGTTCAGCTTTGCCTTGTGGTGCTGGAGAGGCCGGCAGGTGTCTGTGGAGGGAGGATGTGGTCCAGGAATTAAAGCCTGGAAGGAGATGGGCCTGCCTGGGAGCAAGAAGTGGGGCAGAGAGCCGAGGAGGGGGCCGTCTCTGCTCCCCTCTGCTGGGCTTCCCGTCCAGGAAGGGGTTTTAGGTCACGAACTTGTGCTCACCAGGTGTGCTGTGTTCTAAGGACATTTGATTCATACGTGGCTACCGTGCCTGCTGGTGGGATCATAATGTGCCCAGGAGGAATCTGGCAGTTACAGAGTTCTGACGGACTGAATAATCTGTATCTGTTTAAGGGGCTGCCCTGTCTGGTCTGGAGCCCGGTGTTATCTGATCAGAGACGTTTGTTTCCGATGTGCAGAGATAACCCCACCGCTGAGGTGGTCGGTGGCCCGTGTGGGTCCAACAGAAGGCTTTGTGATCAGGCTGCCTTCTGGTTTATTGGGAAGAAGCCAATGGGTCCCCTTCTCATCCTGTGTCACTTTCAGGAAAGTGTTCCCTGAAGCTCTGCCTATTTGTCCTCTGTCAGTCTGTCTGCTCTGACTTGACCAGAACGGTGGCGGTCCTGGATAAATCCAGAACTACAAAGCTGTGTGCTGTGTAAATGCCAGAAAATGGCCTTCAGGAGGACTTTGTACATTTGTTTTGCAAATACAGAAAATAACGTGTGTATGTGTGAAGAGAGACGAGAACGTGGAGGTAGGTCACTACCAAGCCCACGTCCTCCAACTCACACGTGAAAAATCACCCATCCTACGGTCCCCGTCTTTATTTTGAACTAGAGAAGTTGCTTCACTAGCCTTTACAGGAAGTGCCGAGTTCTCCTTGACTACAGCCTGTCAGTGTCTGTCAGTAAGTGGTGTGGCTGGTTTTTTTTTTTTTTTCAGGGAGTTTCTGACGTCAGTGTCTCCCCACCCTCACCTCCACCCCCATTTCTCCTTGCTGAGCTCCTCCTATGAGGGCTGTGCTGGGCACTCTCCCAGCTCTGTGACAGATGTGGTCTGGTCCTTCCAGGGGTTTCCCTTTAGTGGATGCCACACTTACATACATAAAAAGATTATTCACAACTTGATGAAAAATACAGAAAATTCTTTACAAATCATGTGACCAAGAATGGAGCCTCTTCAGCCGTCATGACATTATAACTACCTTGAAGTGAGACATCATGCATCTTGTTTGTTTTTCTCCTCCACAGTATTTGATTATATTAGGGGCTCATTAAATATTTAATATGTGATTAACAGAGATGTCTTTTTAGATGCAATTTAGTTCTCTGCCTTGAAGAAAAAAAATCTATTAAAATATTTACTAGCACAATGATAACAGTAATAGTAGCTGCTGTTCGTTGGGGCCTACCTTTTCTCAAACCTTCTCAACAATCTGGCAAGGCTGGATTTTAACTCATGAGGAAGAGAGGTGGCACAGAGGAGTTGAGAGACTTACTTCAGGACACACAGCCAATAAACTGCAGAGAGGGTTCCAACGTTGTTCTGATTCCAGAACCTGAGCCCTTCATGTCTCTCCACATGGCCTTGCTGGTGATTGGCCTTCAGGTCTTCCAGAGCCTCAAATAAGGAAGCTTCTCATGCAGCATCTCTGCTATACCTTCTAGAGCAAGGCTGATTAGATGCTAAGTTATGACTGGTAGTTCCCTATTGCTGTCATATAATTTTGGTTTAGACGGGCCCTACTTATATCAGGGTTTTGTAGATATTCTGATCTACATGACAAAATTACATGTCCTTTAAGTGTTTTAAAAGGTGCTGCTGTAAAGGGTGGTGACACTTGACATGTTGGGGAGACGTTTTACTTCCATATGATTACAGCAATGTATGCGAAATTATTGTCCTCTGATGAAGTCGTCCCGTGTCATGGCTGTGCATTCATACCGCCGAATGTCGGGCCTTTTTGCACAGAGGGTGGCTGGTGGTGACACAGAACTGGGAGGGCCTGGAGGGCGTGATGCTGGGGTTTCTTCCTCTCAGGGAAGATGGATAATTCTCAAGCTGGATTCTGGCCCAGCTTGTGTTCTCCTGTCGGGAGGAGGTGGACAACAAGTGGATTGAGGAGGACCACTGGACCATGACAGTGAGAGTATCTTGCATAGAGGGTGCTTTCCACCAATCAGCCTGTTGTCACGACCCCCGGTGAGAAGCTGCGTTGTGTTTCTGTGTGATCAGTGGGGAGGCTGAGCGCTGAGCGCCTTGCTGCAGCCATGGCACTGAGCGACAGCGTCAGCCATCTGGCCGAGCTCTTTCTACAGCCCCCTGTTCTGCTGGGAGGGGGCGTTGCATCCTGGATGTTCTACCTTTCCTGGCCATCCTGTTTCCACCCCAGCATTCCTGCTTCTTTGATGCTCTTGTCTTCATCCAGATTCTTCTCCATCTGGGCTCACCTCAATTGCAGTGATATTTGATGGATCAGGGCTGTTTTCATGCCTGTTTTCTGGAACAGGTGTGGCCACTTGTTGAACCTGCTGCTCAGTCCTAGTTGGAAATTATGACCATCTGCACTCTGCTGGGTCCTGATGGAATCAGCTGTCTTGACCTAGAATGAAATATGTCCTTCATATGGCACTTATGGGAAGAATGCCTATTGATAAGATAGAAACTCACATCCCAACCAAATGCCATGAAAACGGATCAGATTTAATGCTTTTAGTGTAGTAGTACTTTCATGAGAACTTTAATACCAACTTTTACATTTTTTCACTTTTGATTTAAAAAAAAATTTGATATTTGACAACATAAAATGGCATCAAATATATTTAAATATGAAACATGTGACTGCATTGTCTAAATCACATTTTAAACCAATATGTTTAAGTAACTTGGATGCTGTCAATAATAGTCATGCCTGAATAAATTAACTTGCTTACCTCTGATTCACTCAGTAGCAATGCTATTCTCATTGTAAGAGCTTTTCTTTTCAGGGAGAGTATACCGTCCCCTAGTTAACTGGAAATATGCAGACTTTCTTTAAGTTTTTTTGTTTTTTCTTTTTTAAGTCTTAACCATTTTTAAAGCTTTATCATTTTTGAATTTGAACAGGCTTATTCCCTAACTCCCTTTATGCCCAGCCCATCCCTCCAAAAGATAATGCTGGATTATAAAAATAGCTACCAAAATGCCTCTGGAGAGAGGGAAATGGATGTGTATATTGCTTTTCATAACAAGCCTTCTAGAACTGGTTAAATCATGGCAACCGTATAATGGATGATTAATGTGTGCCAGGCCCTGTACGACGTGGTCTTTACCTGGTTATCTCATTTAATCCTTTTCTTTTCGTTGTGGTAAGAACCCTTAACATGAGATCTTTCCTCTTAACTAGTTTTTAAGTGTACATTATTTTTCTTACTTTTAATGACACTTTTTTGTACAAGAAATCCCATGGTTTCATTTTGCAGCTGAAGATTGATTCTGCTGGGACCAGAAGGTTAAAGAGGCACAAACCAGATAGAGCCTGCCCCTGAGACCACAGGCTGCAGAGGCCATGGGTGGGCGCTCTGCAGGACACGTACAGCTGAGTCCAGTCATTTCCCCTGCCCATCTCCCACCCCCAGGTGCCAGACATGGGAGGGAGCAATATCGGACCCTCCAGACCAGTTCATCCCCCAGGTGAATACCACCCAGTGACCCCAGTTAGTGCCACGTGGTGCAAGAGCATTGCTCCAAGCCCTGCTTAGACTCCTGCCCACGGAACTGAGAGATAACAGGGGATGGTTGCGTTAAGCTGCCAAGGTTGGGGAAGCTCGTCATACTGTCATAGACAACTGGGATTCCTTAATGGAAGCAGTGACCCTTCCCCTCAGACCTTCTTTGCCCTGGGCCTCAGCGATGTCACCCTCCTGGGTCTTCTCACACCTCCACAGCAGCCCCTCCTCCCTCGTCTACCTCTGAAGTGCCAATGTGCTGAGGGTTCCCTGCTCAGTGCCCCTTCTCTCCGAAGCACTGTAACTCCTCTCGGGGCAATCTCATTCATGTCACAGCTTTAGCCACACCATCTTCACCGAGAACCTGACCTTCAAACATCTGTTTCCATTTGACCCGATACATGAACATATGTCTCTCAACTCTATCTCTCGTTCAAATTTTTCTCCTGGTCTGAGGACCCATGCATGCACAGATAGCTCACCCTCACCAGGCCGAGGACCCGGCTTACCATCTTCCCTCACTTCCGTGTTAGACGGTGAATTGTGTCCCTCAAAAAAGATGCACTGAAGTTCTAACCCTTGGGATCTCAGAATGGGCCCATGTGTGGAAACAGGGTCTTGGCAGAGGTTAAAATCAAGTTAAAATGAGCTCATTAGCCCTTAATCCAATATAACTGATGTCCTTATTATGAAAAGAGTAAATTTGGACACCGAGATAGATGTGCACAGAGGGAAGATTATGGGAGAATACACAGGGAGAACGCCATGTGAAGATGAAGGTGAAAGTCGGGGTGGTGGATCTACAGGTCAAGGAATGCCAACGATGGCCAGCAAACCATAGGAATCTAGGAGAGAGACCTGGAACAGATTGTCCCTCACAGCCCTGGGAAGGAACCAACCCTGCCAAAACTTCGACTTGGACATTTAGCCTCCAGAACTGTGAGGCAGTACGTTTCTGTTGTTTAAGCCACCTAGTTTGTGGTGAGTTGTTACGGCAGCCCTAGGAAGCTAATATACTCCTCTCTGCCATCCGTGCTGCCAGCTTACCCTTCCTCTTGTATTCCCGGTCTTGGCGAATGGCTCCTCCACTTGATCAAGCCAGAAACCTGAATTCTCAGCACAGAGAACCAGGCCAGCTTGAAGTTAGGCACTCAGTAATATCGGCTATTTAAATAGATGCCCTCAACTATTGCAGGTCTTGGGCAATTATAGATATTAGCCCGAGGATGTGCAGAATTGGAATTAAAAAGAGATACAAACCCCAAACCCCTTTTATATCCATCCTATCCCTCTGTACTTCAGGTTTCCTGTGAGAAACTATTGATTTCTTCTTTCTGCCATGGGGCAGGCATATATTGAGAGCCACATGTATGTAAGTAAGCACTCAGCAGCATGCCTGCCTTTCTATTCTTTAGAGAAATATCGATTTTGACTTGGGAGAGTTACCTAAAATTTCCCTTTTCACCAGTTCCTTCTCCACTGTGTACGAGCTGAACCAGTGTGTTGAGTTCTACAATGTGATCTTTGTAAGGAATCGTGCAAGTCGGGCTGAGTTCTTTGGAAGGCTTAGGGCGAGGAGGGCAGCTTTCTAGCTGTATTGATCTGCTGCCGGTTATTGGAGTTGTTGCAGATGCTTACCTCCATTTTTCCCATTCAGTGATATTGAAATCATTGGTCTGCAGAATTAAGAGCCTGGCTGCCAAAGAGATGTTGTACGACTTTTCTCCTTTTCTCTTGATAATGATTTAAACAAGTCCCAGTGCTTCATCCTTTCAGATTACCCTTGGAACGGAGGCGCAATATAATTGTTGCAATTTCGTTTTATATTGAAACAACTTCAATACATTTTCTATACTAGGTCTATGCAAATTGGTTTTTTTTTTTTTTTTTTTTTTTGCAAAGAAATTATAGCTGTGTGTGTGGAAGCCCTAAGCAGGGCACAAAGACATCAAAGTCGGCCATAATCATAAAAAGCACATGCAGATCTTTCACTAATAATTCACAGTTAAGCACAGGCACTCCGGCCCTCTGTCTGAGATTGCAGCAAGTAGCAATTTGTTTAGCTTTGGTAAAGGGCACAAAATCACCAAGTTCAGATGTTCTATTTTGGTCTTATACTTGCTCTGTGAATTGGATTCAGGTGGAAAATCAACTTTATAAATGGATCCTTGCATATTCCTCAGGAAGGTCTGATCTGTAAAGGACAGTATTAATTTTGTAGACATTGTCAGCATCACTGTCCCCTATGGCTCTAATGAAACTATTACCTGAACCCTAAACTGCCGAGTGTGTGTCTCCATCCCCTCCACCATCCTCATTTATTCATTCTGTCACAGTCTACTGAGTGTCAACACGTGCTAGGTTAGGACCTGGTGCTAGGGATATATGGTGAGCAAGACAAGCCTGGCCCTGCCTGGTCCATCGTGGACCCTCCGTGGTCCACAGCCCAGCAGCATCAGCATCACCTGGGAGCTGGTTAGATGTGCAGCATCATGGGCCCCACCCCAGACCTACTGAATCCAGTTAACAAGATCTACAGGTGATGCCTATTCCTTAAAGAAGAGGACATCCCATTAAATGAGTAATTATAATAGGATGTGAAAACACTCAGGTGTGAATTGCTTACCTGTAGGGCAGACTGACAGGGCAGAGCAAGTAATGCCTCTGCTAGAATGGGACGGGCTCAGGGAAGGTTCCAGAAGGAAGAAATCTAAGGATACAGAAGCAGGATCCAGGCAGAGACTGAGTGGGTGTTTGACATACTAGGTCCCAGGTAAGCCACTGTGCTTCAACTCTGAGGGAAGAGATTCCAGCCTGCTGGAGGAGCTCAGAGCACAATAGGAGGCTGGGAGAAGAGAGGCAGTGAACTTTTTAGAGGGCTTCATTCAGACAAGAAGTTTGAACTTTCCCCAGAAAGTTACAAGGAGCCATTGAGGTGTTTACATGGGGTTAGATTTCAAAACATGATGGATTGTAGAAAGATGACTTTCTCTGCAATGTGGGAGATGGATTGGTGCAGGGGAGAGTGGAGCACTGTCCAGGCAACAGTTGATGGGCTTGGACCGAAGTAAGACAGTACAGGGAGGTAAGTGGATGCCTGGGAGACAGGCCTAGGGGCCAGAACTGGAAGGTCTGGGTAACTTCTTCTGACTCTCACCTCCTGTAGACATGTGCCCTGGGGGTTGGGGTATTTCTCTCCTCCCCTGTTCCTTAGATCATGAGCTTCTTGAAGCCAAGGCCATGTCCCACACATTTTGGTTTTCCTTAATGGCGCGTAGCAACAGAGCCTGGCACTGGGTGCCGTGTGGAGTCCTCATCTGGAGCTGTGACCCACTTTTCTGAAGAACTTGCCCTTCTTCTGTTGAAGAAGGTGATTCTCAGAGAATTGGCTGGAAGAAGCTGTGTTTCCCTCTTTGTTTCTCTTTAATGTGAATGATAACTCCTCTTTGGGTGGCGCTTTCCAGTTCAGGCAGCATTTTCCTAATGCCGACTCATTTGCATTCCTCCCATCAGCCCTCCCTGCAGCTTTGGAAAAGGTGGTGTTTTCACAGCTCAGTGTTAATCAAGGGCTGATTATCTCAGTCCTTCTCTCCTCCCTGTTCTGACTTCCCGCCTTTTGACTTGGGAGTTGCAGCTGGAAGCAGGTAGTGGGTCAAACAATGCAGAGTTGAGGCAAATGCATTCTCTGCATGTGAACCAGCCATCCAGGAGAAAGGACAGGGCAAAGAAGAAGCTGAGTGAAGAGGGGAACGGGTTCCTGCTCAATTTGTGGTTCAGGCTCCCATGGGACTGGTAACCGAATCTGAGGACCAGAGGAGACGGCAGGGAAATGCGAGCTCCCAGCCTTCCTGGGCTTCACATTCTCTGGGGGTAGGGGGCGTTGGAGGGGGGTGTCTCTTCTGTTGTGCCCTGGGAGAGGAAGCTGAAAGGAATTGAGTGCAGGGAAAGGGAAAGTCAAGGCCTTAGTGAAATTTCCTCTCACCTGTCAAATGAAGAACGGGGCTTTGGGTGCAACAGACCTGAGTTTGAATCCTGGCTCTGCCACTCACTAGCCCTGTGGTCTTGGGCAGCTACTTAAGTCTGTTCTTCATAATGAAATGGTGGTGAGAATCTCTTTTGCACAGGTGTGTGAGGACCAGATGAGGCAGAGATGAATGCTAACAAGGAAGGTGTTGCCCCCAGTGTGGGTGGAGTGCGTGCAACAATCTGATACATTTGTGTCTCCCCAGCTTCCCCCAGCCCCTTGCTCAAGATGATACTCCCATCAGACAAGGGAGGGCATCATGCTATAAGTGGTTTCCATAGAGAATGTAGGGGTCCTCAACCTTAATGTGCAAAAGGATCGCCCAGGAGTTTGTTAAAATAGTCCTGGGCCCAGCCCCCAGAGGGTCCGATTGATCCGACATGGTGCCCAGGTGATTCTCATAGGGACCACATTGTGGGAAACTTGGGAATGAAGCTGGAGGTGGAGCGTCCTCTAGCCTCAGCGTTTGCTCAGAGGTATTCTCAGCCCTGCTCCGGACCTGCTGCAAGGGGTTCTCCAGAGGGAGGTCCTACATTTTCACCAAGTCCCAGGCGAGTCTTAGGATAAGGCAAGTTTGGCTAACACTGGGCTGTGGGATCCAGGTAAGGCCCACCTCTGTGGGGGTATTTTGTGCAAGAGGTTCAGGCAGCTGGGGATATGTTTTTAAGGCATGCAGGTTCAGCCCATAAATGGGAAGAGCTCCTCAGAGGCGGAACTCTGTGGTCTTCCCTGAAGCGCTGATGGCTGGGACTCTCGGTGGGCACAGCCTGGCAAGGTCACAGGCTCTAGAAACCAGCATGTCCTTGTCTGTTCAGATGAGGCTGTAGGACTGGATGACTTCAGTCCTTCCACGTCTGAAGTAGCCTGACTCTGAAAGATTTGGTTTAAGTTAATTTAGGCAGAGGAGAATATTTGCCTCCAGTGTTTGATGTTTGCATTCCTTTTGCCCTTGATGTTGCACTGTATTATGTGGGTTTATTCAGTTTCTGTATTTAGTCCATCTTTCTCCTTAACTGTGGTATGAAACAGAGCATATGTGGTTCTACAAGATTCTCCCCAAGAACTTTGGGTGAAGTGTTTGTTGCGCAAGCTAAGAGCAGGGCTTCCCTGGTGGCGCAGTGGTTGAGAGTCCGCCTGCCGATGCAGGGGACACGGGTTCGTGCCCCGGTCTGGGAAGATCCCACATGCTGCGGAGCGTCTGGGCCTGTGAGCCATGGCTGCTGAGCCTGCGCGTCCGGAGCCTGTGCTCCGCAACGGGCGAGGCCACAACAGTGAGAGGCCCGCGTACCGGAAAAAAAAAAAAAGAAAGAAAAAAGAGCACTGCTCCCTGGTGGCAACTCCTGGAATTGCAAGCCCATGCTTTTGAGGCATCAGTGAAAACAAACCCCTTGGGGAAAGGGGAGCGGTTTCTGTTGTTTTATTTAAAAGCACATTCCCACCCTAGACCACCTGTAACAGAGTCTCTTGGGGTGGGATCCAGAAACCTGCATGTAAAGTCTTCATGTAGACCTTATGCCCAGTGTGGTTTGAAACCTGTTGCTCTGCATCAGGGTTTCTTAACCTCAGCATGGTTGACTTTTGGGGCTGGAAAATTCCTTGTTGTGGGAGGCTGTCCTGTGCAGTTAGGATGTTCAGCAGCATCCCTGGCCTCTCCCCAGTAAATATCAGGAGCCCCTCCCACTCCCCATTTGTGACAATCAAAACTGTCTCCAGACATTGCCAGTGCCCCCAGGGGCAAAATCGCTCCTGCTTAAGCACCACTGCTCTGAAGCATGCTGTGAACATCCAGACCATTTCAATGACAGCACGTGTCACAGGGTCACTAAAAGCTAAGATGTGTCAGCTGTCTTTACAGGAGGTTATTAATGCAAATGTGAAATGACTTCTGAGTGGTAGTAGCTTTATGACCTTTGTTTTGATTCTGAAATAGTCATAGAGGAGAGTCATTCGTGAAGGATGGACTGGCATTAATGACTCGGCACACTTGGATGGGGACATCTGGCCATGCTCTCGGAGGCCACCCGTGCACTTTCCCAGGTTCACGTGTTGGCTTCACACTGCTGGTGCCTGGAACACTTGGAGGAGGGAGTGGGGAAGGTGTAACTTCATTTCTCTTAGAATCTCTCTGAAGTAATTAAATTCTATTAGCTTTTTCAGTTGCAAGAGAGGGCTATTTATTGCATGAAATATCTTTCTGTACTGCAAACACATATTCCAAGAGTGTTGCGGACCAGATTCATTGTGAGGCAGAGAATGACTGGGTATCCACGTGGACCACAGTCTGGTTAAATGAATGTTGCTAAGCCTGCTCTGGGAGCTAGAGCTGAATTCTCCAGTGTGTACCTGTTGCATGCAGAGATGAACACCTGGAATTAACACCTTCAGTGAGAATCAGCTAGCCAGGGAGGGCACCTCCATAGCATGGATAGCCGAGCCTCCTGGTCTTCTCATACTGGGACAGAGGGTCTTGTTAGCAGCCTGATGCTCAGGGACTTGTCACAGGATGAGTCCTTGGTATTGCAGAAGGGATTGACACCTTGTTGTCTAAAAGCAGAGGAGACCCTAAAGAGGATCTGTGTGCATATGCCTCCTGTTGCAGGTGGGATTTCACACAACAGGGCTGAGAGCCTGGAGCCTCCCGGGTGGCTGTGATGGGGAGTTTGAGTAGATGCAGCTGACGGGGTTGGAAGCAACAAAGTGCTTTTTGTAAGGCTCTCCTGCCAGTCCTCTGAGTGAACCTGGGAAGCCCCTTCCCTTTGGTCCCCGTTTCTTCTCCTGTTGGATGGGAGTGTTGAACTTGGACATCTCCAGGGCACTTACAACTCCACTGTGTGTGGCTCTTGTGCAGAGAAAGATGGTGGCCTTTGCATCTCTTCTGCTGTGGGTGAGGCTGGACTAGAGGGTCCTGAGCAGGGAGGGGAAGGCAATGCTGTGGGATTTCTCATCTCAGTCTGCTCTGCTCTCCCCCCTCAACTCCTCTTCCTCTCCCAAAGCTCTGCAGATACAGCTGGTCTCTGCCTCAGCGTGGACATGGAGGCTTGACCTGGACCAGGTGTGTCAAGCCCTGCCCGCAACCCCCACCCCCAGCCCCCGGTGACTGGTGCTCCTGCAGCCTCTTTCCCTGACACCTATGGGGGTGGATAAGTTTTGCAATGTACTTGGACTTGATCGAAGGCGCGTCTGCGCAAAGAAACTTACCCACCAGCTCTCTGATGCCCAAAACCCTGCTTGGGCAGTTGTGGTTCTTTTGCTTTAATACTGAATCTAGGACACATCATGTATCTGGTATTAGTCATTACATTCTGGTGTGAATGAAGTTGAGCGTATTTCCTGAGATGAGATGAGATGAGATGGCGCTGGGAGAGGAGGATATAGATATTGCACTCCTGGGCGGGTCAGGTCAGCGCAAGGAGTGGAACAGAAAAGCCAGGAGGAGCTAAAAGGCACAGGACTTGGAGACCAGAGTTGGTAAAAGAAACTTCCACTGCCCAGTGTTGCCAAGGGGCAAGGTTCTTGCACTCCTTCGTCAGCCACGGGCCATGGACTGTGAATAGCCGAGCATCTTCCATTTCAACCTGCTCTGCTCTTCTGGTCTGAAACTGTAGCCCGAATTTTTTTTTTTTTTAAATAATCCATGAAGATCCTCATTCTCTTGCAGGACGTACAGTTTCTGTTGCTCTACAGCACTCTTGTTCACCACTTTCACTGGGCACTCTTCATTGGATAGCCACTCTTTTTGGTCCTGAATGGGCAGGAAGGAGGTCACAAAGATGCCTCTTGAGATAACAACAATTTCCACCTTCAGTGGACACCATAGAGATTGGCTGGACCACTAAACATATTTATTTATATTGTCACTTATTCACGGTGATGAATTTTGTGAGGTGAGCTGACAGAAGTACCCAACATAAGATACTTCTTAGTAACCTAAGGAATAAAATGCCTTTCAGATGGCTTTATTCAATTTAAGTTTCTTCCATGGAAAGAAATTCTTGTTCTGAGAGAAACATAGGAGTGAATCTTGGCGTATCAAGGAGATGGCATAGACAGGTGAGCAGGGACCAGCTGGTGCAGTTTTCTTGCCACAGTGGGTCTACTTCAGCCACCTCCTTGATGGCAGTGTTTTTACAAAGTGCTTTCTGTGGAATGCTGGTCCATCAAAACACCCCATGGATAAGAGTTTGCCTGATCACATACGTTTTTGCAAACCTTTGCTGGCCTCGTAGGGTTGAGCGGGCCCTGTGTGCCCACATGCTGCAGCCCTGGTGCCCTTTTGGCATGTGACCAAGCACATTCCCGAGGTAAAGGATGGGAGACATCCTTCAGTAAAGAAACTGGTGCGCTGGCTTTAAAGCCAGTCCTTCTAGGACTTCCCTGGTGGCACAGTGGTTAAGAATCCGCCTGCCAGTGCAGGGGACACGGGTTCGAGCCCTGGTCCGGGAGGATCCCACAAGCCGTGGGGCAACTAAGCCCATGCGCCACAGCTACTGAGCCTGTGCTCTAGAGCCCACGTGCCACAACTACTGAGCCCATGTGCCTCAACTACTGAGCCCGTGTGCCACAACTCCTGAACCCGTGTGCCACAACTCCTGAGCTTGTTTGCCACACCTACTGAAGCCTGCGTGCCTAGAGCCTGTGCTCTGCACTGAGAGAAGCCACTGCAATGAGAAGCCCGTGCACCGCAACGAAGAGTAGCCCCCGCTCACTGCAACTAGAGAAAGCCCGTGTGCAGCAACGAAGACCCAATATAGCCAAAAATAAATAAATAAACAGACAGACAAACCAGTCCTTCTTAACTAATTTGGCCACAAAAGCTTTTTGTTTTCTTCCCTTGACACCTTATTAGAAGCAACAAGTTTTTCGAAATGTTGCTGCATGAAATGATTTTCTCTTGGGATTAGCTGTTTGCCACATCACTGCGAACACGCAGTTTTTGCAAACCTGTTTGAGCCACTGGCAGGGAATGCAGGGCCCTGGGAGGTGTTGGCTCTGCTCCCTATGGGAGGGCAAGGGCCGTCCTGGTACATTTAGGGTTATAACCTGAGGGTCTCCTGTAGTGCCTGACATGTAGGGTCTCAGTGAAAATTCTTGGAAGAAATGAACACAAGAAGGTATGTTAAAAATTTGGTAGTCCTGGGGAACTCTTATGGTTTATGTAAATGTCCTCTGTGCTAGTAGGCACAGCCTCCAAATTCAGAGTTGACACTTTTTTTTTGGCCACGATTTTTTTCAAACCTGAGACAGTACAGTTACATCCTTCAGGCCTCAGGCGTCTGCCCTGGCAGCATCCTAATTTCCTTTGTATGTCAATAAACCTGTTCGATTGCTGGGGCACCTTGACATTTAGGAAGAGTAAAGGCTCCAGGAACAGGTTTTCTTTATTCTGAGCAGACCTTAAAATACAGCTACATTTATAATATGCCTGCAAGGCACCCCGAGCAAGCACACACATTAGGAATTAGAACTTGCTTCTCATCTCTCAGACCTTGCTTCCTAGAACATAAAGTTGCTCCCAAGTGTGTGTAGAACAGTAATGTTTGAGGTTGTCCCCCTTGAGAGACTACAGACTGGATGCCACAAAAAGTGCATGTGTGGAGCCAGTCAGGGGAGCATCACATGTGGTATGTGCACCTACAGAGTTATGGGACGCCAGAAAAACAGCCTTGCAGACATGGGGAGGGATGCAGAGGGTCGGGGCTCTGATGTCAGACCGAGATGCAAGTCCAAAATCCTGAAATCCTTACCTCCAGGACCTTGGCAAGTCACTTATCCACTCTAACCTCCGCTGTCTTCTTCTTCTTTTTTTTTTTTTTGTGGTACACGGGCCTCTCACTGTTGTGGCCTCTCCCATTGCGGAGCACAGGCTCTGGACGCGCAGGCTCAGCGGCCATGGCTCACAGGCCCAGCCGCTCTGCGGCATGTGGGATCCCCCCGGACCGGGGCACGAACCCGTGTCCCCTGTATCGTCAGGTGGACTCTCAACCACTGCGCCACCAGGGAAGCCCTCCGCTGTCTTCCTGATAGAACTAAGTTAAGACCTGCTCCCCACTCAGCCTGTAAGTCACTCCTCATTTCATCCTCGCAACGACCTTGCAAGAGGGTAGGATTACTAGCCTTGTTTTACAGATGCAGAACCTGGGGCTCGGAGAGGTAAAGTGACGTAGCAGGGTCAGGAATCCAGTGCCGGCAGTGCTGAAGCTCCAAAATGTGGCAGTAACCACTCTCCCACATGGCCTCTTGGTAAAGACCAGCTTGTGGGGAGCTGGCTGGGGCCAGAAGGGGCCGACAAGAGTTCAGACGGCCTTGATGTCAGGATGACGACGCACTGCACCTGTGCCGTGTGGTAGGGCGCTTCACCCCAGGTGTTCGGAGTTCCTTGTCACAATCCAGGATCAAGCTGTCCTCCAGCGATGACAGCTAGAGATTCTAAGTCCCTTAACGGTCCACCTTCTCCTGTGTGCATTTTAACCACGTGTTTGTTTTTTTCCTTGAAGACAGTCAGTAAAGTAGAATTTATGAGGCGCTCCCAAGCTGTGCTGCAGGGGTCATGGCCCTGGGAAATGTCCCGGTGCCTCCCACCCAAAGGATGGGAGGGAGAGGAAGTCAGGTGCTGTTCTGTACAGGGGCACCTACACATCAAACCCGGGCTGGACCCCACAGCTGGCCTCGGGTTTGCGGGCTAGAGGGTGGCGTCCTCAGGTTGGGAGCATGCCTCCCAGGGTTTTGGGTTTGCTGGGTCAGGTCCGGCAGCCTCTCCACAGTCCACAGTGAATCTGGGCCTCTCTGCTTGCTCCCCCACCTCTAACCAGCCCCACATCCTTTCACTCTGTGTATCAGTCAGGACTCTCCCGGTGTCGGGAGACACAATTCTGACTTACAATTGATTGGGGGAAAAACCCATTAAGACAAAACCAAGAATTCAGCAGGTAGCTGTGACTTGAGACTTGGCTTGATGCAGGCTCGTGGATGTCCCCAGGGCCTGGTTTCCCACCTTCTGTCTCCAGCTCTGCTCTCTTCTGTGCGTTGCGTCTGTTCTCAGGTGTGCGGTGTCCTCACGGGGGTGAGCTGACAGCAGTGGCACCAGGCTCCTAGCCTCGCACACGCACGTGTCACAGCACGTGCCTTCCAGCCATCCTGGCAAACAGCTCATTGCCTTTCATTGGCTCTGACTGTATCACGTGCCCATCCAGATGACCAGAAAAATTCAGTGCGTTGAGGGGCTTAGGTTTGGGTCCCATGCTCTGTCCTTAGCTGGGGTGACCCAAGGCCAAGAACTATATGAGGGGAGAGCTGGTTCTCCAAAGGAAGCCAGAGAAGGGGAGGTAGATGCTGGTGGCCACGATGTGAAAAACCACTCCCTGCACTTGCTGTTCTGCGAGATCTCTTTGATCCCCAGTCACTGGCCATTTCTGGGTTCTGTGTACACTTGTGACTATATTCCATAGGCAGGTATGTGGTTGTACCCTGGCCACTGCTTAAACTGACATGATAGCCCACACTAAGTAAAATCAGTACTTACGGTCACGGATGCCATTTGTTGAGTCCCTGCCACGTGACAGGCACTGCTAGACTCTCTGATGTGCATTCTCTGACTTAATCTTTGAAATAACACTGTGAAGGAGTATTATTAGCCCCACTTTACAGATGGAGAAATAGACTCTGGGTGATGAAAGGCCTTGGAAAGTCACATAGTTACCTGGGTTAATTAGCAGAGAGGCTACAGTGAAAACTTATTCTGGTCTAGTGGCCAGTACTCTTTCTGTCGAATCACTCGCCCCCTCCTATAGACATACTTACTGAAAAGATAATTGGATATTTATTAATGCTTCTTGCTAGACAAAAACTGGAAAGTGTCTTCATTTAGGAGGGCCAGGATTCCATGCAGTTATCAACTGAGTTCTCTGTGTGTGTATGTTAGTGTACAGGTGTGTGTCAATGTGCTGTTGTAGAATGGAGAGAGTTGAACCACTGGTCTTCGGGTGAACTGGTACTTGTTCTCTGCCTTGAGCTGGATGGTTGCTGAAGCTGATGGGGCCTCTCCTCTCCTGTCACGTGAGCTGTTAGGTGCCTGTGGTCAGAACATCCAGAGGTGGAGGGTGCTGGTGAGTCTGAGACCATATAGGTCTCAGTACACTTAGGATCTTCATGGTACATGATGCAGAAAGAGAAGATGCCTCAAACTCTTCCTGGTAAGTAGGAATATCTAGAAGGTAGAGTGACGAAGCAAAGTAGGAAGCGAGATTAAAGGAACTGCAGTGGAAATGACTTCTGTTGCATAGATATTTTAGCTGTGGTGTGTGTGATCTGACCTGCAGGTGAGTCAATTTGAAGATTACTTCTTTAGCTTGATACTCAACGCTTTCTCTCTTGTAGTTGCAATCTGTAGCTCTGCAAACATGCTTGGTATTTCCCCCAGATGGGGCTGTTTCCTGCTTCCTGGAAAGGCCCAATCTTGGGATATGGAACTTCTGGGTCCTCTGCCTGGAATGGATTTTTGCACAAAGTAAATGCTAAGTGTTTAGGCATCTGTTGGTTAATTCAGAGAGTACTAGTTGAGCCCCTTCTATGCTGCAGATGCTGTTCTAGGTGCATGAGTTCCGACGGTGAGCGAGGCAGGCGCTGTCCCTAGTCCTTGCCCTTGGGGAGTCTCATTCTGATCCATTGAGTGAATCGATCACTCTGGAGGCTCCCCTGGGCTTCCAGCGTGGACACCTGACCTGGGAGCCCTTTTCTGAGGAAGCTTGCCTTCAGTCCTGGGGAGGAGAACATTCATTTTTCTGCCTCTCCCTTTGTTAATGAGTCCAGGCAGAGAGCCAAGGGAAGTATTTGCTATTTTCAGAGTGGACTGTATTTTGTACATTCTTTATTGAAGGCTCCTTTGGATGCAAGTCACAAAAACTAAGGCTAGTTTAAGCCAAAACAAGGAATAAAGGAATAGTTTGTACAACCTGAGAGTTGACCTCACAGGGACTGTCACGAGAACCTAGCAAACTATTGGAGACTGAGAAGGCCACACTCACTTTCTCACAGCTGTGTTCTCTGCATTACCATGCTGTCCCCTGAGCCTGGCTTTACCTGCTTCACCAGGTGCATTGGTGGGACATGGCTGCTCTGGACTTTATAGATCCATGTTTCAAAGGACCAGTGGAGAGAATAGTGTTGCAAATCTTGGTTCTAATGTCAGGAGAGAGGATAATTGGGCCAGGGTTTTGCCCACAGCCCCGGCAGCTGTGGTCTGAGAGGGGATATGGGTTCTGTGGTACAAACCAAGCTGCAGGGCCTGTCCGTGTGATAAGTGGGGGGCAGTTCTTGGAAAACTGCTCACAGGCTGAGGATTCTACCCTCAAGATTCCCTACTGGGCCAGGTCAAGGAAACCTGCTGTTTGCCTCAGTTGAGAACACTTTTTCAAACCAGCAAACGGCAGGAATGGCCTCGGGTGACCCTTCTCCTCAATCTTAACACCCCTGATGGAGAAACTCCTGTGTTAGCATGGTCCAAAGTGTTTAGTGTTTTAGAAAATTCTGTATCAGCAAAGTACCTAGAGATCCAGTGTGTGATATTAATCCTGAAGGATAGGAACTCATTAGTCAGGGCCAGTAAATCCTCTGTTACAGTAAGCCTGTGTATTCCAAGAAATAAAGAGCCCTTCTCATGGGGGGAAAAAAGCCTTTGTACAAATAGGCTGTGTTGTGGGTTAGGGATGGGCACCTCAGGGCTCACGCTCACTAATGTCATTCCAGCTACTCTCGTCCACATTTAATTGAATTGAACACATTGAAATTTGTTCCAATGTATTAACAGGGAGCTGCTGAATGCATGTGCAATCCATGACTTAATTAATGTTTGCTTTCCCTGTGCTGACCCCCTTCTGGGAACACACACTGTAGACCCACTGAGGAGAGAGGGATGTGCTGACTTGAAGAGAGAGGCTTAACTCTTTCAAGCCCCTGAATTTCAGCAACAGCTAGGGAATTAAGGATGTACTCAGGTGATGGGGCCCAAAGTGGTATCTTCTCAAATATTGCTGTTAACCCTTCCAGTTATGGACACTGGGCTGATGACATCATACATGCATTATTGAATAAATTCATTTCTTAATTATGAGAGTAGTACATGTTCATGATCAAAATTTGGAACATACAGAAATTGTAAGGAAGAAAATTAAAATCTAATAATATATCTATAATCGTATATAAAATGACCACTATAAATGTTTTGGTTTATCTTTTTAATTGAAATACAGTTGATTTACAATATTAGTTTCAGGTGTATAGCATAGTGATTTAATATTTTTATAGATTATGCTCCCTTTAAAGTTATTAAAAAATAATGGTTATAGTTCCCTGTGCTGTACAGTATATCCTTGTTCTTATCTGTTTTATACCTAGTAGTTTGTACCTTTTAATCCAATATCCCTGTCTTGCCCCTCCCTCCTTCCCTCTCTTCATTGGTATCCACTAGTTTTCTATATCGTGAGTCTGTTTCTATTTCGTTGTGTACATTTGTTTTATTTTTCTAGATACCACATATAAGTGATAACATACTTTGTGTGTTTGACAAAGTTAACATACATTTGTCTGACTTCTTTCACTATGCATAATACTCTCTAGGTCCATCCACACTGTTGTAAATGAATGGCAGAAATTCACTCCTTATGGCTGAGTAAGATTCCATTGTGTGTGTGTGTGTGTGTGTGTGTGTGTGTGTGTGTGTGTGTATCACATTTTCTTTATCCATTCATCTACTGATGGACACTTGGGTTGCTTCCATATCTTGGCTATTTTAAATAACGCTGCTATGAACATTGGGGTGCATGTATCTTTTTGAATTAGTATATTTCTTTCTCTTATTTCTCTTATGCCCTTTGTGTGCCAATATGTAGTTTTAGCAAATTACCATGTGATTTGATAGCTGGTGTTCTGTTTTGTTGCTGTTGTTTTTTTACTTAGCACATTTTCCATATCTTTAACTACTCAATGAATGCACTTTTTAATGGTTTTATTGAAGTATTATTTAATATCATAACATTAACCCATTTAAGTGTACAGTTCAGTGAATTTTAGTAAAATTTTAGTGTTGTGAAGCCCATCACCACAATCCAGTTTGAGAACATTTCCAGCATCCTCCCAAATCCCCCGAGTTCCCACTTTCACCCCGGTCTCTCTGTCTCTATAAATGCACCTTTTAGGAACATGCCACATGAATGGACTCATACGCATGCAGTCTTTTGCATCTGGCTTCTTTCCTGGAGCACGATTATAGCATCTGCATCACTGAGGAAGGGCCTCGGAGCAGCACTGGCGTGCCGGCAGCGTATATACCAGTGTTTGGTTTGATGGGCAGTGAATGGTGTGGGCATCCCTCTCTTTAGAGAAAGGCAGGACAGCACAGGTATCTTTCTTCAGGATTGGGCTGGATTCTTGCCTAAGTGCCAAGACAAATGTTGACATGATTGTGAGGAAAAAATGAGGTGTCTGTGTCAGCATCCCATTGACCTCGACAGGGAACCTCATCTTTGGGCCAGGGTTATTGCTTCATTCTGAACCAAAGACTGCATTACAGCTATTGAGTTTCACCATGAAGGTTATCTTTGAAGCCAGAAGGGCCAGAAAAGCATTGTCTTCTTTGGAGAGAATGTGGGGCGACAGGGCAGGAAGCACAGGGACCTGATTTCATGACAAAATTCTTCCTGGAAGATTTGCCTGGAATTGAAATATTTTTGCTCTCTCTCTTTGCCCTCAGCTAACTGGAGAGACGTTTCTCAAACCATTTCCTTTCTTATGTGGACCTTAAAGGACTCCCCCCAAATCTTGCTGGAATGTTTACAGCCTGTCTGCTTTCAGACAAGTGGAAACAAATGTCAGTTCTTTTGGCTGGAACCTCGTTCATGCATTCCAAAGAGGGAAGCTTTTAAAAAGTCACCTGTTCTGTTTATCTCAGCACAAAAGGAAGTTGTTTGGATGTTCATACACTTCATCCTTTGGATTCCAAGTTATGTAACTACATTGTTTTGAGGCAAGTCTATCTCACAGACTCCATGTACTCTTGTAAAAATAGTCAATAGCAATACAGTATGAGAGCCATGTAGACGTGGGAGGGAGGGAGGGAGGGAAGGAAGGAGGGACGGAGGGAAGAAGAGACGGCTCCCTTGACAGAGACCCCCGGAGAACGAGGTTCTGCTGGGCTCAAATGGGGACTCTTTTAAATTCCCCAGTCAGGATAGAGACTACCCACTGTGCTTCACTTTAATAGTGATGCTTTGGACGTGATGTTTCTATATGCACCCTCTCCTGATTTCTTTCTTTCTTTCTTTTTTTATTAAATAGTAGAGGCCATTGTAATTCACCTCCCAACAAACAGATGCGTCTGTTTAGAAAATAACGCTCTTACATTTAGTGTTCACGAAACTCTTTGCTCATTTATAGATGCAACAGGCACGTGCCGGCTTTCCCCCAAAGAGCAGGTTCTTGGCTTTGACCGGATTACGGCTACTGTTTATTTGTCTCCAGGAACTGGGACTCCTGGCATACCGCCCACCTCTGCCAAATACCAGTGCTTGAGCACTTGAATTCTGAAGGATCTCTTACTCTCCTGACCTGCAAATAAGATTTTCTCACTTGTGCCTTGAGATCCTGTGTGTTTCCTCTGTCAGACCATCCTCAGGCCTGGACGTATCAGGAAGGCCAGAGAGGATGCCTGTGAAGGAGACTTGGTGTCTGTGCTTAGTGGTGGCCAGTGGTAGCCACCCCTGTGAAATCCTTCATGGGGCCCTGGGAGACAGGGGAGGGCTCTGCCGATGCAGTGTCTGCTGGAGCCTTCTGTGACTCCCTGACCATCTCCTCTGTTCTCATCCAGCTCTCTTCTGCATCATCCTTCCTGAGCTGTTTTCCTCTCTTTCCGGAATATTGCAGTTAGCATGTCATTACTTTGCTCCCGAGTCCTTTCCCTATAGAATCCAGACCTAGCTCTTGAACCTGACATTCAAAGCCCCTCATTATTAGCCCTAACATGTATTTCCAACTTTTAATTCCCTTTATGCTAGATTTTTCCAACTTACTGTCCTACCAACACTGCTGGGTGCCATCAGACCCTTTTGTCTGGTGGGCTTCCATTTAGCTGGGTGATTACTTTTCTTTAATGAGCATTAGAATAACTTAGGGATGTGATGAAGTGTACGGATGCCCAGAGCTTAAGCCAGTGAGTCGGGGGTGAGGCCTGGGATCTGTGCTCTTAACCAGTGTCTCCGGTGATCACTTCTGCACTGGGTAGGGGCCACACTTCAGCTCTTCCACCTATTGATGTGTCCCGGGCTGTGCCTCTTTTAGGGCCTGGCTGAGTTCTGTTTCCCTGGAAAACCTCACCTGCTCCCTCTTGCACTCTCTTACCCTCGTTTGTGATGCTCACTTTGCACTTAGCATATTCTGCCTTGGACCATGATTTAAGTGTTTGTCATAGATGTATTTTCATACCAGTTATGTATATCTAAAAGAACTGCCTCATATTTGCATGGCAGTTTATAGTCTGGAAACACTGTCGCATGTGTGACTTTGCTCCTACAGAGCAGGGAGCTTGCTTTTCTGCGTGGATCTCGGCACCATCACCCCCTTCCAACAGGCAGCCTGCAGCTGCTGAGGAGGACCCTTGAGATTGGCCGGCCATTTGCTACAGCAAGCGGACAGGGTTGATCAAGATAAGCAATGTCGTTCTTTCTGACGTTGGGCTAGTCTTTCTGAGGCAGGTTTTGTGCTGGGCACTCTGCTGGGTGCAGGTGGCAGGTGAAGCAGAGTCCTCAGTGGGGGAGCCTCAGTAGAAAAATGACTGATCGTGGTATCTGCTGTGAGGAACCAGATGGGCTGAGATAGCGAATACCCAGTGGGATGGCCTCTCACAGGAGGGGACCTGTAAGCCCAGGCCTAAAGGACAGGGGGGCCGTGCCGTGGAAAGAGAGGGGAAGAGTGTTGCAGACACGGAAGGGCAAGAGCACCTGGTGAGATTGGAGGAGGAGCTGGGGCTGTGGGCCCAGGTGAGGCCAGGGGCCAGAGTGAGCCCCTGGGGCTTGCAGGTCGTGCCCAGGGGCTTCCATCACCAGCGACTGGGGAATATTACCTTTAATGCAGGGGAGAGATGTGATCTGAGTTTGCTAAAATTCTGATATAAACTACACAGCACTCTGTTGGCAAGCGCGGTGGACTAGGGGAGGAGCACGAAAGGCAGCCTTGGCTTTATGTGTGACAGGGATGTGGCTGGGCAGTTTTTCTGGAGCCAGCTCATCGCTGGGTGGCTGCCCGTCAAGGCCTGGCTGTGGGACTGCGTGCCCTGAGAATGAGCTAGAGCCTCTTGGCCACACCTTGGCAGGTCCTCCAATTGCAGGGATCCAGAAGACCCTGAGGCTGGAAGACATCCTTTGGATCCCCTTATTCCACTTGCTCATTTGATAGATGAGAAGGCTGACTCAAGGAAGGGGAAGCAACACGTCTGGGGCCTGCTGCTACAGCCCCGCCACTCACATAGCTGTTCTCAGAGGAGTCAACGGTCCCTTAGCCTCAGGGGCGAAGTGGTGTGAAGGTGATCATATGGCTGAGTGAGAAGCAGGCCTGTTTTGAACCCTTTGGGAGTCATAGCGGTTGCCGAGGAAGACTAGAGCTTTACCAGCAGACAGGTAAGGAGTTTGAATCCTAGCTCCACCACCGTTTGCTGGCTCCATGACTTTGGGCAAGTCATTTAACCTCTCTGGCCCTCAGCTGTAAGCTAGTAATGCTCATACCTACCTTGCAGAGATGTCAGGTGGATTAAAGGGTATAATGTGCATAGTGCATACTTACCACAGTGCCCGACTCAGGTGCTCAGTAAACAGAATGATGACAATTACGTATGGCTGCGTTATGCTTGGCATGCGACTCCCTTAGATAAAAGCTCTAAAATTATCAGGATGAATATTGGGCTGGGCAGGTCTCTGCCCAGGTTCCCAGAACCCTTTCTTGGCAAATGGAGGGGGTTTGGCAGAGTCCGTGAGTGGATGGGGACTCTTGCAGACCTCCCCTGTCCATCTCTGTGTCTCCACGGCCTGTAACTGGCACGTAGTCAGTCCTCAACATGTATTCATCGAAGCGTTGCATGGATGAATATTTTTACTATCGAGAACTTAAAACAGGCTGCATAACCAAGTACCAACCCTGCAATTACATCCATTTAAAAATTTCTGCTTCTAGCTTTCCATGTGATTTTTCATAATGCATCTGATGATAGATTTAGAGCAGGTTCATGTCTTGAGATGTGAGAGATAGGTGGCTTTAAAATAACTGCTGTTGTATTTAAAAAGTGAGTTCAGCTGGCTTTATCCTAATATAACTATGGAGGTAGTGTCAGTTTGCATTTTGGTTGAATTTGGTGGAAGGAGCTGGGAAATGTTGGGAGCATTGTAGATGCATAGCCCTCACCCTAAAAGTTGCCCACGATTGGGAATTGCCGTTAAAATTTCCATGGCCACAATATCTGGGGACCTCTGATTCAGCCAGCCAGAGGTACTGAGCAGAGATAGAAGGCACGGAAGTGGCAGGAACATAAATGTTGTGAATTGGGCCCATAGGTCAGCTCTTAACTTCTGAGCTTTGGGCAGCTTGTCATGATGAAGGAGCTAATTTTCAGAAGCAGAGCCCTGGTGGGAGGCCTAGCAGGGCAGAGGTGGGGTCCCAGGTCTGTTTTCTGTGCAATATGCAATAATGGCTGATCTGACTCCAGCCGCATGACAGATGAATCCCCAGTGAGCCTAGCTGGAGGGCCAGGGGAGTCTGTCTCGTACCTGGAAGAGAGACAGGAACTACAGAAGAGGTTCTGACCCAACCATGACTTGTCCAGGCTCTTCCAGACCCTTTGGTAGACTCAGTAAGATGAGGAGAGCTGTGGGTGATATGCTTCTCAAGCCTGCTCTGTGGGGCAGTGTTTGTGCTCAAAGGGATGTGCTGTGTTAGAGGAGCTGATGAAACAACAGTGATGTGGAAAGGTACTGAGTAGGGCCACAGGAGCACAACTCTCTTGTATCCCCCTTCCTCTCCCTCTTCAAATCACTTCCCATTTTATTTTCAAAACAGCATTTCTACCGGTTGGACATTTACTTAAGGTTCAATTTTAAAACTGGGCTGTTGGATGCTTAATGTGTAAACAGCCCATAAGAAGCCTCCACTGTTAACAAAGTGGAGCCTTAGGTGATACTTGGCGTCTGTTATTATCCAGGATTCTCCAGAGAAAGGGGACCAACAGTATGGAGATAGATAAATCCATGCAACATGCAGTAATAGCTGATCTGACTAGGCTGATGCCAGATGAATTCCCACTGAGCCTAGTTTGAGGGCCAGGGGAGTAAATATAAATATAAGAATAAATAAAACGGAAATTGGCTTCTGCAGTTATGGAGGCTGAGAAGTCCCAAGATCTGCAGTCGGCAAGCTGGAGACCCAGGAGAGCAGATGGTGTAGGTCGGGTCTGGGTCTGAAGGGCCTGAGAACCAGGAGAACCAGTGGTGTAAGTTCCAGTCCAAAAGCTGTCAGGCTTGAGCTCCGAGGAGAATCAGTTTTTCCATTTAGGTACTAAGGCAAGAAGAGCCCAGAGGCCCAGCTCAATTAGGCAGAAGGAATTTCGTCTTAGAGAACTCAGCCTTTTGTTCTATTCAGATCTTCAGTTGCTTAGATGGAGCCCACCCGCGTTAGGGAGGGCAATCTGCTTTACTCAGTCTACTGATTCAGAGGTTCCTTTCATCCCGAAACACCCTCACAGACACACCCAGAATAATGTTGGGTCAAATATCTGGGTACTCCATGACCCAGTCAAGTTGACACACAAAATTAACCATCACAGCTTCCAGAGTCTGGCATGGGGGAAGCCTGCCAGTTGAGAGGGGCCATTTATGACTTCATATACCATTTCCAAGTCCCCAAAGACTTTGACATAGCAAAACTATTGTTCAAAAATCACGTGGTCTATGGAGACGATACAGTTTAGAGGGAGTGTTGCAGAAGGCTTGGCTTGGTGCTGTAACTCTGCCATGAACTAATTATGTGATCCAGCAAGTCTCCTGGCCTCTCTAAGCTTCAGTTATCTCGGCTGGAATGTGTAAATGATAATAGCACCTGCTCTTCAGCGCTGTTCTGAGGAGTGAATAAACAAGGCATGAAAGCACTTAGCATCACGCCTTGGCCTGTGGCATGCTGGCTGTTGTAGCTGTCTTCTGCGCTGAGGAGGAGGGTCACTGTTTATAAAGTGAATGCTGTGTGCCTGGTACTGTGTTAAATGCTTTCTCTGCCAGGACTCCCTTTTGGCCTTTCTGCTCAGGAACTAGGTTCAGGTCTTAGTATCTGATCTGCTCTCTTCCCTGCAAACCACGTGGATTATTTTTTCTATTCCGAAATCTTTCTTTTGTCATTAAATTTTTTTTTTTTTTTTTTTTTTTTGGCTGCATTGGGTCTTCGTTGCTGCGCATGGGCTTTCTCTAGTTGCGGTGAGCGGGGGCTACTCTTCGTTGTGGTGCGCGGGCTTCTCATTGTGGTGGCTTCTCTTGTTGCGGAGCACGGGCTCTAGGCACACAGGCTTCAGTAGTTGTGGCATGTGGGCTCAGTAGTTGTGGTGCGCGGGCTCTAGAGTGCAGGCTCAGTAGTTGTGGTGCACGGGCTTAGTTGCTTCACGACATGTGGGATCTTCCCAGACCAGGGCTCGAACCCATGTCCCCTGCATTGGCAGGCGGATTCTTAACCACTGCGCCACCAGGGAAGCTCTCTTTTGTCATTTTAACAAGAGATTTTTTTCTTTTGGGAGGAGGTAAGTCACCCTTTGGATGGCCTTGGCCAACGGTCACTGTTCCCGGGCCCATCCTCATGCTGCTCTCCCTCTCTCCAGAGGGCAGAGGAGGATGGGGGGGCGCGTTGGAGACAAATCAGGGGACGTGGCCTAGGGATCGAGGTCCCTGACCTAGGAACTCCAGCACATTTGCCATCCAGCTGGGTAGTATTTACAGATTCTGTAAAATCACAAGTTTGTCCTTCAAGAGGGTTCCTGGCACATATTCACTGATTCGTCCAATCATGTTTCATAATTGGTTCCCCAGTTACCAGGAAAGAGTAGTTCAGTGATCAGTTGGATGTCAGGCAGCACAAAAGGCTACGATGAGCTGCTGCTGTTTTCACCTGAAATGGTGTCACAGGTGGGCATGGAGAGTGGACAGTTAAATCCAAGGTGTGATCTTTCAGGATCTGAGAGGTTGCTGCTAGAATCATACATTCATGTTCTTTTTTTCTTGCCAAGACATTTTCCTCCTGTTTCTTTAGCTTGAGAATCTGGATTATTTCCCGAGTTATAAAGACTCACTCCAGAAAAGGCAGGGGGATGTACCTTCCCCACGGTTCATCAAGCTGGCCAACACTACATGTGGGTGGCAGGACTTATCTACGCTGATATACTAGTTCATTTTCTTCACAGCAACTCTGGCAATGGTGTATTTTTATTATTCCCCACTTTACAGATGGGAACTTTGAGGCACAGATCGGTTATTTGCTTTGCCCAAGGTTACACAGCTTGAATGTAAAATTAAGGGTTATATTTAAAGAATGTACTGGCCTATGGGGTTAGGAAGCCCCGAGGCACCGTACAGAGAGTTGTGGAAGGCTGGGCGTCTTCCTCTGTGTCTCCTTCCTTTTCTCTGGGATGTTAAGAACCAGTTTCTCAACCACTAGTATCTTAATTTTCCTGATGGCAAAATGAATGTAGCTGTGTTGGCTTTTGCCAGTGTCATAGGGATATTTAAGACTCCATTATGTTATATTTAAGACTTATTTTTAAAATTATTCTTGTAGGTTAAGATTATGAAAATAAACTATTATTTTTATATCAGAAAAATAAAGTTATTAAAAACTGCTAGTTACCTGTTTTGACTAATATCAGTCTGCATTATTGGGGTGCACCAAACCATAATAATTGCAGCTGACACTTACTAAGCACTTACTATAGGGCAGGCAGCGCATTAGGTGATTTACTCATGGATTCTTTAAAACCACCCTGTCCTCATTTTACTACTGGGAAGTGGTGGAGCTGCGGCAGGGACTCAGTACAACTCAAGGTTTAGTGCCCTTAGCCATAGTGCTCCACCCCTCCTGCAACAGAAAACACAATGCTTGGGCTCTTAGAAAGATTCTATTTAAGTCAGTGATGAACGCAAATGATTACTTTTCAGAATTTAGGTGAAGTGTATTTAGAGTGAGGCCTTTTTAGACAGCGTCTCATCCCAAATAATGAGGTTTAATGTAATATGTATTGAGATGCCCTCTGTTTGAGGATGTCCCAAGATAAATTACTTGGTTGATTCTTACAATGGGCATAAACACAATGGAATGATAGACAATGCGAATTCAGGTAATGTCTGGATTAAAATTCTGAGCAGTCAAAGAGCATCTTTTGCAAAAGGTTGAGTCTCCTGATAAGCTCCAAATTATATTCCCACCTTATTTAAGAATATGTGTTGGCAGGTTTAACAAGACCTTGGCACATTCTATCTAATTTGAGATTTATTACAAGATGTGTGCATGTTTAATAGGGGCTTAATTATTCATATCCACATCTTCCTGACAGTAACTTACTTCAGCTGTGGATAAATTCCTGGTGCATTGGGAAATACTGGCTTCAACTGTTGAAAAAATCCAGTGAAAGGAAAATCAAATGCATATGCAAGAAATTACCCAGGATAATGAGCTCCACTCAGGTGGGAGCTTTGAGTAGGTCCCTGTGTCCCTTGTATGGCATTGCCTAGGGCGCTTCTGTACCTCTGGCTGGGAAGCCCAGTGTCACAGAAAGAGTCCAGGCTCTGGAGTCAGGCTTACTGGAGGTTAATTCCACTTTTGTCCTAAGAGTTGAGTGCCCTTGGGCTGATTTCCCAAAGTCTCTAGGCCTCAGCTCTTTTGCATGCAAAAGAAGGTACCTATGCTTCTCTCTTGAATGGTTGATGTGAGGATGAATTGAAACACCTGTAAAGTAAGGAGCAAAGTGCATGGTATGGGAAGCACCAGATGGAAGCTGCCTTCCTTTCCTGTCCTCTGCTCCCATCATCCATTCCTTTGAGTCCATCTAGCCGAAGCTCTTGAAGAAAACACAGTGGTCATTGTTTTCTATAGAAAATTAAAAAAAAAAAAGTTAAACGAGTTGCTCGTGAAAGTGTAAGGAAAGAGGCACTCTTGGATGCTGCTGGTGAGTGTGAGCTGGTGAAGCCCTTTTAGAGGTCAACTTGTTGATACCAATCAAAGTAAAAGGCCCCAGGGCCTTAGCACTTGCTCTTTCCTCTCTCTGCAGTGCTTTACTCACCGTTGTTTGCATAGCTGGCTCACTGTTTATTTCAGGGCTTGGCTCTGGCATGACTTTCTCAGAGAGGTGGTACCTAACTATCCCATGTAGACTAGCACCACTCATCACTCTATAGGTTATTATTATTATTTTTAAAATTTTATTTATTTATTTATTTGTGGCTGCATTTGGGTCTTTGTTGCTGCGCGTGGGCTTTCTCTGGTTGCGGTGAGTGGGGGCTGCTCTTCACTGCAGTGTGCGGGCTTCTCATCGTGGTGGCTTCTGTTGTTGCAGAGCACGGGCTCTAGGCGCATGGGCTTCAGTAGTTGTGGCACGTGGGCTTCAGTAGTTGTGGCACATGGGCTCAGTAGTTGTGGCTCGAGGGCTGTAGAGCGCAGGCTCAGTAGTTGTGGTACATGGGCTTTGTTGCCCTGCGGCATGTGAGATCTTCCCGGACCAGAGCACGAACCTGTGTCCCCTGCACTGGCAGGCAGATTCTTAACCACTGTGCCACCAGGGAAGTCCCTCTGTAGATTTACTCCTCCTTGTTTTCTCCATAGCTCTTTAACTCTCTGTGACATTGTTACACAACATGTGTGAGTTGGTGTGCCCATCTCCACACCACTCACAAAGGTGAGTTCCAAGAAGGCAGGGTCTTTTGATTTGTTCTCAGTGCTGTGTATCCAGCACTGAGAGCAGTGAAGTGTCTGGCACAAAGTGGGTACTTGATAAGTAATTGTTGAATAATATAATCACAAGTTATTGCCTTCGAGTTCTGTTTGGACAAACATTCCATAAAGCTGGGCTGTTTGTTCTTGGGAACTGCATATGTGCGGTTAGTTTGAACAAAGACAGGGGTGCTGAGAAGAAGTGTCTGTACATGAGGTCTGGCTCCCTTGATAAAGCGTGGATGGGATACTTTGTCTTGGTCTCAAGGAACAAGGACAGTGAACTCAGTGGCCAGAAACAGCGTGGATTGTCACTGACAGAAAGGTGAAATTTCCGTGTCTTGAAAAGGGATGTCGTGTAAGAGAGGGCTTAGATGTTTTTATGTATCAATGACATATATTAAGAGATAATACCACAACTGATCGGTAAATAGTGTTTGTAATCAAGAAATTTTACTTTCATTGTTTTAAATTACACAATTAAGTCATTACCATTTTTCTTTTAAAAGATTCTCTTACTACTCACAAGGCTAAAGGCTAACCATCTCTTGTCTCAGTTGTCCCCACCTTCTCCCCCTCCCCCCGCAGAATGTCAGCACTGTTATCAGTTTGTCACCTCTATTTCCAAGCATACTTTTTTGTGTTTACATACATATATATCAAACGGGAGGTCTGTAAGTGGATTGGTAAATGTTTATCTTCCAGGACGAGTGCTGACCCCTCATTCTGCTTTGGGGATTGAGCCATCAGACTTTCCTGCATGGCTTAGTGATGGTGGTGCATTGCTGTTGTTCCTTTAGAAGCTAAATTTAGGATGGAGAAAACTGCTTGTGAGATGGTGTGGGGTTCGGATTCCTCTGAGACTTTAGGCTTGGACAGGAAGTATTATTTTATTTTTTATTGTGCTGAAAGTATATAACTTGAAATCTACCTTCTACAGATTTTTAGTATACAGTACAGTATTACTGGTATGCACATTGTTGTACAGCTGAGCTCTAGAACTTTTTCATCTTGCATGAACATTGAACAGCAGCTCCAATTTATCCCTTCCCCCAATCCCTGGCAACTGTGCTAATTCATGCTTCTGAGATTTGACTACTTTAGATACCTGATAAGTGGAATAAAGCAGTGTCTGTCCTTCTGTGACTAGCTTATCTCACTTAGCATAATGTCCGTAAGGTTCACCTCAGTAGAGATGGTCATGTGATTTTTATCCTTCATTCTGTCAGTCACATTGATTGGTTTTCATTTGTTGAACCATTCTTCCATCTGAGGGATAAATGTCACTTGGTGTATGGTCCTTTTAATGTGCTGTTAAATTCAGGTTGCTAGTATTTTGTTTAGAATTATTGCATCTATATTCATCAGGAATATTGGCCTATAGTTTTATTTTCTTGTATTGTCTTTGTGTGACATTGGTATCAGGATAATGCTGGCCTCATTAAATAAGTATGGAAGTGTTCCTGTTCAGTATTTTGGAAGAGTTTGAGAAGGATTGGTGTTAATTCTTCTTTAAATGTTTACATTCTCTAGTGAAACCATCTGGTTCTGAGGTTTTCTTTTTGGGTAGGTTTTTGATTACTGATTCAATCTTCCTGTTCATTATAGGTCTGTTCAGATTTTCTGTTTCTTCATGACTCAATCTTGCTAGGTTGTGTGTTTCTAAGAATTTTTCTATTTCATCTAAGTTATCCAACTCGTTGGCTTATAACTGGTCACAGCACTCTCTTATAATCCTTTTTGTTTCTATAAAATTAGTGGTAATGTTCCCCCATTTTTATTTCTGATTTTTAGTAACTGAGTCTTTTTTTTAAGTCTAGCTAAAGGCTCGTCAAGGTTGTTTATCTTTTCAAAAAAACAACTCTTAGTTTCATTGATTTTTTTCAATTGTTTTCCTCTTCTCTATTTTATTTCTGCTTTAATGCTTATTTCCTTCCGCTAACTTTGAGCTTAGTTTTTTTCCTAGTTCCCTGTGGTATAATGTTCAGTTGTTTATTTGAGCTCTTTCTTCTTTTTAAATGCAGGCATTTGCTGCTGTAAACTTTGCTCTTAGTATTACTTTTGCCATATCCCATAAGTTTTGGTATGTATTTTTGGGTCTTAAGGTGTTTTCTGATTTCCCTTTTGATTTCTTTGACCCATTGTTTGTGTTGTTTAGTTTCCACATATTAAAATATTTTCCATTTTCTTTCTACTCTTGACTTCTCGTTTAACTCAGTTGTGATCAAAAAAGACACTTGATATGATTTCAAACTTCTTAAATTTGTTGACTTGTTTTATGCCCTAACATGTGATCTATCCTTGAGAATATTTCATGTACCCTTGAGAAGAATGTGTATTCTGTTCTTGTTGGGTAGGATGTTCTGTATAGATCTGTTATGTTCATTTGGTCTGTAGTGTTTTTCAGTTCTTCCACTCCCTTATTGATCTTCATTCTGGATGACTTATCCATTATTTAAAGTGGAGTATTGAGATCTCTTCCTATTACCGTGTTGCTATTTTTTCCTTCAATTCTGTCGATGTTTGCTTCATATATTTGATTGCTCTGTTGTTGGATGCATATAAAATCATCCCTCAGTATCCAAGAGCTCCTGCTTATTCCAAAATTGATGGATGCTCAAGTCCCTTATATAAGGTGACATAGCACAATGAATACAGTCTGCCCTTCATATCCACAGGTTTCACATCTGTAGATTCAACCAGCTGTGGACAGAAATTTCAATATTGGGTTGGTTGAATCCATGGATGCAAACAAGGAGGGCCTGCTGTATGTTTATTGAAAAAAAAAATCCCTGTATTAGTGGACTCATGTGGTTCAAATCCATGTTGTTCAAGGGTCAACTGTATATTTGTAACTGTTATATCTTCCTGGTGAATTGACCTTTTTAATCATCATATAATGTCCTTCTTTGTCTCTTGTGACAGCTTTTATCTTAATGTCTATTTTGTGTGATATAATTATGATCATCCCTGCTCCCTTTTGGTTGCTATTTGCATAGAATATTTTTTCCGTCCTTTCACCTTCAGCCTATGTGTGTCCTTAAATCTTGAGTGAGTCTCTTTTAGACAGCATGTTGTTGGATTAAAAAAAAAAATCCATTTAAAGACTCTGTCTGTTGATCGGGGAATAATTACTCAGAGGGGAGGGCTTAATATTGTCGTTAAAAAAATTGTTTTTAAAAAATGTTTTATTTCTTTCTTTTAGCCTTTTCATCCCTATTTTCCTCTCTCGCTGTATTATCTTTTCTTTTTTTGGAGGTGATATGCTTTGATTCCCTTCTCAGATAATCTCTTTGTGATTATCATGAGACTTAAATAAAACATAATTATAACAATCTATTTTTTTAAATTTGTTTATTTATTTTTGGCTGTGTTGGGTCTTCGTTTCTGTGGGAGGGCTTTCTCCAGTTGCGGCAAGCGGGGGCCACTCCTCATCGCGGTGCGCGGGCCTCTCACTCTCTTGGCCTCTCTTGTTGCGGAGCACAGGCTCCAGATGCGCAGGCTCAGTAGCTGTGACTCACGGGCCCAGTTGCTCCACAGCATGTGGGATCTTCCCAGACCAGGGCTCGAACCCGTGTCCCCTGCACTGGCAGGCAGACTCTCAACCACTGCGCCACCAGGGAAGCCCTATAACAATCTATTTTGAGCTGATAACTTCCATTACATACAGAAACTCTACTCTTTTACTTCTCCCGTCATGCACTTTGTATTATTGATGTTACAAATTATATCTTTTTATATGGTGCATCCACTAATTAATTTTTAGTTATTTTTGTTCTATTGTCTTCTAACTCCTATACCAGAACTAAAGATGATTTATGCACCATCATAACAGTATTATAGTATTCTGTATTTGTGTATATATTTACTCTTGCTGGTGAGCTTTATACTTTGATATGCTTTCTTGTTGCTGTGTAGCATCCTATCATTTTAACTCAAAGGATTCCCTTTATCATTTGTTGTAACACAGGTCTACTGGTGATAAACTCCCTTAACTTTTGTTTGTCTCAGAAAGTCTTTATTTCTCCTTCATTTTTGAAGGACAGTTTTGCTTGTTACATTATTGGTTGTTACAGTATTGGCAGTTTTATTCTTTCAGTTTCTGAAATATGTCATCCAACTGCCTTCCGGCCTGCAAGTTTTCTACTGAGAAATCCACTGATAGTCTCTCAGGAGTTCCTCTGTACACCATGAGCCACTTTTCTCTTGATGCTTTCAAACTTACTTCTTTGACTTTTGACAATTTTATTATAATGTGTCTCATTGTGGATTCCTTTGGATATGTCTTTCTGGGATCTGTTGGACTTCTTGCATGTGCATGTCCATTTTCTTCCCCTTTTGGGAAGTTTTCAGGCATTGTTTCTTCAAATAAGCTTTCTGCTTTTTCTCTTTTATTTTGGGAATCCTATAATGTGTATATTAATCTTCTTCTTGGTGTCCCATAACTCCTTCAGGCTTTCTTTGCTCTTTTTCAAAAAAATTTTTTTTTGTTTTAATTTGTTCCTCTAACTGGATGATTTCAAATGACCTCTCTTTAAGTTCTCGGATTTTTCTTCTGCTTGATCAGGTCTGTTCTTGAACTCTTCTAGTGACTTTTTCAATTCATTTATTGTGTCCTTCAGCTGCAGAATTTTGACTTGGTTTTTCTTAAATTCTCTGTCTCTTCATTGATATTCTCATTTTGTTCATGAATAATTTTCCTGAGCTTGTTGAGCATCTTTATGATGGTTATATTGAATTCCTTGTTAGGTAATTCATATATCTCTGTTTTTTGAGGGTTGGTTTCTGGAGATTTATTTTGTTCCTTTGATTGCACCATGTTTTTTTGTTTGTTTCTTCATGAGACTTGTAACTTTGTGTTGGGATGTGTGCATTTGAAAAAAAAGTCATTTCTTTCAGTCTTTACAGATTTGCTTCATTCAGGGAAAGAACTTCATCAATCAGCCAGGCTAGAGATTTGGGGAGGCTCTCAAATATTTTCTGGGGATGTGTAATCTCTGGGCTTGTGCACTCGCTGGGCTTGTGCATGTGATTTCCCAGTTAGAGAGGTCTACCAGTTTCTTTTTCAGGAGTTTCTTGTCTCTTGATCCCTCTGGTGTCTGTCCGTGGCACTGCAAGTTCTCTGGCACTGCCACAAGCCACTGAGCTCTGTTTTGTTCTCTGTGGCTCCCAGGTACCCAAAGTATGCCATTTCTGTCAGTGCTCTGAGTCATGTGAGACAGAAACCCGTCCCTTGGGCAGCTCTCCAAAAAGCTAGCGTGTTTGATGCACGTTTCAGTGTTCTTTTCTTCTCCCAAGGGAGGAGCCACAGCTGGGCACTTTCTCCCAGTTGCAGCGAGCTGTGTCCATTTCTTTCTGCAGTATTACAAGTTCTCTGGTGTTGCCATAAGCTGCTGAACTCTTTTTTGTTCTCTGCTGCCCCCAGGCATCCAAGGTATGCTGTTCCTCATGAGTGCTCTGAGTTGGGCAAGACAGAAACTACTCTCTTGGGCAGCCCCCTAAAAGCCAGCGCACTGATGTACGTTCCACTGTTCTCTCTCCCTTCCAAGGGAAAAGCTACAAGTAGGGCTTTTCCTCCCAATCATGAGCATTGCCGAGTTGAGGGAGGGGTTGCAAAGAAAATGGTTGCAAAGAAATGATTTTTATTACCTCCTTTAATGCATTTGTTTCTGGCTTTGAGCTTGCCTAGGCTATGACGACTTTCTGATTGATTTATGGAGTTCTTATAAAGGGTTTTTGGACCATATGTTGTTCTTCACTTGGATTTTCTGCAGGGGAATGAAGTCTGGGGCTTTCTGTTTTGCCATCTTTGCTGATGTCACTTGAACACAAAGTATTGTTTTATGGGATTTCCTAAAATTGAAATGCAGCATTACTCAAGTGGTGTCATAGCTAGTTTTATAATTGATGCCTTCCAAGAAACCATTTTACAAGTATTAAAAAGACTTTCTCTTCAAGGGATGTCAATCTGTTACTTATAATGAGCAATAAACATATTGGGAAAATGTGCTGGCTGAAAGAAAGTGGTAATAAATGGCTTTAAATTAATAGGTATTTCATCCAACACTAGGCACAGAGTGTTGCTTGTAAATCAATTAAAGACCAAAGGAGAGCTGAATCATTGAACTCTCTTTGGATTTTTACTCACAGATTTTCCTCCAAATATAGTTTATCTGGGAATCCATGAGTCCTCAGTTCTCTGGGGAGAAGCAGCTTACAATTCAGCTGGGTAGTTCTCATGATGTCTCAGATAGGCTTCATAGCCTTTATGATATACAGCCTTGGAATTTGGGTGCATCTCCTCTTTTCTCCGAGGCAGAGATTCAACAAACTGGAACTGCTGAGGTGGAGAAAGTGACTGATTACATTTCTTAGCTTACAACTACATCTGTTGGCAAATTTTAGGGACAAAAATGTGACTTGTTTGCCCTAGGTAAAATGGTGTTCACGAACCCTCCTCAGTGACTGAGCAAGTCTGTAAACGAATGAAGTTTTATTTCCTGCAGAGAAGCAGGTGAATCGGTCAGCAGATCCACATCACTGAGTGTCTCTGCCTTCAGCGGCATGTCTTGGAGTTAGGAAGAAATTTTATTTTGACTGGGTGAAATGTCCAAAATGGGCCTTCTCTGTGCTTTCCCATGCATGCTCTGGTTTTCAGAGTCCCAGCTTTCCCCCTGTGTACCCTGTGTATAATAGAGGGAATATTCACAGATAGGCAATACTTGTTTCAGCTTTGTTTTCCCTTTTCGTCAGAGGGTGGTTTTCTCTCTTCTTTTTTTAAAAATTATTTTATCTATTTATTTTTGGCTCAGTTGGGTCTTCGTTGCTGAGTGCAGGCTTTCTCTGGTTCTGGTGAGCGGGGGGCTACTCTTCCTTACGGTGCACGGGCTTCTCATTGCAGTGGCTTCTTTTGTTGTGGAACACAGGCTCTAGGCAGGTGGGCTTCAGTAATTGTGGCTCGCAGGCTCTAGAATACAGGCTCAGTAGTTGTGGTGCATAGGATTAGTTGCTCTGTGGCATGTGGGATTTTCCTGGACCAGGTATCGAACCCATGTCCCTTACATTGGCAGGCAGATTCTTAACCATTGCGCCACCAGGGAAGCCAGAGGCTTCTTTTCTTTTTTTTCTTTTTTTCTATAGGACTCAATTTTATTTATTTTGTATTATTATTATTATTTTTAGGTATCCAGTGGTTCATGGGTTGCTGTTTTATTTATATGGATGCTTTCCATAATTTTCTTAAAATTCATTTTTTTAAACATCTTTATTGGAGTATAATTGGTTACAATGGTATGTTAGTTTCGGATGTATAACAAAGTGAATCAGCTATATATATACATATATCCCCATATCTCCTCCCTCTGGTGTATCCCTACCACCTTCCCTATCCCACTCCTCTAGGTGGTCACAAAGCACCGAGCTGATCTCCCTGTGCTATGTGGTTGCTTCCCACTAGCTATCTGTTTTACATTTGGTAGTGTATATATGTCCATGCCACTCTCTCACTTCGTCACAGCTTACCCTTCCCCCTCCCCGTGTCCTCAAGTCCATTCTCTATGTCTGTGTCTTTATTCCTGTCCTGCCCTTAGGTTATACAGAACCATTGTTGTTTTAGATTCCATATATATATATATATATATGTGTGTGTGTTAGCATATGGTATTTGTTTTTCTCTTTCTGACTTACTTCACTCTGTATGAAAGACTCTAGGTCCATCCACCTCAAAACAAATAATTCAATTTCATTTTTTATGGCTGAGTAATATTCCATCATTGTATATATGTGCCACATCTTCTTTATCCATTCATCTGTCAGTGGACACTTAGGTTGCTTCCATGTCCTGGCTACTGTAAACAGAGCTGCAGTGAACATTGTGGTACATGACTCTTTTTGAATTATGGTTTTCTCAGGGTATATGCTCAGTAGTGGGATTGCTGGGTCGTATGGTAGTTCTATTTTTAGTTTTTTAAGGAACCTCCATACTGTTCTCCGTAGTGGCTGTATCAACTTACATTCCCACCAACAGTGCAAGAGGGTTCCATCTCCACACCCTCTCCAGCATTTATAGTTTGTAGATTTTTTTACTGATGGCCATTCTGACTGGTGTGAGGTGATACCTCATTGTAGTTTTGATTTGCATTTCTCTAATGATTAGTGATGTTGAGCATCCTTTCATGTGGTTGTTGACAATCTGTTATCTTCTTTGGAGAAATGTCTAGATCTTCTGCCCATTTTTGGATTGGGTTGTTTCTTTTTTTGATATTGAGCTGCATGAGCTGCTTGTAAATTTTGGAGATTAATCCTTTGTCAGTTGATTCGTTTGCAAATATTTTTTCCCATTCTGAGGGTTGTCCTTTTTGTCTTGTTTATATTTTCCTTTGCTGTGCAAAAGTTTTTAAGTTTCATGATGTCTCATTTGTTTATTTTTGTTTTTATTTCCATTACTTAGGAAGTGAGTCAAAAAGGATCTTGCTGTGATTTATATCATAGAGTGTACTGCCTGTGTTTTCCTCTAAGAGTTTTGTAGTGTCTGGTCTTACATTTAGGTCTTTAATCCATTTTGAGTTTATTTTTGTGTATGGTATTAGGGAGTGTTCTAATTTCATTCTTCTACACGTTTTCCCAGCACCACTTATTGAAGAGGCTGTCCTTTCTCCTTGTATATTCTTGCCTCCTTTATCAAAGATAAGGTGACCATATGTGTGTAGGTTTGTCTCTGGGCTTTCTATCCTTTTCCATTGATCTATATTTCTGTTATTGTTACAGTACCATACTGTCTTGATTACTGTAGCTTTGTAGTATAGTCTGAAGTCAGGGAGCCTGATTCCTCCAGCTCTGTTTTTCTTTCTCAGTATTGCTTTGGCTATTTGGGGTCTTTAGTGTTTCCATACAAATTGTGAGTTTTTTTGTTCTAATTCTGTGAAAAATGCCATTGTTGTTTGATAGGGATTGCATTGCATTGAATCTGTTTATTACTTTGGGTAGTACAGTCATTTTCACAATATTGATTCTTCCAATCCAAGAACATGGTATATGTCTCCATCTGTTTGTATCATCTTTCATTTCTTTCATCAGTGTCTTATCGATTTCTGCATACAGGTCTTTTGTCTCCTTAGGTAGGTTTATTCCTAGGTCTTTTATTCTTTTTGTTGCAATGGTAAATGGGAGTGTTTCCTTAATTTCTTTTCAGATTTTTCATCATTAGTGTATAGGAATGCAAGAGATTTCTGTGCATTACTTTTGTATCCTGCTACCTTACCAATTTCATTGGTTAGCTGTAGTGGTTTTCTGGTAACATCTTTAGGATTCCCTATGTATAGTACCATGTCATCTGCAAACAGTGACAGCTTCACTTCTTCTTTTCTGATTTGGATTCTTTTTATTTCTTTTTCTTCTCTGATTGCTGTGGCTGAAACTTCCAAAACTATGTTGAGTAATACTGATGAGAGTGGAAAACCTTGTCTTGTTCCTGATCTTAGAGGAAATGGTTTCAGTTTTTCAACACTGAGAACGATGTTGGCTGTGGGTTTGTCATATATGGCCTTTATTATGTTGAGGAAAGTTCCCTCTATGCCTACTTTCTGCAGGGTTTTTATCATAAATGGGTGTTGAATTTTGTCGAAAGCTTTTTCTGCATCTATTGAGATGATCATATGGTTTTTCTCCTTCAATTTGTTAATATGGTTTATCACATTGATTGATTTGCGTATATTGAAGAATCCTTGCATTCCTGGGATAAACCCCACTTGAGCATGGTGTATGATCCTTTTAATGTGCTGTTGGATTCTGTCTGCTAGTATTTTGTTGAGGATTTTTGTATCTATGTTCATCAGTGATATTGGCCTGTAGTTTTCTTTCTTTGTGACTTCTTTGTCTGGTTTTGATATCAGGGTGATGGTGGCCTTGTAGATGAGTTTGGGAGTGTCCTCCCTCTGCTATATTTTGGAAGAGTTTGAGAAGGATAGTTGTTAGCTCTTGTCTAAATGTTTGATAGAATTTGCCTGTGAAGCCATCTGGTCCTGGGCTTTTGTTTGTTGGAAGATTTTTAATCACAGTCTCAATTTCAGTGCTTGTTATTGGCCTGTTTATATTTTCTGTTTCTTCCTCGTTCAGTCTCGGAGGGTTGTGCTTTACAGAGAATTTGTCCATTTCTTCCAGGTTCTCCATTTTATTGGCATATAGTTGCTTGTAGTAATCTCTTATGATCCTTTGTATTTCTGCAGTGTCAGTTGTTACTTCTCCTTTTTCATTTCTAATTCTATTGATTTGAGTCTTCTCCCTTCTTTTCTTGATGGGTCTGGCTAATGGGTAATCAATTTTCTTTATCTTCTCAAAGAACCAGCTTTTAGTTTTATTGATCTTTGCTATCATTTCATTCATGTCTTTTTCATTTATTTCTGAATGATCTTTATGATTTCTTTCCTTCTGCTAACTTTGGGTTTTTTTGTTCTTCTTTCTCTAATTGCTTTAGGTGTAAGGTTAGGTTGTTTATTTGAGATGTTTCTTGTTTCTTAAGGTAGGATTGTATTGCTATAAACTTCCCTCTTAGACCTGCTTTTGCTGCATCCCATAGGTTTTGGGCCGTCGTGTTTTCACTGTCAATTTTTTCTAGGTAATTTTTGATTTCCTCTTTGATTTCTTCAGTGACCTCTTGGTCATTAAATAGTGTATTGTTTAGCCTCCATGTGTCTGTGTTTTTTATAGATTTTTTCCTGTAACTGATATCTAGTCTCATAGCATTGTGGTTGGAAAAGCTACTTGATACGATTTCAATTTTCTTAAATTTATCAAGGCTTGTCTTGTGACCCAAGATATGATGCTATCCTGGAGAATGTTCCATGAGCACTTGAGAAGAAAGTGTGTTCTGTTGTTTTTGGAGGGAATGTCATATAAATATCAATTAAGTCCATCTTGTTTAATGTATCATTTAAAGTTTGTGTTTCCTTATTTATTTTCATTTTGGATGATCTGTCTATTGGTGGAAGTGGGGTGTTAATGTCCGCTAGTATGATTTTGTTACTGTCGATTTCCACTTTTATGGCTGTTAGCATTTGCCTTATGTATTGAGGTGCTCCTGTGTTGGGTGCATAAATATTTACAATTCTTATATCTTCTTCTTGGATTGATCCCTTGATCATTACGTAGTGTTCTTCTTTGTCTCTTGTAATAGTCTTTATTTTAATGTCTATTTTGTCTGATATGAGAATTGCTACTCCAGCTTTCTTTTGATTTCCATTTGCATGGAATATCTTTTTCCATCCCCTCACTTTCAGTCTCTATGTGTCCCTAGGTCTGAAGTGAGTCTCTTGTAGATAGCATGTGTATGAATCTTGTTTTTGTATCCATTCAGCCAGTCTGTATCTTTTGGTTGGAGCATTTAATCCATTTACATTTAAGGTAATTATTGATATGTACTTTCATATTACCATTGTCTTAATTGTTTTGGGTTTGTTTTGGTAGGTGTTTTCGTTTTCTTGTGTTTCCTGCCTAGACAGGTTCCTTTAGCATTTGTTTTAAAGCTGGTTTGGTGGTATTGAATTCTCTCAGCTTTTGCTTGTCTGTAAAGGTTTTAATTTCTCCATTGAATCTGAATGAGATCCTTGCTGGGTAGAGTAATCTTGCTTGTAGGTCTTTCCCTTTCATCACTTTAAATGTATCCTGCCACTCCCTTCTGGCTTCTAGAGTTTCTGCTGAAAGATCAGCTGTTAACCTTATGGGGATTCCCTTGTATGTTATTTGTTGTTTTTCCCTTGCTGCTTTTAATATTTTTTCCTTGTATTTAATGTTTGATAGTTTGATTAGTATGTGTCTTGGTGTGTTTCTCCTTGGATTTATCCTGTATGGGACTCTCTGTGCTTCCTGCACTTGATTAACTATTTCCTTTCCCATATTAGGGAAGTTTACAACTATAATCTCTTCAAATATTTTCTCAGTCCCTTTCTTTTTCTTTTCTTCTTCTTGGGCCCCTGTAATTCAAATGTTGGCGTGTTTAATATTGTCCCAGAGGTCTTTGAGACTGTCCTGAATTCTTTTCATTCTTTTTTCTTTACTCTACTCTGCAGTAGTTATTTCCACTATTTTATCTTCCATGTCACTTATCCATTCTTCTGCCTCAGTTATTCTGCTATTGATTCCTTGTAGAGAATTTTTAAATTTCATTTATCATTGTTCATCATTGTTTGTTTGCTCTTTAGTTCTTCTAGGTCCCTGTTAAATGTTTCTTGTGTTTTCTCCATTTTATTTCCAATATTTTGGATCACCTTTACTGTCATTACTCTGAATTCTTTTTCAGGTAGACTGCCTATTTCCTCTCCATTTGTTTGGTCTGGTGGGTTTTTACCTTCCTCATTCAACTGCTGTGTGTTTCTCTGTCTTCTCCTTTTGCTTAACTTACTGTGTTTGGGGTCTCCTTTTTGCAGGCTGCAGGTTTGTAGTTCCCATTGTTTTTGGTCTCTGCCCCCAGTGGCTTAGATTGGTTCAGTGTGTTGTGTAGGCTTCCTGGTGGAGGGGACTGGTGCCTGTGTTCTGGTGGATGAGGCTGGATCTTGTCTTTCTGGTGGGCAGGACTGTGTCTGGTGGTGTGTTTTGGTGTGTCTGTGACCTTATTATGATTTTCGGCATCCTCTCTGCTAATGGGTGGGGTTGTGTTCCTATCTTGGTAGTCGTTTGGCATCAGGTATCCAGCACTGTAGGTTGCTGGTCGTTGAGTGGAGCTGTGTCTTAGTGTTGAGACGGAGACCTCTGGGAGAGCTTTTGCTATTTGCTATTATGTGGAACTGGGAGGTCTCTGGTGGACCAGTGTCCTGAATTTGGCTCTCCCACCTCAGAGGCACAGGCCTGACGCCTGGCCGGAGCACCAAGACCCTGTCAGCCACACGGCCAGTTACATGAGGAGTTCCTTGCCTTTTGGGAAGTCTGAGGTCTTCTGCCAGCATTCAGTAGGTGTTTTGTAGGAGCTGTTCCACGTGTAGATGTATTTCTGATGTATTTTTGGGGAGGAAGGTGATCTCCATGTCTTACTCCTCTTCCATCTCGAAGGTCTCCTCAGAGCGTGGTTTTCTTAGTGACATCCTGAATCTTTCTTTTCCCACTTCAGATCCACCTGGCCATGTAAACAATTATCTGGTTCATCACTTAGCAGAAACCTAGTTATAGGGAGAGGCACCTTGAGCCCTCTTACCTCTTCTCAAGGCACTTGAGAGTGATCCCGGGGAAGAGAGCTGAGAAGACAAAGCCCCTCATGATGAGCAGGTGGTCGTTCACTCTTGCTGTATGGAAATAGGAACTCTGCTTGCATTTGAGACAATAGAGCCAAACTTTTTTAAAAAAATAATTTAAAGACAGCTGTCTCTTTCTTCTCAGGTCGACAGCTAGCCATTTCAATGAGTTAGGTTTATGGATGGCTGCAGAAATCATCCTCACGCAGACCCAGTATCTATGCATCAGGCACCGTGCAGCCCTTTACTTAGGAGGAAGCAGGGCAGGGGGACAGCTCTTCCGAATTGCCCCAGTGGAATGTAATGATAGACAAAGGGAGGAATAGATTACATAATTATGTGGTCTTTGAAAATGCAGTGGGACAGGACGAGTGCTTGTCACGTCTGCAGTTACATTAAGTGACTATTAACCTTCACTGGTTGCAAATGTCTGGCAAATATGTTTGTACCTGTGTGTGTTGTGTGGCTTGAAAAATTAATGAGACTTTTCAAATAATCAAATCAAAAGTACTTGTTACCCTAGGTTTTGGTGAGCTATCAAAACAGAACTGGGTACAGCTCTCAAAAATAAAGTGTCTGCCAAGAGAAAGAAAAATGTAAATTGCTGGGGAGGTGGGGTGGGAAATTATAGCTGTTCAGATCTTGGAAGCTGGCTTCATCTGATGGAGTAAAAGAAGAGAAAATACGCCTATTGTAATTCGGTTTCACTTGCGGGTCATGGTTGGTGAATTCCTTCTTTCGTCATTAATGCATCACACTGGTGGAAGGAGGAAGCCTTTGCAGTAATGTTTTATTTCTCTGGGTGTCAGACTTCTCTCTAGCCCGCTGACTTGTCTGGTTGGTTTGCCAGACACCAGGAAGAATGGTACCTGCTGAGCCGGACCTTCACTTCCTGAAGCAGGATGTTTCGAAGATGCTCTTCAGATAAAGACAATTTGAATCTGCTGTTGGTTCAGTCATACCAGTAAACTTCTAATTTTTCACACATTCTCACCTGACTTTCATAAAACCACCCTCCATCCGTTTATGGAACGCATGCATTCCTGATAAGCTGAAGGCCACGTTCTCCCTAGTATCCTGCACTGCACCAAAGCAGCGGCAGTATAGGTCAGGGACGAATTCTTGGAGCCTCTTAAGGTCGGAGACCATGAGTTCTCTCTACCCTCATTCTATGGCTGTGAGACGGGAGGGGTGAGTAGGTGAGGGATTCCAGCAGTTTCACTGGAGGGGCCAGCAATAGAGGCCCTTTCTGTTTTGATTTTAACATTTTTCACAAAGCCTTTTAATTTACCTAGCTGTAGTGGAAGCCGAGGAGGGAGACAAGGGCTGTAGGTTGGTGACTGGGGACTGCCTGTAGGACATCAGCACTGAACTCTGCCTGAGGAGGTGCCCCTCTGCCTCAGCCATGCAGCACAGGGAGGGAGCAGGTGGGTTGTACCCAGAGCCCTCGGAAGACAGGTGGGCTGCCTGTTGCCGGACCCAGTGACCATTCAAACCTCTTATCAACGAGGAGAAAAGCGTAATCCTCACAAGTGTCCCCAGTCTTCTGTGTCAAGGCACTGTGAGGGCTGTGGCTCTTTCATGCATCTCCTCTGAAGGCAGGTGGATTTGCTTTCTAGTGGGACACAGCAGGCACATGCCCAACACAGAAACCATGTCATTCCAATTGCAAAATGAGAAAAACGACACATTGTGAGTTAGGCTAATTGATCTGCAGAATTCCGGTTTCCTGCAATTTAAGACGCAGTCCTGGGCATGAATGAAACATGCAGAGGGCAGAGAGGCTAGAGGTGAAACCTGCAGGGGAAAAAAGTAGTTACAGTGAGGCTCCCCGTCTACAGTTCTGAATTCTGGGGATTCGAAAGCAGAAGCATCTGCTCATGCCCCTGTGGCCGTGGCTGGGTTGTTAGGAATAAGCTGTGTGAGCCCTGGATCCCGGCCATGGGCGTGGAACCCGCAGAGAGGGGAGTAAGCCCCGGGGGCTCCCGGCCTTTGAGGACTGAAGCTTCACTCACTGATTTTTTGGAATCGCAATAGCAAGCATCAGGAGGGTGGTTCTCATGACAGAGCTGAGAGAAGCGACGGCTCCAAGTGCCTAGGAATGCAAAACAAGTTGTTTTTTTGAAAAGAAGAGGATTAGCTCAAGCTAGCTGAGCCTCCAGTGATGCTACCCTCACCTCTCAGAGTGTGCCCTGCTTTCCAGCCGCCTTCATATCCCCCGGGGCTTATTAGAAATACAGACCGACTCTCGGGCTCCACCCCAGTCCTAGTGAATCAAAAATCTGCATTTTAACCAGCTCCCCCTGGGATTTGAAGGCCCAGTAAAGTCTGACAGGTGCTGAGGGACAGGTAAGCCATTGCCTTCTGGCAGCAGTTTTTATGGGAGCCCAGCCTAGCCACCCTGATGGTGCTGGGTGCCGTGAGAGGAGATAGACTGATGCCGGGTATTAGGGGGTATACATACCATCTAGAAGGAGGAAGCAAATAACTATGAAACAAGATAAACCGATATCACAGGTGTGTTCTGAGAGCCTCAAGCCTTCAAGGCTGCAGGGGGCCGCCCAGTTTGCCCTGGTGGCAGGTGTCCTGGCGTGGAGGACATCTTTCCCTCCTCTGTGGAGCAGAGGGATCCCAGGTGAAGTGCTAAGCCCCTCTCAGCTTCAGTTTTCTTGTGTACAAAATGCAAGGGAAAAGCATTATCAGCTTCAAAATCATTCAATAAAAGTTCATTGAATGTCTGCTGTGTACCCGAAACCTTACTTGGTGTAGAGTTGAAGACACGTCATAGCTCCTGGCTTTGTGGGGGGTGACATATGGGTTGCAGAGGGAATTACAGTCCTGTGGAAACTGAATTGGGCGGGGCCCCTGAGGAGCAGCATAGAATTCTGTCTGGGTGGATCCTGGAAGGCTTCCTAGTGGAGAGAGATGGATTTTTAGCTGAGACGGTGCAACTGTTCATGGGCATGGTTCCAGCTCTAGCTTGTGAGATTCTTTGCTCCTCTCAGAGTGGCGCGGTCATTGCTAAACTCCTGCGGAGGAGTGTCGCGGCCTGACAGAATTGGCGGGGTAAGGAAGACAGAGGAGGGTTCTGATTTTAGAGAAGCTGCAGGATTTCTCACATAGTTGGATGTGGTGCCTCACAGCAACTTTCCCCAGTGTTCCCGAGGACAACTCATTTGCACTGGTGTTGAGACCGAGCTGGTGCACGTTGATGGACAGACAGCTTTCAGTGCTGCTGGCCTCCCTCAGGCCAATTCAACACGTGAGACTGACTTGGTTCTCCTGGGAGCCTCGTTTGTGGAGCACCTGCTTGGTGCTGAGCTCGGGAGGAGGTGGGCTTAGGGGAGTGAAGAGGGAAAAGGCAGTCCACGCACTCTAAAAACTTTAACCGTGATAGGATTTGTATGTCTTTTAAAATAAAGCCAGGGTATAAATCAGTAGCCAAGGATTCCACCTGGGGAGAAACAATGGACACATGACAAATATTAGTCCTAACTGTCTTTCATAGAGGACGGGGTGTTATCTCCATACCTTTTGTGCGGTATTTAATTTTTTACAATCCCCAAAGCAGCTTTGATTATCTTTGGCGTATAGGTGAGGAAAGTGAGGCCCAGAAAAGTTATGAGGGGCAGAGCTGGGATTTGAGCACGGCTTTGTCCTATGGCAGGTCCTGTCTTCCTTCTGTTGTACCATATGTCAGTTTTTAATCAAGCCAGGAGGAGTTGGCAGGGTTACTCTAGTGCAAAAGTGAGAGTGTTGGTGACGCTGGATTTTGGAGCTCTTTGAACTGTTACCAGGGAAGTTAGGATTTTCCCGACGTTGTACGAGGGAATGATGTTTCCGTGTCCTTTATTCACCAGTGAGCAGTGATGGGACTGTGTGCCTGGCTCAATGAAATAAGCCCAGTGGGGGAATGAGGTGGGTCCTGCTTGTCAGGAGCGGAGAGGTCCTTCCAGGCCTCCTGATGGCAAGCTTAGGAGCAAAAGGATCAAACACAAGGGCAGGGAAGCCTGAGGGGTAGGGCTCCAAGCCTGAGGCCAGACCAAATTGAGAAGCTGCAGGGACCAGGAGCTCCTACTGAGAGAGAGAGGCTGGGTGTCTACAGGTGGAGCAGGGGACGGGGGCAGGACCCATCTGGAAGGACAAACAGCCAGCTCCACGTCTCCCAGTGAGGAGCTTCTGACGGTTCTACTGTTACCCTCTTCCACAAGGAGCACTTGCAACAGGGTTGGTCTTCATTTCCCTCACGATGCGGAGCACCTGAGTCCTGCAGTAAATGTACTCAAGTTAGGAGAACCGTCCTTTTTCCTGTCCTGCCTGAACACAGCCCCTTGGTCCAAGGAGCTCTGAGAGAACTGTGGGGACAGCCCATAGGGTAGGGTGGGCTCCTGGCCAAGGGGTGAATCGTAGCTTGGATAGATTTGAACTCTTCTTTCCCAGAGCATCAGTAGGTGTGCAATGTGGCAGTGTATTCTGGGAGCTTAGAGGAATGGGGTCCGGTTCCTTTTGAGGGGATGGAAGGGAGGCTGGAGCTGGGATTCTCCTTCTGAGGTAGTTGGTGACCCTCCAACTCTCCGTTGTTTGGGTGACCCAGGTACCCAGCCTGCTCTCCAGTTATTCTGGAACCACCACTTGCAGCAGGCGAAGCACCTTCGGCAGCAAGACGCCAGGCTGGGCTCTGCCCTTTCTCTCTTCCACCTCATCCTCCTGTGAAAGCCTGCCCCTTGGGTGTGGCCATGCCTCATCCCTGCTTCCAGCCAGATGGTGGGGGTATCCTACAATGCGCTGAGTGAACTAGTTTAGTAAGGACTAGTTGATGCGTTACCCCTTCAATTTCGCAAAAGCATAATGCTTTCTACGTATTAAAACCCACACATTCCCACTGGGTGCTTAGCAGAGAATCTAACTTTGGGGATTTTAGGTGCTTCAGGGAACAGGTGGTCGGACGTGTTTGGGTTCAGTATACCTAGGCCCCACCCTCTGTGACCCCATGTAGTTGAATCACGTTCCTCTGCTGGTCCAGGCTCGCTCTAATCCAGGATGAGGCAGAGGAGAACAGTCACGCAGGATCCTCAGGATTGGGATTTATGTCCACCTGATGATGGACAAACAGGCCTGGCCCAGGAGCCACCGTTGTCTGTGGAGCTCCAGTTATTATTCAGTTCCAGTCGTAAGTGGGCATTTCTCTTCCAAGGGTATTTGAAATCCTTCTACCACAGAGGAACCTCCTGATGGTGGAATATTTACCAGACAGGGATGGGAGAGGGTGGGATGGGGAGAGAAGAGGATTTGGAGCCAAGAAAGCATTTGTTCTCAGATCCTCAAGGCTTGAGCCCCAGTGGGCCTCTGTGATGCTTCCTGTGCACCGTCCCCTGGCTGCTGGACCACGGGGCTCGCTGCTTCTCGGAGAACCTGGGTTTCCAACCTGAACCATCCTAGGCTCCTGGGGGCTGCGGGCTACTGTGCTGGTGCTTCTTGGCATAGCCTATTTTATAACTTGATTTCTGAATTTGGATTAAGAAAAAGAATAACAGCAACAAATCATGTACCTTCCTCACTGGTGTAGTGATAAAGGGCCTTGAATGTTTACAGCCTGGTTTTCCCGAGGGGTTCGGCAACTTTCTGCTTTATTCTCAAACCCTCCTGGAGGAGAGATTCATTGGTTGAGGGATGCTGCTTTCATCTGAGAGCAGCAGGGATGAAACTGCCTGGATCTGTGACCCTCTGAGATCACGAGCCAAATCAGACCTGGGCCTGAACCCAGTCTCTGGAACCTGCAGTGTTGCTTTTCTCACCATTTCACAACTCTGACAGGAGGCTGTCCTGAGCCTGGCATTGGGAGCCCTTTCAGTGCTGTCTTGCTGCTGGCAATTTAAGGGAGCTGAGTTCTGAATATGGAGCCACATCCTAGGGGGTTTCCAGGCAGTTTTTGCCATGAGATGTGTCTCGGATCCCTTTGAAAAAGAAGTACCCTAAAGAAATGGCATGTTAATGCAGCAACATGCCAAGCAATGAAAGGGTCTCCACACTTTCAAATACCTGAGTACCTGCTTCTTCTGGTTCGGGTATAGAAACGGAAGACTAACTTTTGTCAGACAGTAACCCCTAGTTAATTCAGACAAGCTAAGAAAATGAGGGCACACACATACACTGCGATCCTAGACAGCCACTCAGATGATGCTGTAGAATATTTACTGACATGGGGAAAAGTTCATGCTTTATTAAGTGTAAAAAGCAGGTTACAAAAGAGTGGGTACAGAATTATCCTATTTTCTTGTAATGTAAAAAAAATATATAGAAAAAAACTGACAAGGCAGGCATCAGATGTGAACAGTGACCCTTCCTGGAGTTCACTTTGCAGGTGATGATTGTTTTTTCTTATTTCTACATGTTGGTTATTTTTAGTATACATGCGATAGTTCTCAAATAAGAGGAGGAAAAAGCAATAAAAGTATGTGTGTGTATAAAGATTGGACTTGAGAAAAGAGGAAGGGAGTTGACACTTGGAACTTATTTAAAAGTATGTTGGACGGATGACTTCTGCTTACCGATGAAGAAACTGAGAGATTCAGCAGAGTGGGAGTAACCTTATCTGTTATACAGGCTTGTTGGAGTTATCAAATGGGAATGTCTCTGATGAATCTAAGACATTAGTATTTTTTTAATACTTTCCAGGTGCTTTTGATATATAGACAGGATTGAAAGAAAACCAATAGCATGGAGCTCAGGAATAGACATCACTTTGGCCAATCTTCTTTCCCCACTGCCACCCCACCCCAAAAAATCTAAGGCAGTGACTGATACCTAGTAAGTACATAGAAAATTGGCTTCCCTGGTGGCGCAGTGGTTAAGAATCCGCCTGCCAATGCAGGGGACACGGGTTCGAGCCCCGGTCTGGGAAGATCGCACGTGCCGTGGAACAACTAAGCCCGTGCGCCACAACTACTGAGCCCGCGTGCCACAACTACTGAAGCCTGTGCACCTAGAGCTCATGCTCCGCAACAAGAGAAGCCACCACAATGAGAAGCCCGCGCATCACAACTGGAGGAAGCCCACGCATGGCAACGAAGACCCAACCCAGCCAAAAATAAATAAATAAATAAATAAAAATTTAAAAAGACAAACGAAAGTGGTCAGCCATCATTTTCTGAAGTCAGGGTTTTACCTCTGATTACAGTAAAACCATGACATTCTGCAGCAAATGGGAAAAAGAAATGACTTTGAATTTATCCCTTTGGATTCGCTGTGTTTGTTAAACCAACACCGGAGGCTCTACCTTATGGCCTGAGAGATTAATACCTGCTTTGAAACATGTGCTTTTTAAGATGAAAACAACAGAGATTTCTAAACCAGCCTGTAGGAGGTTTGTTCTTGAACGAGCGGAGGGTTCCGTGAGGCTTGTCCTCTCTCAAGGAGTGCCTGTGTTTGGGAACACAGTAATCCTGTTACCTTCTAATAAGCGCCAAATTGATTTTAATGCCGTGTCTTACCTGCATCTGGGAGAAGCAGCTTTTTCTCGTGTTCAGCGTCACAGCTTCTCATTTCCTGTGTTGCTTTTGCAGTATTTCATGGACAGTACTCAGTAGAAAATAGCAAGTAATGTTTGCTAAGTTATTAATTCATTAATAAACCCATCAGACTCTTGCTGCTTTGCAGTGATTAATGATGGAGGCCCATCCTCCCCTGGAACTGTCATTCCCAGGCACAGAGTCCCACTGCTGTGGAGTGAAGTGGGGCAGGGCCGGGAGAAATGCTGATGAATTGTTTGATGACAGAGCTATACCGTAGATTTTTGTGCACATTCTCCTTTCATCACAGAAAGAAAGCTCCATGGAAGCCTTCTCATCAAATGTATGTTACTGTTCTGATGATTAATGATTCCGGCATGTTGATCCACCCTGTTTTCTTCAAAACAATTATTTCAACTGTAATCTCCCCTGAGGAATTGCTTTTTATGGTTAATAAATCAGTTGACAATATAAAATTCTTAAATGAAGATGACACTAGCGTGGTTCCACCTGGGTGCTGTTATGCTGTGGTGTTTATAACTGCAGCAAGGTTAGCTTGCTTTTTTTCATGAGTTGAAAAAAGACGTGGTGTCATCCATTTAAATGGGAGAGATTCAAGCTAATATTTGGAGAGCCCTCCCATGCCAGGAGCTATGTGATGAACTTGGTATACATTTTCTTCTTTAATTTTTATGAGAATTCTTTTCAAGAAGTTGGTATCATCCCCCTTGAACAGAAGTGGCTCAGAGAGGTTCAGTCACTTGTTTTGAGGCACACAGCTAGTGAGTGGCACAATCTGAATTTGAACAAAAGGGCCCTGTATCCAAAGTCTATACCCTTTCTAGGCTTTTGTGGGATTATTGTGCAAAGAGGCGGGCATTTTCATGTGAGGGTTCCTTGATGACAAGATGAATGACGACTGTGTGTACAAAGGGACGTTGAACAACAACTGTTTACGGAATGCCTGCAGTGTGTCAGCCCCGTTCGTGAAGGCTGGACCTGTGAATGATGGGGGAGCCCAATGTCTGAGTCCCTACTGTGTGGCAGCTTTAATATCAGATACTTCACCTGAGTTCTTTCTTTCTTTCTTTTTTTTTTTTTTTGGCGGTACGCGGGCCTCTCACTGTTGCGGCCTCTCCCGTTGCGGAGCACAGGCTCTGGACGCGCAGGCTCAGCGGCCATGGCTCACGGGCCCAGCCGCTCTGCAGCAGGTTGGATCTTCCCAGACTGGGGCACGAACCCGTGTCCCCTCCATCGGCAGGCGGACTCTCAACCACTGCGCCACCAGGGAAGCCCCTGAGTTCTCTTACTTAATCTTCGCGATAATCCTATGTGATAACTGTAGTCTGTAGTCTGAAGTCACAGCTCAGTGAAGAAGAATGATCTGCTAGAGGGCACACAGATTTGAAATGGCAGAACTAGGACTTGGACTCAGGTTTGAGCTTCTTATGAACATATAAGTTATAGTCAGTGGGAATCATGCCATAACATGCTCAACCCACAGTAGAGGATCAATGTATTTAGCAAACGTTTATGTTGTGCCTTCTGCTTGTGCCGAGAAGACAGGGAGCAGACACGTTTGGGAAAAGTAATAGCATTGGCTGAGAAGGGTGGGGAAGGCTTCCAGAGGAGGAACTGTTTGATTTGGTTTGTAGGAGGGATCTGGAGGGAGCCGGTGGAGAAGTGGCTGGGGCGGACAGTGTCCTCAAGACCAGTCTAGGGTGATGGGGAGAGGCCCACAGAGGGGGTACATGGTACCCGTTACTCTGAGCAGGAATTCTGGTGACTCTCTGCCACCCTTTCCCATGGCCCATACCATCTTCCTGTGGGCTCCCTGCTTCCCCCCTCCTCCTGCCAGGAACAAGGTTGGAACGCCGTCTCCATTAGGAGTCTAAGATAGGCCCAGGAGACAGATGGCAATGGGATACGTGACCCTTCACTTCTTCCTGAATATCAGTCTCCTTTTAGGTGATATTTTCCCCCAAAGTAGAATTGCCTTTTTTTTGGTGTTCTGATAGAAAAGTAATTCCTACTTATTACAAAAGAATGAAACTCCAGAGAAGCACAAGGAAGTTAAAAAGAAAATCATCATCTCACCACCTGGAGATAGTCAAAATTTCATATATGCTTAGGCTTTTTTTTTTTTTCAGTGCCTAAATGAACTTGCCTCTCACTGTCTGTCTTTCCCTAAGTACAGTACTGTTTCACATCTTCTTATTCTCTTAACCATAGCCCTCAGTCATCTTTATATGTCTGTACATTGAAGTATGTATCGTTGCTGCTGAGTGCTCCATTGAATGGTTGTGTAAAAGTTGTGTAAAAGTTCTTCTGAAGATGGTGTATCGGTCAGGGTCCAGTTAGGAAAGCAGAAACTATTGGGTGTTCTCAATGCGGAAAACTGAATACAGAGAGTTGGTTACATGGGAGATGGAAAAGCTGAGAAGAGCAGGAAGTTGTTCCACTCCTGGGCTGGGGGGCATATGGGAGGAGGTGATGGTACCAGAGGTCGGGAGCCAGGACCAGGGTGAGGGCGGCCCTGCCTGAGCTGGGACTGCAGGGAGTTGGGTCATGGTGGAGACGCAGTAACTGCTGAGATGCCACTGGAATCAGGGGAAGGTGGGGGGAAACATCCTGGCTTCTTCCGTCCCCTGACGTTCATCCCACCTGTCGCTGGACAGCCTTGCTGCAGCCAGTGGTCAAAGGAGTCAAGAAATGCCTCTGCCTCTGATACAGAGCAGAGGAAGAGCAAGGGATTGTTCTGAGACTGGTACGTATGGGAATTGGGCAACTTAGTCTAAAGGCTTTTTTTGTGTGTCTGAAAAAACTTGGTAGAATTAATCAGGTGCTATCTTTTTAGTACTACTGTATGCCCTGCACTGGCAGAAGTCTGGTTGGGAATACAAAGAACTATAGGCCATTACCCTGCCCTGTAGCGAAGTTGAGCAGGGGGCATAATAAGAATTGCTAACAGCTGCTGTTTGTTGAGCATTTACTAACTGCCAGGCACTGTGCTCAGTAGTTTATGTATATTATCATTTTAATCTTCATGGCTCATAGAACAGCATTCTATTTCTTCTTAATGCTGATCTCATCCTGTCATTATATAAACGCAGACCTTGTTCAGTGCAGGATGTGTTCCTGGAGAAGAAAGTGCTCACCGAATCAGCACTCGGCAAGGTCGCCGTACATGAGCCCTGTAGTGCTGCGTTCTAGGCCTCAGACGCCTGCGGTCACCCTTCAGCTCAGACTCCCCGAGGCCGTGCCAGATGTCCATCCACTCTCACTCCCCTCCCCGTTCCTGACAGTTGTGGGCTGGTCCACCCAGGCTGCAGTGGCTTTTATGATGCCCCCCCGAGTCCTCAAGGTGGTCACCAATCCCGAAGGGTGTGTTTCTCTTTGCTCCCTGTGTCCTGTTGTTTTCATCTGTAAACTTTGCATTTTTATCACCACATACCAGATTCTTCCTTTGCTACCTATCTTTTGCCAGCCCTTATGGGTGTAAGCCACAATGAGTAAAAGTTGTTGACCAGAACACAAACTCAGTGGTGGAAAAGAGGCCACAGCAGAGTAAACACACCGCAGAGTAGGATCAACTCAGGGTCGTGTGGCAGAGCACGGGCTGCCCGAGAGGCTCAGCCGTCCCGGGAGCTGTGCTTGTTCTCCCTGCCTGGGAGCAAAAGTAGGTCTTGGAGAAAAATAGATGCATATTAAATCTGTACTAATATGGCTTGTGTGTATGTATGTTTGGGTTGTTAGGAAAAGATTTCAGAGGCAGGGGTTAAGTGGATGGGTGTTAACAAAGGCCTGCTTCCCCTCCAGTCTCTATGCCTCACGACAACAATGACCATGCCTTTATGTCCGTTTTTGCTCATGATTTTATCTCTAGCTCCTAGCGCAGTACCTGAAAAAGCTATATATATATATATACATATAGCAATATATATATTGCAATAAAATGGGGATACTTTATATGGCAGCTTACATATTCAGCCCCATATGTAAGCTGCCATATAAAGTATCCCCATTTTATTGCAAAAAATCGAGTCTCAAAGAGGTTGGATAAACATCCACCAAGGGATAGAGTTAGATAAGGATGGGGTCTGTCTTGACCCCTGAGTGGTCCTGTTGGAGGATCTGTGTGTGCACAGTGTGTTCTGAGACCACTTGATTTTCTAGCGAGAGTAAACTCAGAGATCCACAGTAGTGTGAGCCTGGGTGGATCCAGGTTTTGTGGGGTCTGAAGTTTATATAGGGGACCCTCTTTATGAAAAAGAACACAGATACACACACACACACACGCACACACAAATTTAGGAGTAAAATTATTTGTTGTTTAGGTTGAGAAAATAAATCATCACAAATTTACAAATTCCAGAAAGCCTAGATGACTCAGCCTAGAAAATAACAAATTTATATTGTAAGTTAACTGCCTGACACACCTCTACAGTATATTTTCCCTGTATGTTTTTTGCTGCTGTTCATATGACATTAATTTTGTAATATTTGCTACAGAGAGATTAGAAAGAGTTCAGTCTTTCCTCCAGCATGGCTGGTGAAATTTGTTTTTTATTTTATTTTATTTTATTTATTATTTTTTTTGCTGTACACAGGCCTCTCACAGTTGCGGCCTCTCCCGTTGCGGAGCACAGGCTCCGGACGTGCAGGCTCAGTGGCCATGGCTCATGGGCCCAGCTGCTCCGCGGCATGTGGGATCCTCCCAGACCGGGGCACGAACCCGTGTCCCCTGCATCGGCAGGCGGACTCTCAACCACTGCGCCACCAGGGAAGCTCCTTATTTTTTATTTTTGACAATTGGATGCACAAGGCACACAACATCTCCCACAGATCTCTTCTGCCCACTGTTCATAATGTTGTACCCCTGAAGCACAGGGATTCTAACTAATCTGATGTCATCTGACTCCCACCAAGAAAGAAAGGAATTAAGCTTGAACACTTGCAATCGTGTGTGCTGAATTATCTGGGGTCCTTCTGTTGAGAGAGAGCTTCCATTTCGAATAGGCCTTAACAAGCGCCGTTGTATGCGTCTGATTTCTTACTGGAAGATTGTTCCATGGCCTGGATTCTGTCTCTGTAAGTTTCGGACCTTGGTTCTTCTCCACCCACATACTTCCAGTGCTGGTCCCTGGAGGATGTGTTCCTATCTTGGTGTGACTTCCAACCCTGTTCTTATGTGTCACCATGACAGTGGGTGAATGGGATCATTCCTAAAAACCATTCCCATACCTTGATGGCTAGTGGTAATTTTGCCTCTACATAGAGGTGCCCACAAACTACATAATCCATCCCACTGAATTTTCCCTGCATGTAAGTCCACCTGATTCCTCTTGGCTGGATTCTGGTGCTAGCTGGAACCAGCTGGGGTGTGACAGAGTGTGCTGTGACATGGAAGGAGATGGGTCTTAACTGACAGTGGTTAAAAGATCTTACTTTGGCACATTTTATGCAAACACGTATCTATGTGAGCACATTGCTAGGCCCATCTCAAGGTCTTGGAAGGAGTATGTGCCAGGAGGGTCCTGAGGCTTATTACCTTCACGGCAAGCCTGCCTGGAGCCAGGGGAACTCTGCGTCCCTGGGGCTGCCTTGACTGTAGAGACTTCCAAGGAGGAACTCGATTTGAGCTGGGATGAAGGTGATGGCACTAGGACCAGCCTAAAGGGAGGAGCCATGTTTTATAGCAAAGGTCAGTAAGCAGAGTAAAGTAGATGATGGCAACAGCCAGCCTGCAGCCTGCATGATACTGATCAGAGTCACTGGACCTGCTGACCTTCACTGAGTAGAAGTTCCTGTGGCCAGGACCTGTGCTAACAGCTCCTCCAACCCAATCTCGTTGAATTTCCCTGTTGAATCGTGGCCTCCAGAAAGCTGTGCTGAAGTCGCAACCCCTGGTATCTGCGATTATGTCCTGATTTAGAAAAGTGCCTTTGCAGATGTGATCACGTGAAGGTGAGGTCGTTAGAGCGGACCCTAGTCCAGTCTGGCTGGTGACCTTATAAGAAAAGAGACACAAAGACACACACGAGGCAGAAGCTGTGTGACAACAGAGGCAGAGGTTGAAGTGCCGTACCTGTAAGCTGAAGAATGCCAGCTACTGCTGGCAACCACCAGTAGAGGCAAGGAGGGATCCTCCCCTGCAGGTTTCAGGGGCAGTGCGGCGCCACCAGCACCTTGATTTTGGATTTCTATTGTTTCTGTTGTTTCCCGCCCCTCAGTTTGTGATGCCCTGTTACAGAAGCCCTAGGAAACCAATACCCTGCCCTCTCCAACAACCGTATGAGGGCTATAAAATCATAACCCCCACTGGCAGATGAGGAAGCTGAGGCACAGAAAGGTAAAGTTGCTCATTGAGGGCACACAGCCAGTCATGGTAGTGTCTGGTCAGCTCTCTCCCCTCTTCTCTGGGAGAGGCTATCCTGGTGGTATTCGTTGCAGGAAGTGGATCACTGGCTCAGAGCAGCATATGGATTTTGCTCCTCTTTGGACCAGGACGACCTGCCCACTCACCCATCAGGATGGGAGCTGCTCCCTTGTCAGCCCTGCTGGTTCCCAGTGGCACAGACCCCACCACAGTGCCTTCTGGGGGGCATTCATATTCCTGCCACTATAAAAATCCTATTCCTGACTGTTCCATACATTCTGCAGTTTCTGCCCCCAGCCCTGCACAGCTACACTTATATTTCATTGGTCACACTTGAAACTGCTAAACTTGACAAATCATATGCCTTCCCTTTGAGAACCCTGGGAGGCTGTGGAGGCCAGAGTGTTGGGAGGCCTGGGAGGAGATGTGCTGGAATGGGGTTTGTGTATGGCTGTTAACAGGGGTTTATTGGCAAACCTGCTGTGTGCAAGGGCCTGTGTGAGGGGCAGAGATAAACAGAACATTGTTCTTTTTCTGCTTTCAGTGTTAGGTGTGCATTCGGGCCTTAGAACATCAAAATCGAATTGCTCATGGGTGAAAATATTTCAATCACTTTTTATTATCAGCAATGCTGTCTTTCGTGTTTTCAGTAGGTAAAGGCTATTTAATGTTTCACTGTTTATTTGCTTGTTTGTTTATGCTCTCCTTGTTTGAAGTTTCTGTTTGCTGATTCATCAACAGTATTTTCAACCATCTGTGTTTAGGGAGCACCTACCTTGTACGAGCCCTGTACCTGTTCAAGTCTCTGAAAATAGGGTGCTGAAAGTGACTTCAACTCCCCTAGCCTTACAACTCCCATCTTTATGCACCAGGATGGAGTGACAGGGTGGGAAAGGAGAGATGCACTGTTGAGCTTCTTAACCTTGAGTTATGAACTTCTAATGAATGTGAACATTCATGGGCACTTTCAAGTGTGTACCAAACCCCTGAAATTATTTGTAATGTATGTGTGTGAATGTGTGCTTTTTAGAGAACTTATAATGTAAATAGACTTTCAGTGGGATTTAAAACAGATTTAAAGGAACCCCAAGGTTAACTCCTTTTGTAAAGGAAAGGAGTCTCCTACAATATGCACGCCCTCCGGCAATTTATTTGTTCAGAGCACTTTAAAATCTAATTTGATTTTTGTCTTTGCCTTTACATTCTGATTCTAAAAAGTCCATGAAGGAGGGCTGGACTTGGTAAGATTTTTCTGTGGCTTTTTGCTTGAGGGTACACTCCAGTTACTGCAGCATGGGTGGTCAGAGGTCAACCTACTGAGTTGAATAGTTGGAGGGCAGAGTTCAGAGCTGCCAGAATAGCTGGAAAGTGAGGGGAGATATTTCAGAAAGGAGGGAGCTAGAGAAGGAGGATCATGAACACCCTTGTAAACTTTGCCCGAATCATTGGCTGATGCCTGAGCTCATGTGAATGGGGGAGACTTCAAGGTTCCCAACAAAAAGCAACAGCTTAAAGGCTGAAGAAACTGAGAAGTTTTAGCTGCTACCCACTGCAGGGGATAGTGAATTTGCAGTTTGAGTCTAGCCAAATTAACTGCTTGCCAGAACATAAAAATAAATACTTTTTAAAGAGATAAAAGATTTTATACCCTCTGCAGTGTATCCTACACAATATCCACTATACAATAAAAATTACTAGAGGAAACAGGAATGTATAAGCTGTGGCTAAGAGACAAAGCAATTAAAGCTGACTAAGATGGTCCAGATATTGGAATTAAGAGATAAACACTTTAAAGCGACCATTATAAATATATTCAAAGACTTAAAGGAAAGAGTCTTAATGAATAAACAAATGAGGAATCTAATTAGAGAAATGAAAACTATTTAAAAAATGAAAATTCTAGCATTGAAAAGTATAGTATCTGAAATAGTTTATTAGATGGGGTTAAGAGCAGATTGGAAATGGCAGAAGAAAGAGCCACTGAAGCTGGAGTTAGATCAATAAAACGTTATCCAATTTGAAAAACAGAAGAAAAAAAAGATAGAAAAAAAATTAACAGAGCATCAGGGAACAGTGGAACAATATAAAGTCTAATATGCATCTAATTGGAATCTTGGAAGGAGAAAGGAAGAGAAAATGAGGCAGAAAAAATATTTGAAGAAATAAAGGCCTAGGGGCTTCCCTGGTGGTGCAGTGGATGGGAGTCCGCCTGCTGATACGGGGGACACGGGTTCGTGCCCCGGTCCGGGAAGATCCCACATGCCGTGGAGTGGCTGGGCCTGTGAGCCATGGCTGCTGGGCCTGCGCGTCCGGAGCCTGTGCTCCGCAGCGGGAGGGGCCGCAGCAGTGGGAGGCCTGCGTACCGCAAAAAAAAAAAAAAGAAAGAAAGGCCTAGCATTTCCTAAAATTGGAGAAAAAATCAACTTAAAGATAGAGCAAGCTCAACAAACCCAAAGCAGGAAAAATACAAAGAAAGCTGCCTTTTAGGTACATTACAGTCAAAGTGTTAAAAACCAAAGAAAGATAAATCTTGAGAGCAGCCACAGTGAGGAAAAAGACACATTATATACAGTGACAATAATACTAAAAATCTGACTCTTTATTAGAAAGAATGAAGTAAGATGAAAATGAAACATTTAAAATAGTAAAAGAACACTAAAAAAATCCGTCACTTCTTGAATCTATATCCAACAAAAATATCCATCAAAAATGAAAGTGAGGGCTACCCTGGTGGTGCAGTGGTTGAGAGTCCACCTGCTGATGCAGGGGACACGGGTTCATGCCCCGGTCCAGGAAGATCCCACATGCCACAGAGCGGCTGGGCCCGTGAGCCATGGACGCTGAGCCTGCGCATCTGGATCCTGTGCTCCACAACAGGAGAGGCCCGCATACCGCCAAAAAAAAAAAAAAAAAAGAAAATGAAATATTTTCAGAGAACTAAAAGCAGAAAATTTGTTACCAGCATAACTGCACTGCAGAATATGCTAAAGGAAGTTATTAAATCTGAGGGAAAGTGACACTGGATGACAATATGGATTGACAGGAATGAATGAATTTTATATATATATATATATATATATGACTGTTTAAGTATATATTTTTCTTCTCTTTATTTAAAATTTCTTGATCTATTTAAGACATATAACTATTAAAAACAAAATATACCACTGTATTTGTTTTATAATGTATGTAGATGATGTGTATAAAATATATATACATATATTCATATGTATGAACATCAACAATAGTTCATAGGAAGAGAATGGGGGAGGGAGAAATGTGAGATCTGAGTCCAACCATATACATTATTACATTAAATGTAAATAAACATTAATTTAAAAGGTAGAGATTGTCAGACTGGATAGAAAGGAAACACAACTAAATTCTGTTTACCAGAGGCCCACTTTAAATATAGAAGGTTGGATAGGTTGAAAGTAAAAGCATGGAGAAAGGCATACCATGAAAAAAATAAGCATAAGAAAACTGGAGTGACAATATTAACATCAGAAAAAGTACACCTCAAGACCAGGAGTATTATCTGAGATAAAGAGGGACATTTCTTAATAATAAAAGGGTCAGTTCACCTAGAAGACCTAGCAATCATTAATGTGTATGTGCCTAATAACATAGCTTCAGCATACTTGAACAGAAACATACAGCTGAAGAGAGACATAGATTCTTCATTGTAGCTGGAAATCTTAACACTGCTTTCTCAGTAATTGGTGGAACAACCAGACCAAAAAATCAGAATACAGAAGATCTGACAAACACTATCTGTCCTCTTGACCTAATAGATTTTTATAGAACACTTCACCTAACGGAAGGGTATACTTACTTTTCAGGTGCATGTGGAAATATGATGAGGAAGGCCATCCTGTGTCATCAAATAAGACTGAAATTTCAAAGGATTGAAATCTTAAGAGTTCTCTGACCACAGTGGAATTGAATTAGAAATCAATATCAACCAAATCCCAAATAAATGGAAATTAAATCATGCCGTGTGTACAGTTCCCACAGGACCTCTGGGAAGACCCCATTCTGGTGTCCAAAAGGACACCCTGTACGCGGGGTTGGGTATGGTCAGCCCACCACAGTGAGAGGGGAAGGCAATGACACTCAGTAAGTCCTCACTGCACACATGGCTCTGTGTTAAGACGTGCTTTAGACGCAGTAATACATGTCATCCTCACACAGCTATCCCTGTTGGAGGGCTGAGACTGAAGTGACTTGCCCAAAGTTTCATAGCCAGTGGGTGGGACAACTGAGGTCGGGGCTGGGTCTCTCTGACTCCAGAGGCCCTCCCCTGGACCACATTAGTATGGTCTCTTAATCACGTTTGTATAGTTGCATTTCCTTTCCTGATAAGATTTTTGGAACTATGGTCTTGTCTGATGAAAATGTGTCCATTGTCAACCCTTACAGTTTATAGCTGTACTTTTTCTATTCATGTAATTATTCTGTTTCTATTAAAATTAAGTGTGCACAGAATTGCACCTTTTGCACCTCAATTGAAGGTACCCACTGACCTCCCTAGTTGTTGGTGAGATAACCTCTGACACATATGTACACACACGTGTATGCATATATGTGTATGAGTATATGTACCCACACACATATGTATGTATACAGGTATATATATGTATCATACGAATAATGTACACAAGTTATGTATACATGTAGTCTCTTCTGTCATTTCTTGAGGTTCACTCAAACTAAAATTCTGTAAGCAAATGTATTACAGCTTATTGGGGTTAGCTGTGCCACTCATTGTTTTGGCTCGGGAAACCTGCTGTGCAGGTCTGTGCTCTTCTGTCTGTGTGCCTTATCAAATCCCAGGTCCCCAGTCCCTGCTGTATGAGCTCGTGTTGAGATTCTACGTTGTGTTGAGTGCAACTTTTAACCTGTTTCCCTGGGATGATGAATTGTCCTAGTGGAGTGTCAGGACGCCTCCACTAGCCCTTCCAGAGGAGAGCCCTAAACTGGGATTTATCTGTACTCGTCACAGATGAGTGCTATTTACTTACCTAGCCTGCATTAGTGTCAGGCCAGTGGGAAAACCTTTCCATCTACCGATTCACTGGGCTGCACTTGTCAAACACTAATGTTCATAGGCAGAGCCCGGAGCACAATTTCACAGCCTGGATGCTGCTTTAGTTCGTATTCAGTCAGCCATGCCACACTTTGTAGCTGCCCATCACATCTTCTCTTATTGTCTGGACACCCTTCCTTGCTACTTTGCTCATAACTCTCATAACTAGAGATTATGTCCTTTAACTCAGCTCCACCTACATGACTGTCTACCTACGCGACTTGGGACATGTGAGAAGTCATATTGCTTTTCTGTGCTCTACTTTCCTCAACTTCTTAACAGGAATACACATAAAACCCACCTTACTGAGTTGTTGATAAGACTCAATAAGGTAATGCATGAGGAAAAGCCTTTTGTAAAATGAAGGGATACACCATGTGCCTTTATTGTTTTACATATGATGCAACTCTGCTGATACTTGATTGATATTAATCAGAGACCACATCCAACAATGCTTTTTTCTTTTCCCAGTAAAACAGGCGTTATCTAAGCATGCTTGGTTAGTGGGGTTGAGTGTACCCCCAGCTTCCTTATGCTAGCATTATAAAGAGTGTTTAGAGTTGGCCCTTAGTGGGAGGACATTGTGTAGCTATTTCAGCAAGTATGGAGCCTTTTAATTCTTAGCCTCTGATGCAGTTGTAAAATTGTCAGAAATGATGGAGTTATATTTTTTAAATGAATTTTGATTTTCGAGTATGATTCGTTGGCTGGCCCCTGTGGTTAAGCTCCTTGGATCCAGCAGTTATGATGAAATACAGACGTGACCATCCCTGTCTCCAGGGGCTAGTAGCTCCGTGCCGTTGTTAGTGGAGCTCAGAGGAGGAAGGGTGGAGATTAGGGGCAGGTATGAGATAAGACTTCATGGAGGGGGTGGCATTAGGGCAACACAATGACAACTGAGTAGGATTATGTGAAGAATATTTGTTGATTGAATTATTTATTGATTTATGACCACAAGGGATGTAGATGTTTATTGTGGAATATTGGGGAAATATAGAATTGTGTGAAGAATGAAAGAATAATACCTATATTGCAGCCATGCAAGAAAACTTCTGTTGTAAATTTATGTATTTATCCAGAGTGTTTACTGAGTGCCTCCTGTAGGCCAGGTGGTGGGATGCATTAGTGAACAAGACAGGATTATTATCCCCATTGCAGCTTATATCCCAATGGGAACAGAGAAAGACAGATGATAAACAAGTGATCAATACTACAAAGAAAAATAAAGGGAGAGAGGCAGTGCCAGGAGTAATGGCTTGTGGGAGTGGAAAGAGGAATTTAAAAAATAATAACAGTGAAGGAAGGACTCATTTTTAAGGGACAGTCGAACAGAGTTCTCAGGAAAGAGAGAGTAAGCCATGTGGATATCTGAAGACAGAACATTTGAGGTGAGCAAACAGCTAGTGCAAAGGTCCTGAGGCAGGAGAGTGCCTGCTATGTTCCTGCAGCAAGGTGGCTGGAGCAGAGGGGAGAACTGGAGAGGAAGAGGATCAATGAGGGCCAAATCCTGCAGTGTGTGGTTGGCCCTGGAACCATTTCCTTTCTCAGTGTAATGCTGTGTTTTTTTATTCATAGAACCCTGCATAGGAATACCAATTGATAGGTGGAAAAACAGTGAAAATTTTCAGGAATTTAGGATAAGGGAGGTGACAGTTCCATTACTCTTCCTTTTATGTGTTAGGTTGAGCTCATATATGTGGAGGCAGCATGTTGTAATGGAAGCATCACGGTGCTGGAATTGCACGACTTGGGTTCACATCTTGTCTCTGTTGTATCCAGCCATGTGACTTCATTTAGCTTCTCTGAGCCTCAGTTTCTTCATTTATAAAACTTACCTGATAAGAGGTTTTGAGAATAGCAGGTACTCAGATCATGCCATTTTGCCTATGTTAAAGAAATAGCTGACAATTTGCTGAAGACAGAAAGGGATATGTTCTAATACAGTTAACTTCCATTTTTTTTCTTAAATGCTGCTGTTTTACCGAGAGCTGCATAGTTCAGTAACTAAGCCAATAGACATATGTGACCATTTAAGTTAAAATTAATTGAAATGAAATGAAATGAAGCATTCAGTTCCTCAGTCCTACTACTTATATTTCAAGTGCTCATTACCCACATGTGGCTCCTGTACGGGCCATGCTGACTACAGAATGGGATTTCCGTCATCACTGGAAGTTCTACTGGACAGTGATGCTCTAGAGCAAGTGGAACACCTCTATTCATTCTGAGCTCTGGTCCATGTGTGTGGTGAGAGCAATAATACCTTTCTTCGTAGTGGCATTTCAGAATACTGTCCCTGGACCTCCAAGATCAAAGTCACTTGGGAGAGGAAGTGGGATGGGATTTCTAAGCCCCGTGACAGATTTCCTGAATCAGAATTGCTGAGGGTGAGGCCCAGGGATCTGCCTCTTCGTCACGTCCTCTGTGATTCCAGTGCAGGGTAAAGTGTGCGATTTGGGGCTCTAAAGGGCACTGTCAGAATTAATTAAGGCGTGTTGCACATCCTAATATGCTCTGATGGTGCGAGCTACAGTACTGCACAATATTATTACTAATTGCAAATTGCTTTGATGAATCAGTTCCCTTCCTCCTGGTCCACTTGAGATTAGACTAATTCGTTGGGCTCTGTTAACTCCCTGCAGGTAGCATTTCATGTGTTCTCATAAAAGCTGCCTGTGTCTTATTTGTACTTTCAAAACGTTCCTGAAATAAATGGTACTCAGCATTGGTTTATTAGATTTATTAAAAAAAAGAAAAAAAAACCCAATACCCAACGGCCTATAGTATACATTGAAAAAAATTCTACAAACGAATCATCAAGTTGAATTACACAATAATGGTCACAGTTTTCTTCTAGGAACATGCCAGATGGGCAGTGGCCACAGGGGATTACTAGACCAAGAAGATAAAAAAGATTAAAATGGAATTCTTTCTCATTCCAAATCAGGATTTTCCACTGTGTTTGCAGTGATGACTCTGGGGGAAATACCGCCTGCAAAGAGTTTACTGTCATGGTGCCTGTTGTGTGTTTGTGCAGTGATAAATCAGTGGATTTATGGATTTAATTTCCTCTTACTGCTAACCCCCTTTCTATCTGAAGATATGAATTTAAAAGGTAAGGTGTGTATCTGCAAGTAGTAAAATACCATTTTGATCGTTCTCACTGGCTGAATCTTGTATGGAATTAAAATCGCAAAAAAATTCTCGTTAAAGGTGGGTCGATTCATTGCTCCAGAGAGATTCATTTGTTGGAGACAAGCCTGGCTGTGCATTTAGTTCTGCCACAGAAGAGCTTAGTTCTGACATCTGTTTGCGCTGGAAGATGATGGGTGACTCAGCTGTTTCAGAGCACATCTGCGTGCCTGGTAGTTGCCCCAGCATTTTGGTCTGCCTCCCTTTCACTTTTTCTTTGTTTTAAACTATACCAGTGAGCGGGGACAGCATAGAGTTTTCTCATGACACCATGCTGCCTTCCTTTCTTGGAAGCTGAGTAAGGATTTTGGGGGTTCAGCCTAGGGTCGTTCCAATTTGAAAACCTCCTTGGAGGTAACTCAGACAGCTTGGCTTCACCCCATCCAGTTTGCCACCTCTTGTTTCGAAAAATGTCCATACTCTACATCATACCTTCTTCAGAGACCTCTGCTATGTTAGGACCTTTAGGGCTGCAAGCAAATGAAACCTGATTTAGACGAGCTTAAGCAGAGAGCCAAGTTAATGGTCCACCTAATTTGAAAGTCCAGCTGTGGACTTCAGGCAGGGCTGCATCCAGGGATTGCTCTCACTCTCTCCTCATCTCTCTGCTGCACCAACTTTGGCACATTGGCTTTATTCTTAGACATGCTCTTCCCAGTGACTGGAAAGATGTTCTCTGGCAGTTCCAAGATAACTCTTCCTAATGGAGAACACTGTCTTTCCCGCATCCATATGCAAACCCTAGGAAGACTCTTACTAACCTGTGGGATCATGTACCCCTTCCTGGGTGAATCCCTGTGGTGTGGCAAGGAGGGAGAACTCACATTGGCCATGGCTGAGTCATGTGGCTCTCTGTGTGGTTAGGGAGTGTGGTCAGCTAGGCCTCAACCAAAAGTAGAGCGTTGTCTTAGAGGAAAAGGGGGACCCTGTGGGCCAGACGAAACAGCTGTCTCCTCCACCATGCCGGGTGGGGCATCTTCAGACCTCACGCCAGCTTTTGTCTGTGTGGGAATCCTTATGCCTTAGTCCACCCCTCTCCCAGCTCCATTCTTACCAGCTGGGTATGGCTCTGGCCTGGGGTCTGTGAAGCAACTATGCAGGCATGAGCTTCCCCTCCCACATGCCATTTCAATGGGGTGGCCTCCTGGAGTTGCCGTGGAAACACCATGATGCCAGGGCCTATTCTGGCTTGTAGGATCTGGGAGACTACTGACCTTTTAGGTGGGGGAGTTTTGGGTTCAGATCCTGCCTGTGCCCATCACTGGCTGTGTGAGGTTAGTTACATTTTCTCAGCCCATTTTCTTCATCTCCCAAATAGGGATAATACTACTAGCTACTTCATAGGGCTGTTGTGAAAATTAAACCAGATTTGGCATGAAGAGGGTATTTAGCCCGTTGCTTGGCACCTAGGTGCTCTGTGAATCGCGGCTCTTCTCCTCCTGGCCTCTGTCTTCCCTCTCCCCGTCAGTGGCATGAACGCCTCTGCTGAGGCAAGTGGTTGGATTTCCTGTTCTTCCTCAGATTGTCAGGTAGTTTAGGGAGGTGGCACAGCATGTGGCTAAGTGTGTGGGGTTCTGGAGCAAGAACACCTGGCCTGGATCCACACTCTGGCTCTTGCTAGCTGTGTGACTTTGGGTTGGCCACTTAACTCCTCTGTGCTTAGTTAGCTCGTTTGAAAAATGAAATGGGGACTTAGGAGGATTACATGAGTTAATACATTTTAAGTGTTTAAAACAATACCAGGACTTTAATAAGTGATAAATACATTTGTTGTTATTTGTGCCATTATTAGGTTTTCCGTGTACCTTTCTGGCTTCCCAGGTACCTTTCTGTCAGGGTTGAGACTAGGACAGTGCCCCTCCCTTGCAGTGACTGTGGGGTGTACCCATCCAGCAGTGCCCCGGGTGTCAGAAGAACACATTCTGCCATGTGAATGTTTCCCTGGAAATGGCTGTTTCTGGTTCACAGTACACCTGACCCTTGAACACTGTGGGAGGTGGAGCGTCGACCCTCTGTGCAGTTGAAAATCCACATATAATTCATAGTCTGTAGATGTGGTTTCTCTGTATCCACAGTTCCTCATGCGTGGATTCAACCAACCCTTGACCATGTAGTACTGTAATGTACGTGTTTATTGAAAAAAAAATCCACGTATAAACGGACCTGCACAGTTCAAACCGGTGTTGTTCAAGGGCCAACTGCATCTCTTTATTTCCAGCTAAGCAATGACCCAGCTAGATCACATAAATACAACAGAATATACTGTATCTGTTTCACTCATTTCTTAAACTTTTGTATTGGAGTGTAATATGCATATAAGGTGCACAAATAGAATAGACCTATTACCAAGTACGCAGCCCCATGTGACCAGCCCCTAGATCAAGAAACAGGACATGAGCAGCACCCCGAAAGTCTCACTTATCCTCCCCTAATCTTATTTCCCTTCTGCCTTACTTCTGCTCCCTTCTTCCCAGAGGTTACCATTAGTCTAACTTTGCAGTGAGTGCTAGTTTTGCCCTTTTCTGAATGTCATGTAAATGACATCCTACAGTTTATATTTGTTGGTGTCTGGACCTTTTTTACTCCGTATTATATATATGTATGTGGTCTCATTCAGGCTGGAATGTATAGTATAGTTCACTGGTTTTCATTGCTGTCTAGTATTCGGTTGTGTGAACAGACCACAGTTTATCGATTTTGCTATTGATGGATTTTTGAGTTGTTTCAAGTGCAGATTGCTTTGAGTGCTGCTGCTTATAAACATTCTTGTATCCATCTTTTTCTATACCTGTACTCATTTCTGTTGGATATATTCCCAGGGGTGGGGTTGCTGGGTCACAGGGCCGATATGAATATCTTCCGTTCACACTGTCCAGTGGTTTTCTGAAGTGGCTGTACCACTGCAGGGCTCCACTCCAGCCAGTGGGGCAGGAGAGTCCCAGGTGCGCTACATCTTTTCTTATACTTGGTGTGGTCAGAGTTCCCTGTTTTAGCCCTTATGGTATATTTTGACCTAGGGGTATCCTGTTATGTAAAGTGCCTATTCACATCTCTTGCCCTTTACTTTTAACTGGGTTGTCTGTCTTCTTTTTAATTGATTTGTATAAGTTCTTTATATATTCTGGATGCAAGCCATTTGTTGGTTTTAAATGATGCCAATATCTTCTCTCACTCTGTGGCTTGTTTTTTTTCACCCTCCTTATGGTGTTTTTTGATGAGAAAGATTGCTTCATGAGTTTTTGTCTTTGCATACCATTTCCCTTACATATTTTAAAGAAGCATCTAGGAAAATGTGGTTGCCTGCTCTTGTTCAGCAGAATGTACAGCTCTCTGTGGGTTTATTCTGGCTTCAACCAACACAGAGACATGTGGGTCTTTCCTCCTGAATTGCTTTTTCTTGATTGTAAACAGAACCACTTTCCCTCACCTTTGCCTCTGACTTACATGTTAGGGTTTTTGTTCCCTCCATTTTTTTTTTTTTTTTTTTTTTTTGTGGTACGCGGGCCTCTCACTGTTGTGGCCTCTCCCGTTGTGGAGCACAGGCTCCGGACATGCAGGCTCAGCGGCCATGGCTCACGGGCCCAGCCACTCCATGGCATGTGTGATCTTCCTGGACCAGGGCACGAACCCATGTCCCCTGCATCAGCAGGCGGACTCTCAACCACTGCGCCACCAGGGAAGCCCCTTTCCCTCCTTTTTAAAAGACTAAGTCACTGTCTTTTTGGACCTGTTTTTAGACCATGGAGCCAGAGAATGCTGTTTTTCAAAGAAAAGCAAGAGGGCAAGCAAACCTTCCTTTTAAACTTTTCCCCCCTAAAATCCTAATATGATGGGCTAGCTTTGAAAAGAAGAATAATCGAGGGTTAAAATGAACATAAATGAGAATCATATATTTAACAGCAATACTATTTCTAATGGCTACTCTTTATGAGCATTCATCAGTCCTTTACATGGATTACCTTATTTGGACTTTGTAAACTCTATGAAGTTGGCCCTATTAATACCCTTGTTTTATAGATTGGAAAAGCGAGGTTCAGTACCTTTCCAAGGTCACACCTTCAATAAATGTTGGAACCGAGGTTCAGAGTGGACTCTGTTGGACTCCAGAGCTCAGTGCTCTGCTGTGCTGCCCTCCTGGTGAAGATGCATCCTTGCTCTTTGCAGTTTGAGTCAAGCCTGTCAAACCACAAGTCAAGCCTCCTGCTTTGAATAGCTCAGTACTGATGAAAAATTGGTAGCTTCTCCTTCCCCAGTTTTCTATCTCAGAAATAAATCAATGAAGCTGACTGTCTCCATAGTGCCTTTTGAAGTGATTTTATTTCTCCTCATTCCAGAAGGCATTGCATCTTGTTCCCCGGGTGCAGTCCGGAGGACCTGGAAGTTTTGAGTAAAATAAGGTAGACTTCAGTTCTTAGCAACAACCTGGTCTAGAATTATGTATGTTTAAAATCATTCTGAGTTCAGATTTCCCTTTTAAATGTAACCTGATGTCCAAGCTTGGCAGCAAATGACTGCCTTGTCTCAGGAAACTACGAGAGGCCAGTGATTAGAACCTCTGGCTGCTTCTAGATGCTCTCTGTATTCACTGGTTAAGGACCATTACTTTCCATCCCACTGGACCAAATTCTCACAGCCATGAGGGTGAGAATTGGCCCTGGTTGGGGAGATAGGACCTTCATAAGCAAAGCACTGAGTCGGATTCAGGATGCTGTGCTGAGCCCTCTCTGTTGTGGGCAGCTTATTGTCGAGATTGGGGCAAAGTCAGGGTTGGGTATGTTCAAGGGTTCCCAAATCTCTTAGATTCTTGGGTTATGGCTGGGAGGGAGTAATAGCTGCCATTACCTGTTCTTTCAGAATGCCGCAGAGCTGTTCCTGGAGCAGCACAGTTTACCACAGTTGATTTAGACGCTGTCTCTATGTTGTAGGGTTGTGTGCTTGGAAGGAAAAAATCATCCAGAAGCTGGGGGCTGGGCCTGGCTCCCTCCTGCTGGGTGAAGCACCTTCATGGCTCTGGGGATGGTGGCAGTGGTGAAGTTCAGTCCCTCTGCAGCTGTTGTAGCTCAGTGACTTGTCACTCAGAGGTGACTCGTGCCACTTTCCTTCTCTCTGTCACCAGAGGGTCTTGTCCTGTAGTGCTTCTGCTTGACTATTGATTACCTCTTGCAGAGGGAATTCCCTTCACATTTAACCTGAAAATAGTATTTTCTCAATTTTATGGCTTGTGACTTCCACCGGCCCATCACTTCTCTCTCCACATAGGTACCACCTAAAGCATAAACAGCTGTTTTCTGGGTAATTTTCTCATTGCCTTTTGAACATTGAGCAGTAGGGGAGGGCTCAGGGAATGATTGCCCTCACCTGAACCAGCCGTCCACAGACACAGCTACACTGGCGGCATAAAGACTGGCTGTTTAGGGAGTTTGGAGCTTAGTAATTGCAGAGAGTAATTTACTTTCTCTCCTCACTAGTGTCTGTCTGGAGACAACTGCAAAAACTTTTAGGGACATCTGAGAAAAATCTTGTCCTTGGAGTTGGAGATGATAAAGGAAACAAAATGCAGTTTCTTCCACTGGTTAACTGATTCCCAACAAGTTAAGTGTTTGCCTGCTGAGGTCTCAGGAAGACAATTATGAGTGTTTTTTTCCCCCCCCCATTTGGGTAGGGTGTGCGAGAAAGGAAGTCTCATGGGTCCTTAAGGACTCTTTCCCAGTGCTGTCCCTCCTGGGACGTGTCACCATGTGCTGAAGCAGGAGCAGGCCTCTGTGTTTCAGGACTTCCTGTAGCCTTTGGTTCAGCTTGCCTCCTGCAAGTTAAGACTGGGGCATCTGAGCCCAGGAGGTAGAGTATGAGGCAGGTACACCTGGGCCATCTCAGGGCTGTGCCTGGGCTGTCTTCTGCCGGGGCACTCTGGGTGGAAACGGTTTATGCCACGACAGCTGTGCAGGTGCTTGTAGGTCCCCGCTCCCTGTACTGTGTGAGTGATGGGGAGGGATTATAATGGCCTCGGTTGCAGCGGTCAGAACTGCAGCAGAGGAGCCCGCAGGAACCCAGCGGTCACACTGGGTCTCACCCATTCTGCTTTGTGATTAAGAGTCCATTTTTGTTAAGGATGACACCTACACCATGTAAACTTCATGATGTTAGGGAAATTCTGAAGCTGCTCCTGGCTTCCTTTAATAAACCCTTAGGTCGTGACCACTAAGAGAGTCAATAAGTGTCTGTTGAACTGAATAGAATTTGTGTAAATCTTCCTTTAAAATACCTATTTTCCACTGTTATCACCTTTGGGAGTAATGAAGTCCATTAAGTCACATGGTGTGTGAAACTGGCCTGTCTTTCTCTTGACTGACTGCAGAACTCTATGCTAAGACTTGAGGGTGGGGTGAGCTTGGTTTTCCTTAGCGACTGAGGCTCGGTGCCGTGGTTCCTGTCTCTGGCTTCTCCTATCCCCCTCGTGTTCTGCAAGTCTGTCCGCTTGGACTCGATTCTGTCTCCCTTCGCTGTCCCAGGCTGCAGGTTCCCCTGGCTTTTGGTGAGGCTGTTCCTCTCGCATCCTGCCCTCTGGGAGATACACTGGCAGGACTGCTACAGCCACCATGGTGCCTTCGAAGTGGAAGTAGGTGCTCCCTCTGGGTGGGTACAGCCTTGCTCCAGGGTGTGACTGGTGCATGCAGTGCACATGGCATTTCAGCCCCCTGACTCCTTTCCTGACCTGGCAGTCTTTTTTTTTTTTTAAATTGAATGACAGAGTCTTTAAATTCTATAGTACTTTACAATTTTCAAAAGTTTCACACGTGATTTCATATTATCCCATAGTAACTCTTCCTCTACCCCTGTGTTGTCCCCCGCTCCCCGCTTCTCTCTCCCCACTAATAACCACTACTGACCGGGCATTTCTGTACAGTGAGTGACTTATACAACTATCCACACTGGCCCTGTGCAGTCTCATGGTAAAGTCCATGGCCAGGGCTCAATACACACTAAATGTTCAACAAATATTAGTTCTTTTGTCATCCCTTCTTATTCATTATATAAATTCACTCTTTGCTGAAAAGAGAGTTGCCAAATTCAGAGTGTTTTTGAGGCCATGAGGTATAGTGGGAAGAGTATGACCTTTGAGAACCAGTGGGCCTAGGCTTGGATCCTGCCTGGCTTTGTACTTTGACATTTAAGTCAAGTGTGTGAACTCAAGCAGGCTTCCTAACATCTCAGCACCTCATTCCCTTCGTCTTTAAGATGGGAGCACAAACAGCATCTACCACAGAGGGTAGTGGAAAGAGTTGAGACAAGTAGTCTGTTTAGAGCGGGGATGGATAGACTCAGCCCAAAAGCCAAGTCCAGCTGAGGTCACTAGTTTAAAGTGATTGGTACTTTTTTTTTGAATTTAATTTTTATTTTATATTGGAGTATAGTTGATTTACAGTGCTGTGTTAGGCAAAGTGATTCCGTTATACACATATCCATTCTTTGTCAGATTCTTTTCCCATATAGGTTATCACAGAATATTGAGTAGAGTTCCCAGTGCTATACAGTAGGTCCTTGTTGATTACCTGTTTTATATATAATAGTGTGTATAGAGTGCTTGATACATTTTTAAAGGGGGCAGGGAGAAGAGGGTGTGGTAGAGTCTGTTTGTGACCCACAAAGCCAAAAAAATGTACTCTCTGGCCCTTCATGGAAAAAAGTTTTCTGACTTCTAATTTGGGGGGTTGAGCTCTGCCTGGCACAGAGTAATGGCTCTCCATATGGTATTTCCCCCTCTTCCACCTCTTACGAATCTTTCCCCAGGGTTCTCTCTGTCTGAGCATTTGGCGCAAGAGGCTCCCATCACCAAGATCAGCCCCAAAGGCCAAAGAATTGAAGATCTGTTCAAAGCGAAAATCTGTAGCAGTTGTGTGTTTTACATCTCTCTCCCACCTTTCAGTATAAAACTCACTGAGGACCTTGTGTGCTTATAGTTACCACAGGTATCAGTAGCTTTCGATAATTTCTAATAAATAATCATGTTTAACCTGAGTACCAGTGGAACATTTTTCTGACAGTCTTTAAACCGGTTATTTATTTTCTTGGAGAAATATAATCCAACATGGCTCAGTAATGAGCTGTTATTATGGGACTTGTTCACGTTATGGTGAGGAAGATTTACGTTCCCAGGTAGATTTTCGTTGTGGAAAATTTAAGAATAACGTGGTAGAGAGGCATTGTTAATAAGCACAAGAGGTCTGGGTAGCTGTGGTTGAGTGTGTGTCCATAATTTATTCAATATTTTCTCCAATTCTGTCATTCAGGCCCCAAGGTTGTGTGGCAGAATGCAGGGACCAGCAGGAAGGCAAGCAATGACCCAAATCAAATTTGTGTCTAATTTTTAGTTAGCTGGGCCCCAGGTCTGTTAAGGTGTGTGCGCTCCTGTACATGAGCGCGTGGGAACCGCCTGTGGCCCGCGTGGCTTTTGGCTGGGGGAAGAGGCATGTCAGTCTGGGGTGATTCACGGATCAGGCTGCAGGCTGGTGCGCTTAGCAAGCTGCTCTCGCTTAGGATGGGAATTGGCTCCTGGAACCTGCTGGATGCCGTACATCTTATGGGCAAGGATCCTGCTTCACCCTCTGTCCTCCAGCCCCGACTCCAGCCCAGCAGCCACACAGACATCGGGTGTAATAGCTTGTTCCTCCCTCATCCCTCCAGGTGCCTCCTGGGATTTCTCTCCCCTCCCTTTCTATACTCCGACTTCACCCATATCTTAGCCCTAGAGGCTCAGCTTCCCTGGGCTTTGTCAAAGGTGGGACTTTGCCTTCAAAAGGATTAAATTACAAGTTTCCAAGAGAATCATAATTTCTCCACATACCAGCTCTGATTCAACCAGTAGCTGTTCTGAGTCTTCGCAGGTTGATCAGGCCTGAGTCGGGTCCAGTGGAGTCCATCCTATGGGAGCTGATGGTCTAGAACTTGGTGGGGTGCTCAACCAACTGGCGGCACTGGGCTGTCATGGTGTGTGGAAAGAGCCCAGGGCTCTGCTGTTGGACAGAGCTGGAGCTGGGCCCCTGCTCAAGTTACGTAACCTCCCTGAGCCATAGATTTCTCTACTGTAAAATGTAGAGGCTACCTCCATCCTTGCAAAGTTGTTGTGCTGATTATGGGGGATAACGTAAAGTGCAGAGCAGAGCACCGTGCTTGGCTGGCAGTAGGTGTTCCGTGGACACTTGGTACTTCCCACTGTAGGCTGAATACAGGCTTGAGTAGCTATTTCTTGATCTTCCTTTCGAAAATGACAAGGCCCCAGCACCTCCCTAGGACCTGGGTCCTTGCTGTACTGCCCACTGGCTCCATTTTGGGTCTGTAGTAGAAAATATTCTCACATTGCCTGTGATCATTTTCCTGGTTGCTGTATCTTTTCCCTTCAAAACCATTTGCAGACTCTTTTCATTCCCTTTCCCCGACTCCACTAGTTTTCTTTTTTTTTAAATTAGAGTATAGTTGATTTACAGTGTTTTGTTAGTTTCTGGTGTAGAGCGAAGTGATTCAGTTATCCATATGTATACATATTCTTTTCCATTATGGTTTATTACTGGATATTGAATATAGTTCCCTATGCTATACAGTGGGCCCTCGTTGTTTATCTCTTTTCTGTATAATAGTTTGTATATGCTAATCCCAAACTCCTAATTTATCTCTCCCCCCAGCGCCTTTCCCTTTTGGTAACCGTAAGTTTGTTTTCATAGTCTGTGAGTCTGTTTCTGTTTCATAAATAAGTTCATTTGTGTCATATTTTAGATTTCCCATATAAGTGATATCATATGGTATTTGTCTTTCTCTTTCTGACTTACTTTGCTTAGTATGATAATCTCTAGGTCCATCCATGTTGGTGCAAATGGCATTATTTTATTCTTTTTTATGGCTGAGTAGTATTCCATTGTGTATAGATACCACATCTTCTTTATCCATTCATCTGTCTATGGACCCTTAGGTTGCTTCCATGTCCTGGCTTTGTAAATAGTGCTGCTGTGGATATTGGGGTGCATGTATCTTTTTGAATTAGAGTTTTCTCTGTATATATGCCCAGGAGGGAGATTGCTGGATCATATGGCAACTCTATTTTTAGTTTTTTTGAGGGAATTCCATACTGTTTTCCAAAGTGGCTGCAACAATTTACATTCCCACCAACAGTGTATGAGGGTTCCCTTTTCTCCACACCCTCTCCAGCATTTGTTATTTGTAGACTTTTTAATGATGGTCATTCTGACTGGTGTGAGATGATACCTCATTGTAGTTTTGACTTGCATTCCTTTAATAATTAGTGATGTTGAGCATCTTTTCATGCACCTATTGGCCATCTGTATGTCTTCTTTGGAGAAATGTATATTTAGGTCTTTTGCCCATTTTTCGATTGGGTTATTATTATCATTTTTTTTGTTATTGAGTTGTATGAGCTGTTTGTATATATTGGAAATTAAGCCCTTGTTGGTCTCATCATTTGCAAATATTTTCTTCCAGTCTGTAGGTTGTCTTTTCACTTTGTTTATGGTTTCCTTTGCTGTGCAAAAGCTTATAAGTTTGATTAGGTCCCATTTGTTTATTTTTGCTTTTATTTCTATTGCCTTGGGTGACTGACCTAAGAAAACATTGGTGTGATTTATGTCAGAGGTGTTTTGCCTGTGTTCTCTTCTAGCAGTTTTATGGTGTCATGTCTTATATTTAAGTCTTTAAGCCATTTTGAATTTATTTTTGTGTATGGTAGGAGAGTGTGTTCTAACTTCACTGATATACATGTGGCTGTCAGCTTTCCCAACACCACTTGCTGAAGAGACTGTCTTTTCTCCATTGTACATTCTTGCCTCCTTTGTCAAAGATTGACTGTAGGTGTGTGGGTTTATTTCTGGGCTCTCTATTCTGTTCCGTTGATCCATATGTCTGTTTTTGTGCCAATGCCACACTGTTTTGATTACTGTAGCTTTGTAGCATTGTCTGAAGTCTCCTACACTAATTCTTAATCCTCCTCACCTTCCATCTTTACAAGGACACAGGCTGATGAGTGTGTTTTAAATTCAGGGGCTAGCAAAGGCCCTCTCCCCAAATATTTCTCACCTTTCTATGGCAGAAACTCTGGCAGGATTTTGTCACCTTGGGATTGGATTCCTTACTGAATGTGAGTGGAGCTGCCCCAGTCCTCTTTACAAGTTTTGATGAGAAAGAGTAGAGGAGAAGACCATGAGGGCACCCTGCTGGGAGGTAGAAGCGGGAAGGGCAAAGTCTCTGATTGCCTTGTTGCAGTCAAAGCTGCCCATGTGTAGGGAGCTCTGTGTGAGCACAGGCAGCAGGTGCCTTGGTGAACCTGGATTTCACATTAAGAAGTGACCATCACTTCCTTTCCTGTGGGTATTCCAGCCCATGCCCCAAAAGACACCCACATCTTTCTTTTTTTAATTTATTTATTTTGTCAATATCTTTATTGAAGTATAATTGCTTTACGATGGTGTGTTAGTTTCTACTTTATAACAAGGTGAATCAGCTATACATATATACATATGCCCATATCTCTTCCCTCTTGTGTCTCCCTCCCTCCCTACCCACCCTCCCTATCCCACTCCTCTAGGTGGTCACAAAGCACCGAGCTGATCTCCCTGTGCTATGCAGCTGCTTCCCACTAGCTATTGGTTTTACATGTGGTAGTGTATATATGTACATGCCACTCTCTCACTTTGTCCCAGCTTACCCTTCCCACTCCCCATGTCCTCAAGTCTATTCTCTACGTCTGCGTCTTTATTCCACTCCTGCCCCTAGGTTCGTCAGAACCTTTTTTTTTTTTTTTAGATTCCATATACATGTGTTAGTGTATGGTATTTGTTTTTCTCTTTCTGACTTACTTCACTCTGTATGACAGACTCTAGGACCATCCACCTCACTACAAATAACTCAATTTCGTTTCTTTTTATGGCTGAGCAATATTCCATTGTATATATGTGCCACATCTTCTTTATCCATTCATCTGTCGATGGACACTTAGGTTGCCTCCATGTCCTGCTATTGTAAATAGAGCTGCAGTGAACACTGTGGTACATGACTCGTTTTGAATTATGGTTTTCTCAGGGTATATGCCCAGTAGTGGGATTGCTGGGTCGTATGGTAGTTCTACTTTTAGCTTTTTAAGGAACCTCCATACTGTTCTCCATAGTGGCTGTATCAATTTACATTCCCACCAACAGTGCAAGAGGGTTCCCTTTTCTCCACACCCTCTCCAGCATTTATTGTTCGTAGATATTTTTTTTTTTTTCTTTTTTCTTTTTGCGGTATGCGGGCCTCTCACTGTTGTGGCCCCTCCCGTTGCGGAGCACAGGCTCCGGATGCGCAGGCCCAGCGGCCATGGCTCACGGGCCCAGCCGCTCCGCGGCATATGGGATCCTCCCAGACCAGGGCACGAACCCGTATCCCCTGCATCGGCAGGCGGACTCTCAACCACTGCGCCACCAGGGAGGCCCTGTTCGTAGATATTTTGATGATGGCCATTCTGACTGGTGTGAGGTGATACCTCATTGTAGTTTTGATTTGCATTTCTCTAATGATTAATGATGTTGAGCATTCTTTCATGTGTTTGTTGGCAATCCGTATATCTTCTTTGGAGAAATGTCTATTTAGGTCTTCTGCCTATTTTTGGATTGGGTTGTTTGTTTTTTTGATATTGAGCTGCATGAGCTGCTTGTAAATTTTGGAGATTAATCCTTTGTCAGTTGCTTCATTTGCAAATATTTTCTCCCATTCTGAGGGTTGTCTTTTCATCTTGTTTATGGTTTCCTTTGCGGTGCAAAAGCTTTTAAGTTTCATTAGGTCCCATTTGTTTATTTTTGTTTTTATTTCCATTTTTCTAGGAGGTGGGTCCAAAAGGATCTTGCTGTGATTTATGTCATAGAGTGTTCTGCCTATGTTTTCCTCTAAGAGTTTGATAGTTTCTGGCCTTACATTTAGGTCTTTAATCCATTTTGAGCTTATTTTTGTGTATGGTGTTAGGGAGTGTTCTAATTTCATTCTTTTACATGTAGCTGTCCAGTTTTTCCAGCACCACTTATTGAAGAGGCTGTCTTTTCTTCATTGTATATTCTTGCCTCCTTTATCAAAAATAAGGTGACCATATGTGCATGGGTTTATCACTGGGCTTTCTATCCCGTTCCATTGATCTATATTTCTGTTTTTGTGCCAGTGCCATACTGTCTTGATTACTGTAGCTTTGTAGTATAGTCTGAAGTCAGGGAGCCTGATTCCTCCAGCTCCATTTTTCTTTCTCAAGATTGCTTTGGCTATTTGAGTTCTTTTGTGTTTCCAAACAAATTGTGAATTTTTTTGTTCTAGTTCTGTGAAAAATGCCAGTGATAGTTTGATAGGGATTGCATTGAATCTGTAGATTCCTTTGGGTAGTACAGTCATTTTCACAATGTTGATTTTTCCAATCCAAGAACATGGTATAATATCTCTCCATCTGTTTGTATCATCTTTAATTTCTTTCATCAGTGTCTATTAGTTTTTTGCCTATCGGTCTTTTGTCTCCTTAGGTAGGTTTATTCTTAGGTATTTTGTTCTTTTTGTTGCAGTGGTAAATGGGAGTGTTTCCTTAATTTCACTTTCAGATTTTCCATCATTAGTGCATAGGAATGCAAGAGATTTCCCTGAATTAATTTTGTATCCTGCTCCTTTACCAAATTCATTGATTAGCTCTAGTAGTTTTCTGGTAGCATGTTTATTTTAGGTTATCAATTTTGTTTATCTTCTCAAAGAACCAGCTTTTAGTTTTATTGATCTTTGCTATCGTTTCCTTCATTTCTTTTTCATTTATTTCTGATCTGATCTTTATGATTTCTTTCCTTCTGCTAACTTTGGGGGTTTTTTGTTCTTCTTTCTCTAATTGCTTTAGGTGTAAGGTTAGGTTGTTTATTTGAGTTGTTTCTTGTTTCTTAAGGTAGGATTGTCTTGCTATAAACTTCTCTCTTAGGACTGCTTTTGCTGCATTCCATAGGTTTTGGGTGGTCGTGTTTTTGCTGTCATTTGTTTCTAGGTATTTTTTGATTTCCTCTTTGATTTCTTCAGTGATCTCTTGGTTATTAAGTAGTGTATGGCTTAGCCTCCATGTGTCTGTATTTTTTACAGATTTTTTCCTGTAATTGACATCTAGTCTCATAGTGTTGTGGTTGGAAAAGATATTTGATATGATTTCAGTCTTTTTAAATGTACCAAGGCTTTATTTGTGACCCAAGATGTGATCTATCCTGGAGAATGTTCCATGAGCACTTGAGAAGAAAGTGTATTCTGTTGTTTTTGGATGGATTGTCCTATAAATATCAATTAATTCCATCTTTTTAAATGTGTCATTTAAAGCTTGTGTTTCCTTATTTATTTTCATTTTGGATGATCTGTCCACTGGTGAAAGTGGGGTGTTAAAGTTCCCTACTTTGATTGTGTTACTGTTGATTTCCCCGTTTATGGCTGTTAGCATTTGCCTTATGTATTGAGGTGCTCTTATGTTGGGTTCAGAAATATTTACAATTGTTATATCTTCTTCTTGGATTGATACCTTGATCATTAAGTAGTGTCTTTCTTTGTCTCTTGTAATAGTCTTTGTTTTAAAGTCTATTTTGTCTGATATGGGAATTGTTACTTCAGCTTTCTTTTGATTTCCATTTTCATGGAATATCTTCTTCCATCCCCTCACTTTCAGTCTGTATGTGTCTCTAGGTCTGAAGTCGGTCTCTTGTACACAGCATATATATGTGTCTTGTTTTTGTATCCATTCAGCCAGGCTATGTCTTTTGGTTGGAGCATTTAATCCATTTACCTTTAAGGTAATTATCGATATGTATGTTCCTATTACCATTTTCTTAATTGTTTTGCATTTGTTGTTGTAGGTCTTTTCCTTCTCTTGTGTTTCCTGTCTAGAGAAGTTCCTTTAGCCTTTGTTGTAAAGCTGGTTTGGGGTGCTGAATTCTCTTAGCTTTTGCTTGTCTGTAAAGCGTTTAATTTCTCCATCAAATCTGAATGAGATCCTTGCTGGGTATATTAATCTTGGTTGTAGGTTTTTCCATTTCATCACTTTAAATAAATATGTCCTGCCACTCCCTTCTGGCTTGCAGAGTTTCTGCTGAAAGATCAGCTGTTAACCTTATGGGGATTCCTTTGTATGTTATTTGGGTTTTTTCCCTTTTTGCTTTTAATATTTTTTCCTTGTATTTAATTTTTAATAGTTTGATTAATATGTGTCTTGGCGTGTTTCTCCTTAGATTTATCCTGTGTGGGACTCTGTGCACTTCCTTTACTTGATTAACTATTTCCTTTCCCAAATTAGGGAAGTTTTCAACTATAATCTCTTCAAATATTTTCTCAGTCCCTTTTTCTCTTCTTCTTCTGGGATCCCTATAATTCGAATGTTGGTGCATTTAATGTTGTCCCAGAGGTCTTTGAGACTGTCCTCAATTCTTTTCATTCTTTTTTCTTTATTCTACTCTGCAGTAATTATTTCCACTATTTTATCTTCCAGGTCACTTATCTGTTCTTCTGCCTCATTTATTCTGCCGTTGATTCCTTCTAGTGAAATTTTAATGTCATTTATTGTGTTGTTCATCATTGTTTGTTTGCTCTTTAGTTCTTCTAGTTCCTTGTTAAATGTTTCTTGTATTTTCTCCATTCTATTTCCAAGATTTGGGGTCATCTTTACTATCATTATTCTGAATTCTTTTTCAGGTAGACTGCCTATTTCCTCTTCCTTTTTTTTGGTCTTTTGGGTTTTCACCTTGCTCCTTCATCTGCTGTGTGTTTCTCTGTCTTCTCATTTTGCTTAACTTACTGTGTTTGGGGTCTCCGTTTCGCAGGCTGCAGGTTCGTAGTTCCCGTTGTTTTTGTTGTCTGCTCCCAGTGGCTAAGGTTGGTTCAGTGGGTTGTGTAGGCTTTCTGGTGGAGGGGACTAGTGCCTGTGTTCTGGTGGATGAGGTTGGATCTTTCCTTTCTGGTGGGCAGGTCCAGGTCTGGTGGTGTGTTTTGGGGTGTCTGTGACCTTATGATTTTAGGTAGCCTCTCTGCTAATGGGTGGGGTTGTGTTCCTGTCTTGCTAGTTGTTTGTCATAGGGTGTCCAGCACGCTAGCTTGCTGGTCGTTGAGTTGAGCTGTGTCTTGGTGCTGAGATGGAGATTTCTGGGAGGTTTTTGCCATTCAATATTATGTGGAGCTGGGAGGTCTCTGGTGGACCAGTGTCCTGAACTTGGCTCTCCCACTTCAGAGGCACAGCCCTGATGTCCGGCCGGAGAACCAAGACCCTGTCATCCACGCAGCTCAGAATAAAAGGGAGAAAAAAAGAAAGAAAGAATGAAAAAATAAAATAAGAGTTATTAAAATAAAAAATAATTATTAAAAATAAAAAAATTTTTAAAATTAAGAAAGTAATTACAAAAAAGAAACAGAGCAACCAAACAAAAAAATAAACCATTGATAACAAGTGCTAAAATCTATACTAAATGCTAAAAACTATACTAAAAAAACAACAACAAAAAACATGGACAGACAGAACCTAGGACAAATGGTAAAAGCAAAGCTATACAGACAAAATCACACACAAAAGCATACACATACACACTCACAAAAAGAGAAAAGGGAAAAAAATATATATATCGTTGCTCCCAAAGTCCACCTCCTCAATGTGGGATGATTTATTGTCTATTCAGGTATTCCACAGATGCAGGGTACATCAAGTTGATTGTGGGCATTTAATCCACTGGTCTGGATGCTGCTAGGTTAAATTTCCCTTTCTCTTCTTTGTTCGCACAGCTCCCGGGGTTCAGCTTCGGATTTGGCCCCACCTCTGCGTGTAGGTTGCCGGAGGGTGTCTGTTCTTCGCTCAGACAGGATGGAGTTAAAGGAGCCGTTGATTCGGGGACTCTGGCTCACTCAGGCTGGGGGAGAGGGAGGGGCACGGAGTGCGGGGCGAGCCTGCAGCGGCAGAGGCCGGCATGACGTTGCACCAGCCTGAGGTGCACTGTGCGTTGTCCCGGGGAAGTTGTCCCTGGATCACGGGACCCTGGCAGTGGCGGGCTGCACAGGCTCCCAGGAGGGGAGGTGTGGAGAGTGACCTGTGGTTGCAGACAGGCTTCTTGGTGGCGGTGGCAGCAGCCTTAGCGTCTCATGCCTGTCTCTGGGGTCCATGCTGTTAGCCACGGCTCGCGCCCGTCTCTGGAGCTCCTTTAAGCAGCGCTCTTAATCCCCTTTCCTCGCGCACCAGGAAGCAAAGAGGCAAGAAAAAGTCTCTTGCCTCTTCAGCAGCTCCAGATCTTTTCCCGGACTCCCTCCCGGCTAGCTGTGGCGCACTAGCCCCCTTCATTCTGTGTTCACACCGCCAGTCCTCTCCCTGCGCTCCGACCAAAGCCCGAGCCTCAGCTCCCAGCCCCCGCCCGCGCCGGCGGGTGAGCAGACAAACCTCTCAGGCTGGTGAGTGCCGGTTGGCACTGATCCTCTGTGTGGGAATCTCTCTGCTTTGCCCTCCGCACCCCTGTGGCTGCGCTCTCCTCCGTGGCTCTGAAGCTTTCCCCCTCCGCCACCCTCAGTCTCCACCCGCAAAGGGGCTTTTAGTGTGTGGAAACCTTTCCTCCTTCACGGCTCCCTCCCACTGGCGCAGGTCCCGTCCCTATTCTTTTGTCTCTGTTTATTCTTTTTTCTTTTGCCCTACCCAGGTACGTGGGGAGTTTCTTGCCTTTGGGGAGGTCTGAGGTCTTCTGCCAGAGTTCAGTAGGTGTTCTGGAGGAGTTGTTCCACGTGTAGATGTATTTCTGATGTATCTGTGGGGAGGAAGGTGATCGCCACGTCTTACTCTTTTGCTATCTTGAAGCTCCTCCCACCCACATCTTTAGAGCATGCTTGTGGTTGGATTCTGAATTGGCTTTTCTAGAAGTTCTGCATTTATCCAGAGCCTAAATGGTCTAAGGACCGAATATCCCAAGTTAGTGCTTGGCACCCTTGAGGGCAGCTCTGGTTAAACGGAAAATGCTGAGATTTCAGAGCCCCTCCTCAGAAAGAAGGTAGATTTAGTCCAGCATTGCCAGTTGTCTCCTTTGGTGTTTAGTCTGGTACTCAGCAGTGCTGAGTCAAAAGTTGGCCGTAAAAAAAAAAAAAAAAAAAGTTGGCCGTATCACGGCATCTGAGGAGGCTCCATCCCTACCTGGCAAGGGCTGGGAAGATTCAGCTAGGGATCCCAGACAGCTTTGGGAGCCCCTGAGAACTGAGGAAGGGACATTTAATGGCTGACCTAGAACCTAGCAGCCCTTCCCCAAGCAAACGTTTCCGTTTATATTATTACCTTATTATGAAGGCATCGCCTCCTTCCTGCTGAGTCTGTTCCCATTGATAGTGGGAGTGTGGGTCCCATCAGGAGCTAATGTAGACGTTCCCAGTCAGGATGCCTGCAGACGCTTGGATGGGCTGCAGTGGCAGCCACAGATGAGAAATCCATCACAGACGTGCTTGCTTGTAGCTCTGGATCACATGCATTAAGCTATGAGTAATGTGATTACTTAAGTGGCATTTTATTTACATTTTTGCACAGAGCAGTGGCTGCTGCTTTTCCAAAGCAGCCATTACCCAGATTTGATTTCTTAAAAATTTCTGTAGGGTCAGGATGGCAGTATCACAAATATACTAATCCAGAGGAAACTAGTGTTATTTATTTATTTATTTATTTAAATTCTGTTATCAGCTTACAGCAGAGGATGTACTGAGGTCAGTTTAAAAAAGCAGTGACCGGTCTTCCCTGGTGGCGCAGTGGTTGAGAATCCACCTGCCAATGCAGGGGAAATGGGTTTGAGCCCTGGTCCAGGAAGATCCCACATGCCACGGAGCAACTAATAAGCCCGTGTGCCAGAACTACTGAGCCTGTTCTCTAGAGCTGGTGAGCCACAACTACTGAAGCCCGTGTGACACAACTACTGAAGCCCGCGTGCCTGGAGTCCGTGCTCAGCAAGAGAAGCCACAGCAATGAGAAGCCCGTACACCACAACGAAGAGTAACCCCCACTCGCCGCAACTAGAGAAAGCCTGCGCACAGCAACGAAGACCCAACACAGCCATAAATAGATAGATAGATAGATAGATAGATAGATAGATAGATAGATAGATAGCAGTGACCATGTTTGGATATTTGGTGCATACTACATGCTGGACATTTTGCATCTATGTTCCAAGTAATCCTCCCAGTAATCCTAGTAGAGTGGGCACCATAGCCTTCATTTTACAGATGAAGAAACTGAAGCTCGAAAAGGTTGGACTGTTTACCCAGAATCACTTAGGCAGTGACAGTGGACATCAAGAGGAGTTACCAGTTAAGAAACTGCCATAGGCTTTTATGTTTGTTTATGTTTCAGATCCAGAAGCAGAACCATTGATTTTAGCTCCAATCTGGGTTAAGAGCTGAGTTTTGTTAATAGAGAGGTGTGTGAAACAGACGTATGAGGCTTTGATGGGCAACACCAAGATAACCCATGCAGTGTTGTTCCCAAATAATTCCAGCAGGCAGCCCTGACAAGGAGCCTCCGATTCTAGCTGTGATTTACGTATCCTGCTGGTAAATCAGATGAGGCATCTGAGCATCGGATGCCTTATTAAATTGAGCCACAGTTTGGGTTTGTTGCAGGAGCTGTCACCGCCTTGTGAGTAAATGTATGATTTCTACTGTGAGCTCTGGGTCCTTCTCCTACCTGTTTTTGGCAGAGGCCATGGGCTGTGTGCTGGTGAGTGAGCTGAAGGTCACACCCTGCTTATTCCAGATCTTTCATTCCTTAATAGGGTGCCAGGACAACAGGAATAAATGAATGCTTACCCTGTGTGCCAACCCAGAGACAGGGTAATAAGAAGGGCTTGTGATTCCATTCAGCTGCCTGGAAAGGTTCCTAGTCATTGTTCTAGGTCATGGCCCAAGAGGTTCTTCCTTCTTATTCCCCATGTCTGGGCTGTGAGTACAGCTCTCAGTCTAATCTTTTGGTGTACATAGATCTTATACTGCAGATTTTAGTGCTGTGTGAATTCATTTAAAAATGATTTTACCTCTCTGTCTAGAGTTGCCCCAACCATGATGTTAGGGTAATGCTGTCTTCATTTTCCCTATCCCATAGAACTTTGAATGAATGAATGAATGAAGAATGGGTAAATGGATGAATGAGGAGACAACATACAAACACATGAAGTAATACAGGTTATTTTTTAATTGAAAAATAATAAAGTAGAAGCAGGAAGAAAACTCTTGTATTCCTCCAACCATTGATAACCATTGTTACCATTTTGACTTTTCTCTAGTTCTTTTTTTGTATTTTTTTCTTCTTATGGCGAATCATGGGCACCCTTTAAGGACAGTTGAGATACCTAGAAAATGTGACCATGCAACTGGCTAAATGAGAAGGTCGATTTTAATGAGCGGGACCCAGCGCTGCTTCATGCTTGTTGGTGGCCTTGGCTGCCCCTTCTTTCTTCTCAGGCCTCTGAGGGGTGGGCTCTGGGCATGGGGAGGGTGTGGTTATCGAGTGGAAGAGATAGTTACATTGCATCGTTGGTCCTTTTTATTGCTTCTTGGTTTCTTTCTTCCCATGTTTTTGTATGTGACTTTCTAGGAGTCTCCACCTTTCACAAGAAGGTAATTTATCTAAAGAATTAGATCTTGGAAATTTTTTTCAAAAGTTCTCTCTGAGTAGCATCATGTGAAAAAACCCAACTGGACTCTTTCTTTAATGCTCATAAGTTATTTAATAGGAAAGGGATTTTAAAGATCTAGGACATAACTACTGTTTGTGCTCTTGCTGGGCTCTTAAAATTTGGAAGCAGAAATAAAAATCAAAGGCAAAACAGCTTATTGCTTTGGTCTTCCTTGGATTCTTCCAGTACACTGTAGTCCTTGCTAGTCTGAAAATTGCTCCCACTTTATTTACACAGAGCTGTCAGGCGTGTTTGATTTGTTATCTGACATATTTAGAATTATTGAATTTTAGGACTGGAAGGGGCCTGCATTGTTATTAACATTCCTCTTATTTTCCAAATAATAAATTAAAAGAAAGCATAAAAATAAAAATATTACATGGCTTCTGCTGGCTGAGTACTCTTCCACAAGAAATAAATATGTCCTTATTGATGTGTGTTTTGTTACCATATAAATGGTGTAACCTGATAATTTTGCCCTGGAGTGTTTTGATTTTAAAAGATGGGTAAAAGGGAACCCTGGTTCCCTACCACTGTCCCCTGCAAACAAGAGTGGAACCTTTCAAAGGCTCGGTGAGAACAAGAGGCCCTTAATTGTTATCATTGACTTCGGGTGGGGAGGGGGCACCTCCAGGGTCTTGGTTCCCAGAGCATGGTCACGTGGCATGGCCTTTGTTCTCAGGAATCTCACCTCCAAAGGGAGAGATGTTTATTTAATAAAGGAAGGTGGAGCAAGCTGGCAGTGTGTCTCTGTAGGACAGAGAGAGCGACAGGCACAGAGACTAGTTGGTTCCAGTTGTGGCCCGTATGACTTACACATGTTCATAACAGGTGGCATGGGGACGCTTGCTGGTTGGAAGGGCCAGGATGTGAGCTGGCTCTTGTCCCTGGGGTGGCATGCCATGGGTCAGTGCGTCTTTTCTAGACATAGTGTCATTGCTCAGCCTTCCAGCTGGAGTGCACGGATCACAGTGATGCCAGTGACCAGCCACAGCAGCTACAGGATTTCTGGTTGCAGAGCAGATGGCAGACCTAGTGGTGTGGCCGTGGTGGGTCGGAGACCCTGGGCAGAGCCGGCAGATGTCTCCTATCGTCCTGTCTCTGTGGCTGCACCTGGGCTCAGGCTTCCTCTCCTGTTGCCTGAGCTGAGGGCTGCTGCAGCAAAGAGTCCTGCTCATTGCAGTTGCTGGCTCCTTGTCCCACCTACTCCACGTTCCTTGCCCGGAAAACTCCTTGTCCGTCCAGACCCAGCGTTACGTCCCACTGCTTCAGTAGAGTCAGTCCTGGTTCCCTGGAATCGTTGGTGGCTTCCTCCTCTGTGTTCTGTAGCTATTTTCTTTTCATAATGAGCACATTGCCTGGTAGTATTATGCCTTCATCTGTTGACATTTCTGGTTCCCTTTCCTCGGGCCAGACTGTGGGCTTCTTAGGGTAAGGGCTGGGTGTTCTTCGTGTCTGTTTTCTGGCACAAAGGCACATGTGCAGCAGATGCTGTAAGTGATAATTGTGCACACGTAGAATGAACTTCTTCATTGGTGTCCTTGCTTTCAGTTGGGCTCCTTCTAACCTCTCCCACACTCAGTCAGCCCAGCTCCTTTGGAAAGTACTGGTGTGATGGGATCCACCTTCAAGTCCGCCCACCTCCAAGTGGCTCCTTAGTGCCTGGAGATAAGGCGTGGATATCTCTCCAGGCACTGAGGTCCTCGAGTCTCTGCCCCCAACTTCCTTGCAGCTTCGACCTTGCTCTGTCTCTGTGGGTGCCCCAGGCCCTCACTGAACATGGACAGATTATGGAAACAGCCCTGGAGGGCAACAGGACAGCTAGATGTTCACGGAGTACACAGATCCCCTTTAGTCAGGGACTCATGCACACTGATCTTGGTATGAGGACAGTTCTCTTATATCTTCTCTGGACTTTCTGTCTTGTCATACGACCTAAGTACATCATCTACCTGTCCGAGTGGCCAGGTGAGCAAGTTTCCAAGTGTGGAGCCTGGCTGAAGTACTTTGGGATTGTTTCTCTAAGTCTCCTGAGTCTACCAGGCATCTATTTGGCAGTGCTGGGCGTGAGAGACTGGGTTACATCCATCATAGAGTTGCACAAGTGCTCGTTGAGTGAGAGGAAACTTAGCCCATCTCCATGGTCCAGGATTGGTTGGACCCAGCGGCCTTTGGGAGTGTGGGTCCTATGGAGGGTTTTCAGTCAGTGCGAGAGGATTGTTCTACCCTCGTGGCGAGCCCTAGTTATAGCAGTGGCTGTACCTCAGACAGGGCACACTCCCCCTTCTCTGTGGAAGCTTTGCCAGTGGTCACAGAGGGAAATCGTGGCTTGGGAGTGTGGGTCTATTTGGCAGGCTTGTCTACTCTGGTGACCTCTTACCATGGGGGAAAGAAGTTCAGAAGTTGCAGATTTCAAATGAACCCTCTCAGATTCTGATGGTGACATCATTGCTTTGAAGTGGAGAAAAGACCTTGACCAGATTTATTTCTGGGGCTTTGGTAAGGAGCATCTGCTGTGTACATGGTCCAAGGGCCAGAGCCTCAGGATGCAGAGGAGGGCAGGCAGGGAGCCTGCCAGGATGCTTTTAGGGACACAGTGAGGGAGTTTTTATTGCTAACTTTCCCAGATGTTCCTTCCAAGAGAAGAGGGAATGGTAGGGCCGGGAGGAACCGCAGCAGGCCTTGCTGTGCAGCTAATGAAAATTTCATGCAAAGTCTGTGGCCATGGCTTCTCAGAGAGATGGGCGGTGCCGAAGCCACCACGTCCTCTGTGCAGTGGCTTGATGTTGGCGTTGGATGCTCCACTTTGAAGTGGGCCCCAGAGAGTGTGGTGGCAGACAGGTGTGGTGGCAGTGCTTGGTCCAGAGCCCACAAAGTGCTCCTCGGGAGGGCTTGCTCCTGAGGCTGCTGTCATCAGTGCTGCTGGCCATGATTCTGAAGCCCGGGGAACCACCTGGGGTACGGGGTGATCAGGACATCCGGATGTCCTGACTGCTTTCTTGGGGCCAGGCACAGGACAGATGGACCTGCTGTCCAAGCTCACAAAGAACCCTGAGGCAGGTGTTTGAATCCCCCCCTTTCACAGACGGGAAAGCTGAGGCTCAGATGTACTAAGGGTCAATGCAGTGGTAGAGAGAGCCTCTTGGGAGGCCTCAGGCCTCTGTGCTCATCTCCGTCCCTTGGCCTCTCCTGCAACCATCGTGTTCCATCTCCAATAGGGAACGAGCCCTGTGTTGTCTCCCAGGGTCTCCAGTCTTCACATACCTCACTGGTCCTCCCTTCACATGGTGCCCTTAACGCGGTGTGGAGTGGTTAGAGCATGATCTTCGGAGTCAGGCAAAACTGAGTTCAAATCCCCCTGCTTCTCGCTAGCTGTGTGACCTTATATAGAAATGCGATCTCTTTAAGCTTGCTTTCCCAGCTATGTCACCAGGGTGCTGATTGTGCCTGCCTCACACGGTTATCATATGAGTTCAGTGAGCTAACACACAGCTGGCTTGGACAGCGCCTGGCGCGTGTGGAGCACTCGGAAAACGGTAGCTGCTGTTATTCCTATAGGATTAACGTTACCGTTGCTGTCAGTATCACTTGGATTTTTTGGATTGGATTTCAACGTTTTCATTTCAACCTCAACTTGACACAGGTCCTGAATCTTGCATCAGATTTCTGCCAGCCGTGGTGAGCCAAGTCATGGAGTCTGTTTGTTCCTTGCGGTGACTCGGGGTTGTTAGCAGACGTGGGGCGAGGCTGTCGTGCAGGGGTCCACCTGTCCTCCTTGGTCGATCCCTCCAGGGTCTTCTGCCGTCATCCCTGCTGGTGCCAGGTTCCCATTACTGCCCCAGTTTAAGTTACACCAAGGGAGTTGCCCACTTCACTTTCCTCGGAAACCTCCAGGTCACGGAGCCTGAAGTTCTTAGTCAACAGGGAATTAATTGGGGAGTTGCAGCCCAAGGTACTGGTGTAAAAGAAGCAACAGAGGTTGAATGGTTCTTTCTTTATAGGAGGTGCTCATTGAGTACCTGTTGCAAGATGGGCATGTGCTGGGCTCTGGAGGTGTGGAGGTGAAGATGTCCCGCCCCTGGCCGTGGGGACTGCCGGCTGTGTGGTTGAGTGGCAGGAGAGTGGTCGGCCACTGCAGAGCGGTTGCGTCAGTGCTCTGTGTAGACCACATGGCTGAGACGTCTCTGATGTGGAGGCATTGGGGATGGGGGAGGTTCGTGCACAAGGAGCATCGTCTAATCTAAACTGGGATTTGATTGAGCAGCGAATGTTCATCAGAGAAGGGCGAGGAAGGGTATTTCAGGCACAAAAGGAGCAGCATGTGCAGAATTTCAGAGCTCGAAGTAAGCATGGCTGTTGCAGAACCAAGAAGTGGTTCTTGTGGGGCTGGAGTGAAGCGCGTGGGCTGGGGTTTGGCTGCAGGGGGACTGGAGGATTCAGCAGGGACTGTGCCTTGCAGGGTCCTGTAAGCTGCTCCTGGGCTTGGCCTTTGCTTGGGAGCTGTGGGGAGCAACTCAAGTATTTGATATTGGGGGCTGATGAGGGCAGACGTCCCTTCAGAGGGTCCCCGTGGGAGCAGCGTGGAGAACAGCCTGAGCGGGGTACAGGGAGTGGAGGCTGGCTGGGCACATGGTGGTGACCCGAGGGGCAGCTGGGGCGCCCAACTGAGTGAGAGGCTGTGGGTGCAGAGAGTGGGAGGTGTGACAGATCCAGGGAGGGAGGGGGCCTGGTTGATGCCTGAACGGCAGAGGGAGGGAAGAGGGACCAGTCCAGCCTGGGTCCTGGCCTGGCCAGCAGGGCGCCCAGAGGTACTGTGTACTGAGCCCCGGAGGCGTTGAGGCCAGATCTGACAATGGAAGGTGAATTTAACTCTGGAAAGCTCTGGAAGCTGGGGGAAGGGAGGCCGCTGATGGGCTGCACCGGGTTTGCTGTTTGTGGTGGACCTGATTGTCCCCTGGTCACCTTTCAGTCACTGTGATTGAATCAGTGTGTGGCTTCCTTTAGCCAATGGGGGCTACTCATTAGAATCCTCTGAGGAACTTTAAGTGTCCCATTGTGGAGGCCATGACGCAGACCACCGAGTCAGCATCTCCTAGGTGGTGCCAGGCATCAGTGTCTGGAAAGGTCCTCAGCGACCCCAGGGGTCAGTCAAGGATGAGAACCACTGCTTTCCAGTGCCTGCGGTTGGTACCTCCCGTGCAGGGTGGGTGGGGAGGAAAGGGTGTGGTGATAGTTCATAGCCAGTGTTGTATACTCCAGAAGGCAGCATGTGGATGTTGATGGAGGCCTGCCAGCCTAGCGGGTGGTAGGAGCGGCATTCTCAGAAAGGCAGAGGGACCTAATTAATTTGGAGTTCGTGATACTCGGACAGGGCTGGGCCTTAGGCAGGTACAGTTTGCATTTTCTGTAAAGTAAAGGTTTACATGCTCCAAGACGACAAGGGCCTTACTTGGTGTGTCAGTGAGATGGACCTTTTCACGGTTCCTTCCTCTGTTTTCTACATGTCAATTAATGATTATGCAGAAATTTTACCTGTTCAGAACAGGTCCAGTCCACTTAACGGGATATAGTGAGTCAAAATTGAAACTTAAATTGACTTAGAATTGTATGATGTGTAATTGCTAACAATGGTTCAAAACACCTCACTGGTTACACAGAACAGCTCTATGGTGTAAGTAATATCTTTTTTTAATAGACAGGGTCACTGAATCTTAGGGAATGGGTGCCTGACCTTTAAACAGAGATGTGCTTGCAACTCATGCTTTCATATTTCATTGCATTTTTTCTAAGTCACTCTTCATTCATAAGGTTAATAAAGTTGCACGCGTTTGAAATATTTCATAATTATTGTTCCCAAGTGCAATTGATCTCCCTTCATTTGGGCCTGTTTGGTAAGATTCAAATGCACAAGAGTCCCATTACTGAAATTTTAAGCATGTCATCGTTTCTATAAAGCCTGTGTCTCTCAATGTTTTTGAGACATCTCAATATTATAAACCTCTGGAGATGGACACAAAAGTGTACAATTTTATTTATTGAGTCCTTCTTTGTGCCTGGTAATATGCCAGTCACTTTGCCACATTGTTGCGAATCATGGTGACCCAGCCTCCAAGGCAGGTGCAGCGGTCTTGCTTTGTGGATCAAGGGACTGCATCTCAGAAGCTGAGGGGTTTGTGCAAGGCCAGCTGGCTGGTGAGTGTTCAAGGCAGGATTTGAACCTGTATCTGCTTCAGAGCCTGTCCTGTTCATAGTGTCTCCTCTGTCTTTGACACCATAGCCCTGCCTGCTTCACTCCCATCTGACATTCAGAAGCCTGCTCCCGGCTAGCTCAGGTGTTTTGATCATTTTGCTAACGAGGTCAAGGGTGTGGGTGGCTTTCCGTCTGGGGAGACACCCCTTGTCTTGGTCAGAGTACAAATGCAGCGTCGTAGGTCCATTTGTATTCCCAGAAGCAGCAGCCAGATATAGGGCACACTTTCTGGAATGGACCTCAGACTCAGGTTTTCTCTTTGAGAAAAGCCCAAATCAGCCGTCACTCCCCCTGACCCCAGCTTGGATGGACAGAAATGGACAGGCAGACAGTCCTGAGGAAGGGGACTTTGTGGCAGTTATAATCCTTTAATCACCTGAGGGGCCGTGACATTTTACATCCCAAGAGCATAAATCCACGTCTTTCTCAGGTTTTAGACCCCTTCAAGCTATTTTGGAGCTGCAAGGCCAAAGAATTTCTTTGCAGAAATGTAGGTCTTTTATTCTTGCTCTCTGATGTCATCTCGGGACTTTTATTGAATTTCACCCTTTGGACCAGTGTCACAGGAAATTAATCATTTGAAATTCTCAAAGATAATAATGATGCCTGCGTATTTGGGTTTAATCTTGATTTTGCTATTTGTTCTGCAGTAATGACACTAGATCACCAGAGGACCCTCTGATTTCCCTGCGCTTCACTTATTCCACTGAGAACCTAATGTTCTTTTCATGAACTTAGTGAACAAGGGGACCTTTTCAAGGGAGTGATGGTTGGGAAAATGTCTGCCTGTGACCTTTCTAATGTTATGATAATTTGAAATTTTGATGCAATTATCGAAAATGTTTACATTCCTTCCTATTGTTTGATGTGATTCTTTTATTTTTTTTCTCATTTATAATGCTTTCGTACTCAGGAAGTTGAGGTAGGTTTTTGATTTTTCCACTGTGTGTAGACATAGCATCAAAATAGTTGCCAAATAAAATGTAAATTTCACTCTAAATCCTAAATCTCAGTGGTAAATGTTTGTTTTAGTTCAGTGAAACAGGACCACACACATTTATTTTTCATGGGTATATCCAGGGGGTGCAATTTATCAAATGCATATAAACAGTCCATTTGCTGCTTTATCTTTTCTCATTTATTACAGTACAAGTATGATTGTCAGTTATTATCTGTGTTTTACTGGTGGGTTATTTATTGAAAGAGCAGAGCAACTGACATTGTTATTTTCTAAATCATCTTGTCTGAGCCCTGCAGGACTTTATACCAAATGTCAGACCAATTTATCAAAGAATCACTCTATTCAGGAAGAAAGTGATTTAGAGTGTCTGTATAAACCTACACCCACCTGTCCTTACGCACACACCAGGAACAGTTATGGGCATTTCACAGGGATACGGAGATGTTAAAGCTGGAACAGCTTATTTAAATTATATACAGTTCGTCCAGGACTTACTGTGTACTGTTGAGTGTTGCCCTGGGGGAATGTGCAGGTGAGTAAGACCCATCCCTGTTCAGAAGCAGCCTGGGCCCAGGTGTGTGGGCGTGATATGTGCCAATGGAAGATGTATTAATGGCCCAGCTTCCAGTCCCTGGTGTACAGGGTTCGCATGAGTGGGGTCTGTGGAGTGATGGGGGGTGGGCGGGGGACCTCAAGTCACTGTCCATGCTGGGCTGGTTGGTCGCTCGCTTCATTCAGAAGGATTGTCACTGGGGCTCTTCACCAGGGCTGGGCAGGACAGGCCTGATGGAGAGGAAACCGATAGCACATTGCTTGCCCAGAGATGTGACTGGAAATAGCTCAGAGGTAAGATGGTGTCTGGGAAGCTAGCTCCTTCCCAATAGATGGAATGTTTTGTATTTCTCAACAGTGTGATTAGTAGGGGTTTCCACTGCACACAAATTGAAATTACAGGAAAATTTCACATCATACAGCTGATGCACTTACATAATGTCATCTGGAAATCTCACATTTTCAATGACTTCTAGTATCATTTCAGAGATACTTTTCCCACCTGCCAGCCACCCCTCCTTCCTGTTTTCCCCAGTCAGTTAGTGTGAAAAATAACTAGTTTGCACTGAGTCCTTTGGAGAGCAGTTTGCCTATAGCCCCTTAACTAATCTCTTTGTAAAGGTTTGGGGTTTGATAAAGTGGGATTAACCTCCATCTAGGATCTATAAACCTGGCTTTAGTCCACCTGGCCCTGCAGGGCAATGCTTCTCCTTTTGGTATTTATCTGCAGGGGGTCTTCATATGACCCCAAGGGGCTGACTGCCCTCAAATCACCTTACTTCCTTCTGTACATGTCTCCACTGCTCACTCCTGGTCAAGACAAGTGAGGCTTCCATTTATTTTCTAGGCTGGTACTTTTTATTACCTCAGGTAATCTTGAGATGATACTTCAGTGTTCAAACAACTTAGCTAAAATATGTGTGAATGAGAAATGATCTGTTCCATGAGAGCTAAGTGTCTTTGATCTGTAGTAGCTAAAGCTGTAAGGTATATATAAATTACATCATCATCTTCATAAGTGAGAGTAAAGCAGTTGGATCTCAAAAGTGATTTCCATTTGATTGTGCCACTTCATCTCTTCCTCAGAGTTGCTTTGACATTCTTTGGAGCTGAAATAAGCATCTCTGGAAAGGCAACCCCCTGGGGAATAGTTGAGCTAAATTACATCAGCCATTTGGGGGCTGTGGGACAGGGAAAGAAAAATTCAGGTTCCTGATCAAAATGGGCTAAACCCAGAGACTTTCCAATTCGTTATGACATCCATGATGGGGAGACTTAATCACTAAAATTATGGCAGGAATATTTTTGTATCATTTCATGGTAGGGAGGCTGAAAAGTTTTCTTGGAAGATGCATTATAGATCAGAATGTCCTTTGGTATATATGTATATATACGTATTTTATTAACATGTCCTGATAAATATATCCTTATTAATATCTTTTATATATATAATATATAATATGTGTTATATATGTGTATATTTTAAAAAGATTTCACTTCCCATGAATGTTTATCAAAACAGGGCATCTCTAAAGCAGTTGAAAAACCAGAGTTAAATTCCTTTGCACCAGCCACTGGGTGCCAATAATTTCACAGGATCCAGTATTGTGTTTAGTGGGATATTTATTTAGTGAAACGAATATGGTTTTACCTCTTTTGATCAGTGGTGGAGGGTTTAAAAAAATAACTGGGGCCATGATCACTCCCACGACTCTCCCTCCACCACCAGCACCACTCCCTTCTTCGTCATTCTAGATGTTATCATTTGTCGCTTTCTTACTGTGATCTGTATGCTTTTTTTTTTATAATTTTTATTGGAGTCTGGTTGCTTTACAAGGTTGTGTTAGCCTCCACTGCACAACAAAGCGAATCAGCCATACACATACAGACATCCCCTCCCTTTTGGACTTCCCTCCCATTTAGGTCACCACAGTGCATTAGGTAGAGTTCCCTGTGCTATACAGTATGTTCCCATCAGTTGTCTATTTTATACATAGTATCAATAATGTATATGTGTCAACCCCAGTCTCCCAATTCCTCCCACCCCACCCCTTTCCCCCTTGATATCCATACATTTGTTCTCTATGTCTGTGTCTCTATTTCTGCTTTGCAAATAAGATCATCTATACCATTTTTCTAGATCCCACATATATGTGTTATTATACAATATTTGCTTTTCTCTTTCTGACTTACTTCACTCTGTATGACACTCTCTAGGTCCATCCATGTCTGTACAAATGACCCAATTTCATTCCTTTTTATGGCTGAGTAATATTCCATTGTATATATATGTACTACATCTTCTTTACCCATTCCTCTGTTGATGGACGTTTAGGTATGCTGACTTTTGATGTGTTTTTACTATGACTGTATGCTCACCTGGAATGTTTCATGATTTTGGACATAACTCAGTATGCTCAAATTTTAGAGTCTTTTTAAATTTATAGGTTCTTCCGGGTTTTAACAGTCCCTAAAGAGTTGGGTGATTTTCATTTTCGAAGTGGTATCATGAAATGGAATAAGCCCTTCCTCGTATGGTGAGAATTTAGAGGAAGACTGTTCTCTGCCCTGTCCAGCAGAGGCCTGATATAATTATCCTGTGCAGTGTAGCCCATAAAATATACACGCATGGTAACACTGCCATGCTTCACTCTTCAGCCTGTAGAATGCACTAATAGGAGTTATTGAATTTAATAAATGACTGTATCTAGGTATGCGAACTTCTATTTAGGTGTATGTTTTAAGAATTAGCTGTTGCTGAGGTCCTTGTGAGTCATTTTTAAAAGCTTCATCAGTAGAGATAAAATTACCCATTAAGAGGCCAACACAAACAGATACACCTCGCCTGGCGAGTGTGATCTAGTATGTCCACCATGCCTTCCACCACAGTCTGAATTTTAACAGGCCATATCTTTATTGGGCCAGAAGGAAGATCAGAGGTGAGGGCTTTTCAAGTCCTGTGCTTTTCTGGTCTCTGGACCAGGCTCTGGGGTCCCTGCAGCATAATGCACTTAGGTACCGGGCAGCACCTGGGTGGTGTGGGGCTGGCACACTGCTTCCCACAGTGGGATTTGCCACTGTGAGAAAGGAGGTAGAAGCATCAACAGCACAGCAAGTCCTGGGTCTGTTTTAGGATAACCTAAAATATATGCTATATTTAAAATTTTTAGATAGAAAATAAGATAAAGGAAGAGCTGGGCTGGTGCCCCTGGATGTTAAGCCCTGGAGAAATGACCAGCCAGCCGTCCTTTGTCCCTTGAGCATACTGACTGTAAAGTGGGACTCAGGGGTGAGGTGAAGCTCTAGAAGGGCGTTCTTCTAGCTTTGGCTTTTTCCATGCGGGTTTGGATGCTTCCTCACCAGACGTTGCCCTAGAGGCAGAGTGGATTGATTGGCACAGGCCCAGCTGCTTGGACTGCCCATGTCTGCAGACCTGGCCGGTCCAGTGTGGAAGGCTGATCCGTGAACTCTGGCCGCTCATATTTGGACCTCGCTGCTGCAGTGACCGCTCAGTGGCCCCCTTCCCCATGCTCAGTGGCCATCCCCCAAGTGGGCTCTGGTGCCTCTCTCTCAGCTGTAGCCACAGCGGTCACACCCAAGGTTGTCTGGGCTGCTGCTCATTGGGTTCTGCTTTGGCACCCGCTTTCCTAAGGCAGGTCAAAAGCAATCAGATGCAGGGAAATCATTTTCCTTCCCCACTTGGCCTTGCTGGGCAAGAGACTCTTTGAAGGACTCATTTTGCATAATGAGCTTTGACTCAGGTGTACCTTCACATTTGGGCAGCAGTTAGGCAATATTATTACATGTGCAGTGAGTTTTTAAATATTCTCATGCAGATAGCCACTTTTAGAGGTTTTATATTTAAAATCATGATTTTCCCCAAGAAATATGTAAAAATGGCAGTTATAGTTAGCCTGGAAATGTGGCAAGGTCCAGAAGAATGCTTCACATTCCATCCAAGTTATAATGTATGTTGAAATCACTAGGGAATATTCAGTTCTTGAGACTGGCTCAAACCTCACTTGGATATCAAAGAGAATGTGACATGTGAAATTAAAGCAAAGGAACTTGTCTTTGGCTCCAGTCCTTCCTTGTTAGACACACATCCTAGCTTCCAAGGACTTCCATGTATTAGAACAGCATGTTCAAGTAGAAAATAGTTCACATGATTTTAGATTGCGGTTGGCTGGTGCCATCCTCTGGATGTGCAGAGGGCACTGATGAACCACAGTTGGAAGGACAGAGGTTTTGTTGTTTTTTTCTCCAGTGGTGAGGGTGAGTTCATCCTGGGTTATCTCTTCTCTTGCCCTTGTGAACAGCAGAATGTCTGAGTCACTTGCTTATATTTAGTGCTGAGTATATTGGCCATCAAAGCTGAGAAATCAAGTGGTAAATTTCCCACCAATCATCCAGCTCTTAACTTAGAATCATTAACTCTGGCTGTCACGTAATTCAAAAGACTAGGATTATATTTAAAATAATAAATGGAGAGAGATGTGGCAGAGGGATTCTTTTAAACTTTCTCAGTGATATTTCATGGTGTAGACCTCAGAGACTTCCTAACCAGATGGGTGAGAAGACCAGTTATGCCATAAATTTAAAGCCAGAGCAAAGTGGGCCAATTCCTCGGAGTTAAAAATGATTTAATGCTGAAACCCCAGGATCCGGAGGAACCCGTTCATGTTTATTCATGCTCTGGAAAATGGAATCTCACTGCCCAAGGAGCAATGTTCTGATTTTACTCTAAATCCAGTTTCCTAAAATCTATTTAAGGGCTTAGGTGAACTCAACCAGGATCTAATAAAGCCAGGTAATTGAATGACACAGAGGCCGATAAAATTCACAGGAGATGGTGTTGGAGATAAATGGCCGCAGGAGACGGCATGGCATGGACCATAGTTGAAACTAATTGTGCACTTCGATCTCAATGAACTTTTCTAGAAGAGATGTCGAGGCCTCATTTTGGACAGCTTTCTGGAACTGCAGCATGCAGAGTACCAGCCGAAAACACATCCAGCAGATCATTTGAGTATATGCAGGAGGAAATTAACTGCATGGGGGCACATGCCCTAAAAATGGTGTGGAGGTGTTTTCCACGGGTGAGGCCTCTGCATGTTGCAGACAGTTGAGCTGAGCTGACAGAGTGGGTGTGCTCGGCCGCAGTGGGGTGGGTGAGCACCTACAGGGAGGAGAAAGAGTGAGCAGTGGAGGTTTGGAAGGGAAGGGTTATTAGCAGTGGGGAAGAGGTTAATGTGATGATAGAGAAGTGAGTGACCTGGACCCTTGCACTTTCAAAGTAATGAAGTGTCTAGCCTCTGAGCATAAATCGAGGCAAGCTTCATGCAAGAAGGACATGGTTATGAACGAACCAGATTGGCCAGCCTTTGTGTTTTTATCTTTACACACCTGGGACACATGGTATTAAGCTGAATATATGCCTGTGGTTAATTCTCACATTTGAATGGCCCTCTGTTTTTAGGTTTGGGGAGTGTTAGAAAACTGGAACTGTGTGCCAAAATTACATGTCTTCGTGTAGGAGAAATGTTGACAGTTGAATTATCAGTGGTTACAAACACAGAGGCTTAATCCCAAGTGAGAACAGCTAGGCATCACCACTAGCGGTATAATTGATAGCAAATACGTCTTGCACTTAGAAGGTGTCTCCGTTTATCTGTCAAACCAGGAAAAACAGTGCTGTTTCCATATTAGGCTGAAATGTATTAACTCTTCCTAGTGTATAATCCATACAGTTTGAAAGACAAGAATTTAAAAAGTCAATTGATATTTTTGATTGCACGTGAATGCCTTGGAAAGATTTCTAAGCCCTTAGTGTTTTCCTTTGTGTTTTGGGAGGTGGGGGGAAAGGCAGCTTTTTATGCATTTATGTGAGAAGCTTCTTGAAATCTGACCTTTGTTTTCTGTTTTTTTTTTTCCCTCATATAGGATGATTATTTCAGAAACTGGAATCCCAACAAGCCATTTGACCAAGGTAAAGGACGTACTTTTTCTTGCTGTATATTCCATGGGAAATGCTGTCTCATTTTTCCTTCCTTGAATGCTGATTTACTCTTCCCTTAAAGGCCAGCTAGCTGTCTTATTTTACTGATTTTTGTGGACTGAATTGACTGGGGTGATAGAAATTATTTTAATCAAATTGGTTATTTGTCTGAGATTGTCTAAGACCGATTAGGAAATGTTTTTATTGAATTGACCACTATAATCATTGGTTGGTTTTGTTAGAGAACAAACACATAAAGAAACAAAATAGTAAAATGCTTATCAGACTAACCCGGTGGATTGTTGGGCTGAGTCCAGTGATTTCATTCATGGAACAGACTGTGCCTGGAGACGCTGTCCAATTCACATGAGCCACAAAAATGAAACTTTCTTGTCTAGAAATAGGCTGATCCCGGGAGGCTTTCAGGGGCACTGATATTTCATTTGTTAAATAACTTCATCATGTTTCTAAATAGAAGCTCGTTTCAGGGGCAGCTCACTGACCGCTTGGGTTTTAGCTTGGTCCTCAGAGGGCTCTTTTGACTCACACCAGCAAGCACAAAGCCAGGCTCCTGAAGGCCATTGTAAATCTCTGTCCTCCTGTGAGTTATTTAAGACACAGCGAGGACCTGCTGTGAATCACATCCCTGTTTCTATTGTTCCATGTGGGGCTGCTGTTGGCACAGACCCTGCTGCTGAAATGGTGGCAGACTGTACTTCAAGTACGTATATGCAATTAATGCTGCAACTCAGAGGGAAAATGTTACCTACCAAGTCTCAAAGGTTCATGCTTCTGAGAATCAGCTTCAGTTCTGTAGATTGAGTAATTGATGTGGTCACGATGGTCAACTTGACACAAAGGAGTCAAGGAAAGCATTGACGTGTAACACGATAGAAGGCGCCCCTTTCTGCTCTCTCCTTTGTCACTTTAATGGGTCACTCCATCCGGACTCTGGTTTTCTTGTAAGCAAAATTGGCATTAAAATTTTCGCATAGACATTTAGCGTATGCCCTCAAGTAGTGCAACACTTTGTTCATTCATACATGCATGCATTCATTCATTCTCAAACATTTATTGACCTAGCACTCTGGAACAAGCACCAAGCCAGGTCCTGGGGATAAAATAGAAAACCTGTGGTGCCCATCCAGGAGGAGCTCAGAGTGGGGAGTGGGGAAATAGCTCAGTGTACAATTGCAGTGGGAGATGTGTTAATGGCTATGATGCAGGTGTGTGCAGGTGAGACTATAGGTGGGAGACTTCATGGGCATGCATGTGTGTGTTGTGGGCAGGTGCTAGGGAAGGCTTTCTTTTGGAGGCCCCATCTGGGCTATACCTATGCCAGTGGGCTCCAAGGGCCTCACACTTCAGCAACTTTAAAAAAATTTTTAATTGAAATATAGTTGATTTACAATACTGTGTTAGTTTCAGGTGTACAGCAAAGTGATGAAGTTATACATAGGTATAAATATTTTTTCCAGTTCTTTTCCATTATAGGTTATTACAAGATATTGAATATAGTTCTCTGTGCTATACAGTAAATCCTTGTTGTTTATCTATTTTATATATAGTGGTGTGCATCTGTGAATCCCATACTCCTACTAATTTATCCCTTCTTCACCCTTTCCACTTTGATAGCCATAAGTTTGTTTTTTATGTCCACGAGTCTGTTTCTGTTTTGTAAATAAGTTCATTTGTATTATTTTTTAGATTCCACATATAAGTGGTATCATATAATATGTCTTTCTCTGCTTCACCCTTTCCCCTTTGATAGCCATAAGTTTGTTTTTTATGTCCACGAGTCTGTTTCTGTTTTGTAAATAAGTTCATTTGTATTATTTTTTAGATTCCACATATAAGTGGTATCATATAATATTTGTCTTTCTCTGCCTGACTTATTTCACTCAGTATGATAATCTCTAGGTCCATCTATGTTACTGCAAATGGCATTGTTTCATTCTTTTTTACAGCTGAGTAGTATTCCATTGTGTATACATACCACATCTTCTTTACCCATTCATCCATTGATGGACACTTAGGTTGCTTCCATGTCTTGGCTATTGTAAATAGTGCTGCTATGAACATTGGGGTGCATGTATCTTTTTGAATTAGTTTTGCCTTTTCTGGATTATATGCCCAGGAGTGCGATTGCTGGACCATATGTTAGTTCTATTTTTAGTTGTTTAAGGAACCTCCATACTGTTCATAGTGCACCAATTTACCTTCCTACCAACAGTGTAGGAGGGTTTCCTTTTCTCCACACCCTCTCCAGCATTTGTTATTTGTAGACTTTTTGATGATGGCCATTCTGACTAGTGTGAGGTGATACCTCATTGTAGTTTTGATTTGCATTTCTCTAATAATCAGCAATGACGAGCATCTTTTCATGTTCCTGTTGGCCATCTTGATGTCTTCTTTGGAGAACGGACAACTTTATCAGTGACTGAGTCATCACAGTAAATCACAGTAAAACATATGAAGGTATTTGTAATTTAGAAATTTTCCATCAAAAATGGTCAAAATTTCTAAAAATTTCTCAAAAGCCTACACATTCATGTTGGAAGAACACTCAGATGTAGAGCAACACGTTCCCTGTGCGTACCTGGTAAATGAGCCCTTCTGCAAACACCCCTACCAGGATCTTTCTTATGGAGCTACCGCAGGTGATCGTGACCATGAACTGACACTTTCCAGTCCAGAAAAAGATTTAGGTTCTAGTCATGTAAGGATCAAATGTTGCCTAAATAAATTCCAGATTTACTCTTCCCCAAGGCCTGCAAACAAATACTAAAACTTTACCAAGGAACATTTTAATTTTTACTAATTCACATTGGGAAAGGTTATACATGAAGGTGGGCATCATTTGTCACTTCATATATGTAAATGATAGATCTATATATATGATATAAATGATAGCTTCCTTTGAACATGCTATTTAAATCTGCCTAACCAAAAAGTCCAAACAGGGATTTTTCTCTCCAAGGAATGTTAACAACCATATCCAGCAGCGTCCTGCCCCTGCTCCCTCTTTTCCAAGCTCTGCAGGCTTGAAAACTCGATCTGCCAAGATAAATCCTTGCAGAAAACCTCATGACTTTCTGGGGTATAATTGAGGACCTTAGCTGAGAAGTCCCACTTTGTACCTCAGGTGTAGCTGCTGTTGGCTATTTATGTCCTGAGCTGGGGGGAGAGCAGGCAGGGCTGAGAATAGCCTTCACTTAAAATATCGGCTCCAGCAAATGTCATCAATTATACTGGGTGCCGCTCAATAAAAATGGGAGGTTACTATATCAGCGCTGACACGGCCTGGCGCAATATAAACCACAGGCATGGAACAGATCGGGCATTTCACCTTCCAGAAAATAGGAGGATTGCCGAACTCCAGTGGAGATTGTCAGCTGCAGAGAGAAGTCATTTCCCCTCTTGAGCTAAAAAAGAATCCGACGTGGTTCAGACAGTTTTGTGGTAGGGGATGACTTTCAGTTTCTAGAAATGGAACTTGCTGGAAAGCATTTTAGAGGGCCAGATGACAAGCATGTTCTGAGATGGAGGTGGAAGTGGCTTCATGATAGAGGTGGGTGTGGAATGGGCTTGAAATGCAGGGGGAGAAAAGGGGAAGGAAGGCCGTACACGGGGGATTCTGGTAGAGAGCAGCCAGACAGGTGGATTTGAGGCAGGCTGTGAAGGGCATTTCATACCAATCTATGAAGTTTAAACTTTGTTTTCTTGGCAGTGGGGACCCATAGAAAGTTTTTGAGCAGAGGAGTGACAGGTTGAAGGCAATACTTTAGAGGACCTAGTTTGGTGGCTCAACAGCAGTGATTCGGAACCCAAGACACACCTGCTAAATGCTTCCCCTCCTACTGGACTCTTAGGTAACTTCTCCATTGCATCATTCATTGCCTTGGATCCCTGGGTTTTGGTCACAGATGGTCAGACTTAACCATTCAGCTCTGTAGCTTGACCTCTGAAATGCCCTGTAGCTCCTGACTGTCTCAAGTATTGGTGTGACTAGTAAGGACACACATAGTATTCAAGAAATAGTTACTTCCCTGTAATTGCTCTTTCCGCTGAAGGATAGTTACTGAACTTTGAACAACAGGGCTTCATAGAGCAAGCACTTATCATGTAATGACTCCAAGGTAGTTAGAAGAAAAGCGCTTCATTGGAGGTCTCCTTCCTCAAGGCTGAAAACGTCTTTAACGTGTTATCTTTAAGAGGATCATTAATGCTTCTGTCAGTGGAGTACAATAGCTGTCACCTTGAGGCTTTTCTAAGAATTCTTTCTGAGATTTGGATAAAGTAGTCTATCCTTTTTGATTGTAATGACTTAATGCCAAATCTCCTCACAGAAGGGAGTTCAGAATTGAAGGCAACAATTATTAACCCAGGTGAGAAATTTCCTTTGTGAAGTCCACAAAGATAGGTGCCCTGGCGGGAGCTGGACAGGCTGTATAGTTCAAGAGGGCAACTGGCAGATGCAGACGGCTTCCTGGCTTATATGGGCAGGAGAAATGGCGGCCCTCAGAGTGGACCTGTGCAGGAGGCTGGCCGAGCCTAGAGGGCTCTGGAGTGATTCCAGAGTTTTGGATGGCCTCTGCCGCTTTTGCCTTTGGCACCTTCCCTCCACTGGCCCCCAGCAAACCTGGAGCATAGAGTGGGTGTTGAGCAGACATGAGTTTTATGCTTCTGAAAGCGGCATCTGGTCCAGCAAGATGCTTCCCCAAGAAAACAGTCCCTGCGCAAATAAGTTTGGGACACACATATGCTCTGTTCATCTCGTGGAGATTCACAGTGTTTGTTAGCAATTTAAAAGCTCTAAGAAGTCTTTTAGTAAAGAAGCCCATTTAACTTACCATGTGCTAAATTTGCCTTTGACCACATGCTTTTGCTGTTATTTTTTTCATACCATACCTGTCATGTCCCCAGCAAAAGTGGTATCTTCTGTGGGATACACTTTGGTGAGTGCAGTATGGGGTCCCGGGGTTTGTAGTCAGATCCTCTAAATTTGGAACTTGACTCTGCCAGTTACTAGCTGTGTGATTCTAGGCAAGTTGCTTAACCTCTCTGATTCTAAGCCTTCCCATCTGGACATGGTAACAATAAGAGCACCGAGAGGATTAAATGAGTTAATGTGTCTGGCAGATAGCAAGCGCTCTGTTCAGTGTTGTTTTAGTCAGCAATTGATCTTTTTCGCTCCCTCCTCTTCCTGTCTAGCTGCCTTTCCGTGTTGCTTCTCTCTCTTCCCACGCAGGTTTGCTTTCTTTCTTCTTGTATTCCCTCATGGGGGCGCTCACAGTTGTAATGCTCTGGAGCTCCCGGGCTAAATTAGAGCTGGCCTGTCTTACACTAGGCGAGTCATTGCCGTTGCACCTCCACATCCTCATTATTGGGGCTGAAAAGGTTCAGGCTCTTAATGCTCATTCATTCATTCAACAGGTATCGAATGCTGATGTCTAAACCCCCTACGCTAGATAGTAGGGACCACACTAAAGAAGGTCTTTCTTGGGCCACTCGGGATTATAAATCAGTAGTCATCTGTCCAAGTTCTTACACCAGCACGGAGTGTGTGTCCGTACTGGGGGTGACGGGGTGGGGAAGCGAAAAGTATTGGCCTGGGAAACTCATAGGATGTCAACTGTTTACCCTAGTGACACAGGGCAGTTTTAGTTGGGATGACAGTTTTTGCTACCGCTTGGCCTCACTCAGTCTGTGTCTGTTGACTGCGGATCAGGGCGCCCCCAGCCTTAGCTGATCAACATTCCCTTTGGTGTGACGCTGAGGGGGCAGTCTCACAGATCCTCTTTTTCCTTGGAGTCCGGTGGCTGATGAGGAAGGTTATTCAAAGGGCCTGGAGGGGAAAGAGAGAATTGGTTGAACCACAATACTGTGGTACAAAAATAAAAGGTGTTGCTTTGGGGACTCACTGAGGGAGGGATGAACAAGGAGCAAAGTGAATTCTAACAGGCAGCTTCAAAACTTCTAGACCAGTCCTTTTTTTTTTTTTTTTTTGCGGTACGCGGGCCTCTCACTGTTGTGGCCTCTCCCGTTACGGAGCACAGGCTCCAGATGTGCAGGCTCAGCGGCCATGGCTCACAGGCCCAGCCGCTCCGTGGCATGTGGGATCTTCCCGGACCGGGGCACGAACCCACGTCGCCTACATCGGCAGGCGGACTCTCAACCACTGCACCACCAGCGAAGTCCTAGACCAGTCCTTTTTGAAAAAGAAAATTGGAGCTTATTCATAATGCTTTTGCCAAGTGAAAGGTTTTTATTGTTGTCATTGTATTGCGGGGTTGAGAAGGTAATTTGTGTATAAAACCATTACACCACTTTAATATAAAATTCTGATTACCTGAAGATGTCCTGCAGTGATGGAATGCAAATTAATCTAGGTTCCATACTGCAGCCATGGTCCACTCAGGAAAGAACCCACTGATGTATTTGGGTAAGAAGTTCCACTTGATGGGACAAACCATTTTAGGAAAAATGGCTGAAGGGGATTTATCATGGAACTTTTTTTTGAGACAAGTGGGTTCCTTTAATGTGGAATAAATGAATGTTTTAGGTGAAGTGTAGAGGTCTTGGTTTAAAGGATAACGTTTTTCCTTCTGGAGTGAATATTAATCATTTTTCCTCCAGAGCGGCCTGGCTGTGACTAAATCTCAGATGATGCTGGTGATCTTCAGAGCAGAATATGAACTTATAGAAACTGATCTCCAGATAAAAATATAGTTCCGAAAGGCAGGGTCCCCTTTCACTCATGCTGTTCACTTGAGTAGAATAAAAGAAGAAAAACCTTGCCCTTTGACCTCCAATCTCTTATACCAAGATCCTGATAAGCTCAAATCCTCACCAAAGCCCTGAACTGTTTTCAGGCAAAAATTCTAAAACTCGAAAGGAGAGAGTTCTTCCTGTGTTCCAGCCGTGTTTCTGGAGCCAGAGCCCTGTGGACTATCACAGCAACATGTTTTGTCCAAGTTTTAAAGAGCTCCTGGTGGAGCCAAGATTGCTTATTTCTAAAATTTTTCTTTAGAAGGAGATTTCTTTCCCTCTAGATTAATCTGAAATTTTACATGCTAGGCTTCATAGAAATCTTAAATCCCCATAGCTTTCCTCTTGATGTGGAATTTAACCTCGCTCCAAAAGGAGCCTCTGATTTGCATTCGTCAGGCCTTGAAAAATTTTCAGTGTTTAAGGATCTGTTCATCCTATCTGATCCTTCAGGCTACTGACTCTCAGAGGCAGCTGGCCTGGTTTGTGGGAAGCATCTTAATTTTCTCCAGGTTCCCTCATGTTTGGTCTGGTTGGTTCCTCCCTCTCACCTTTGCCTTTGCACATAAGTTAAGGACCATTCTCTCCCCTTAACAGACATAGTTCCTGTTATTTAAAATAACCGATTCCTGCCCCAGACATTCACACCTCACTCCAGACACCTCAGCCTCTCACCTCCTGCCATCTCTCCTTCTCTGTCTTTTTTTTTTTTTTTTGCGGTATGCGGGCCTCTCAGTGTTGTGGCCTCTCCTGTTGCGGAGCACAGGCTCCGGACGCGCAGGCTCAATGGCCATGGCTCACGGGCCCAGCCGCTCTGCGGCACGTGGGATCTTCCCGGACCAGGGCACGAACCCGTGTCCCCTGCATCAGCAGGCGGACTCTCAACCACTGTGCCATCAGGGAAGCCCTCCTTCTCTTTCTTGATTATGACGATACAATAGTTACTATTTTTAAAAATTTCAAGTATTGATTTTTAAATTTTCCAAGTCAATTCTGCCAGAGAAGAAGCAGAAAACTGCTAATTCAAATATTGGTTTGCTCCTCCTTCAACTCAGCCTATCTGCTTTGAAGTTAGATCAAGTTGAATGTTTTATCTTTCATCTCTGGCTGCCTTTACCTGTTTCCTTATTTTAAGGAAATAAAACATCAGATATAAGACTGAAATCCCCCAGGGGCCCCTCCTTGGTCCTCTTTCCCATTTTTTTTTCTTTAAAGGTGACCGTGTCATTAACATGCTTTTCTTTCCATGTTCTTGTCCTTTTATGTCATACATTCATGTCTACAAACACTGTTATACATATAGAAATGAATGTTTTCTCCTCTAACCTGTTTATTTCACTGAAAATCGTTTTCGATTGGTTAGCTGTCGATACAGTTAATTCCTTTATATTGTGATGTTCTGTGGTACTAATATGCTCCAATTTATCCACTGATTCCCCCGTTGGTGGACGTTTATGTTGTCTCATTTGCTTTGCTGTTGGAGCTGCTTTCTCTTAGCATTTCTAACACATGCTAACTGATTCGTCCATCCAGCCCCTTGGCCTGGAGAGTGTTGTGTCCCCCAAGGGAGGCCGAGGTGGGGCAGGACTCTGCCACTCTTAAAATGTGTGACTTCAGGCAAATCACTGGCCCTTCTTGACTTCCGTTTCCCCACCTCTGTGATAAAAGGGGTGGGCCAGGTGGCCCCTGAAGTCCTTTCCTTCTGATAGCCAAGCTATCATGGTTTCAGGCAATGTAGAATCTGTATGTTTTCCTCATGAAGGAAGGAAAAATGAAAAATTTGAAGTCTGATGCTCTTATTTCAAAGGTTACAGTTTAACCAATGAGGTATGAATATTGCTTCAATAAAACCAATGGAATTAAATGGGCCTTTTAACCATCAGGGGTGGGGAGGGAGGCTCAGAATATAAAGCAAAAAGGACCAGAGTAGGAGGTACTTTGTTTTCTCATAGAGTCCTGTGGGCACTGCAGAGGTGGAGGAAAGAGCCAGGGTTTAGAAGGCTCATGTTCAAATCTTGGCTCCCCCATGAATGTGGGACATCCACTTGAGGCATCTGACTTATCTAGGCTAACAATATCCATCTGTTGGACATTTGTGATGACTGTGTGAGCTCATGACTGCAGAGAGTCAGGGAGTTGGTATGTGGCATGTGCCCAGGAAAGCTCAGTTTCTTCTTGGCTCAGCCCTGCCGGGGACCCCTGTGCAAGCTCCATCTCCTCACAGGAGTCGGCCGCTGTGGGTGTTAAGTTCCCGGCTTCCTCTGGCTCCTCTAGCAACTGCCAGTACCCTGGCCCTTAAGAACCAAGGAGCCCAAGCCATTCTGGGTTGTGTTCCACCCTTTGGATGGAATCATGAAGGCTAGTAAAACTTCCCGTGCAATTATGGGGCGCTGTGGCTTTCTATTACTGTGTTTAAGAGGTTCTTTTAGCACGAACAGATCCATTTAAAAGACATGTTTATCACCTTTCCCCAAACTCATAAAACATAGTGTTAGTTTTATAAAAAGAAAAAAAAAAAAAAAAAAAGCAAACCCAAACCTTCGGCTATTCCATTTGCTAGAACAACAGCCCTATTTGTTGAGTTCTAATGAAACAGCCTTGGTTTGGGGAAATTCTCAATAGGGGAAAAAATGTCAGTTGAATTTTTAAATGGATCAGTAATGCTGGGTAAATTGTCCTCACTGGAGACCACAGAGTGGATGAGAGCATTTTCCCAGTGGGAGATGGCTGCCTGGAGAAACACTCGCCAGAATCACCTGTGCTCCATAGCTCTTCTGCCTAAGATCCAGAGTTTTCTCTTGTTAAAGTTCTTCAGTGTGTGTTGTGTAACACTTCATTGCTGGAGGCCTATCAAATGTTTGTCCTGCCCTAATAACCGTGTATGATGAAAGGCAGTGTGATGTATCGGGAGGACCCTGGGCATTGCAGTCTCAAAGATTGAGTTCAGCTCCAGCTCTTTCCTCTAATAACTGTGTGTACCTAGGCAAACGCTTCACTTCTCTGGGCCTCAATTTCCTTATCTGTAAAATAGAAATTATGATGTTTTTCACAGCTGTGACATGAAGGGTCTGTAAAACTCTGGATGTAGTGCCTGATCCAGTCTTATTATCACGTACATGAGAAAGGCAATAAGGCTTTGGCAAAAGGAGGAGGGTTGATGTTTTGTTCTGGATTCTCAGAGTGAGAAGTTCTTAGGGGTTTTGATGAGTCTGCATCTCCCTTTTGGTGTGTGAGATAATTGATCAGTGAATTGTTCACTGATGACTTAGTAGGTGCTGAGTTGGTTTCATGCAGGAACATGATGAGGAATGTGACGGCAGCTTTCTTTGGGGCACTTGTAGTCTGTGTAGCCGAGAGAGAGACAGAGACACGTGAAATAAAATAACCCAGGGTGTGTGCTTGGGGCTCCCAGACAGAGTCTTGCAGATGGGGGTGCTCAGGGGATGGGACAGCCAGCCCTTCCTGGGTGGGAGTCAGGAGAAGGATGGTGGAGAAAGTGACCCGGAACTTTTCTAAGGATGAGTAGATGCTGGGAGGTGAGCTGGAGGGACAGCATCTGACGGAAAGAAAGTTTCCTGATGGGCGAGACTTCGCTTACCAAAGAAGTCAAGTTTGATAGGATGCTTTAAAAAAATACATTTATTAAGAGAGAGGAAGAAAATGTAAGTCGTGACTTCAGTAGGCTGCTTCCCTCTGACGCCAGTTATCTCTCCAGATCCTTCTGATGTTGAAATACCCCTAGAGTGGGGACTGCAGACAGTGAGGTAGGTCTGGTGCAGGAACACTGGGGGTGGGGCGTGGGGTCTGGGACAAGCCAGCACCTACTCCACCTCCAGAGAGTGACCGTGACCCAGCTGTCGCTGAGGGTGGTCCTGAGGGTGCTGGGGCCTAGCACCGCCAGGACTTCTGCTTGCTGCAGAGGATCGAGAAATGAAGAAGTCTTTGTATGTGGGTAAAAACTCCTTATTCATCAGTATTAGCAAATAAATCCATTATCTTAAAAAAAAAAAAAAAAACGAGAAGAGGGTAAACATGTCCTTGGACTGTCTGTGGATTCTTCTAGAGGAGAGCCGAGGATCTTGTTGTCAGACCTCGTCTCTTGCCTGTGGTGTGTAGGCTCTGGAGGCTGATGGGTCCTTGGGGCGCCTCTGACCTGGAACAGCAGGGTGGCCCGAGGGTAGAGGCAGCGTCCGGCAGAGCAGGGGCACGCGGCCTGGATGGAGTCATTGTTGCCAGGCTACGGTTAGATGCCAGGAGGCCTGCAGCCACGTGTCATGAGCAGGGGAGCCCGAATGCTGGGCCGACCTCTGGGTTATTACTGCTGTTTCTCTGCGGCCTCCCACACCACTTGCAGATGGATTGTTTTCATCTCGAGAAGAGGGAAACACACCCCTGCCCTCTCACATGCATTCAAGCACTCACACAACTCACGTGAAATAAGGTGCTATGGGGACTTAGAAACACAAACCATGTCCCAGAGAGCTGGAGCCAAGTCCCTTTGATCTTGCAGTGACTGTGTGAGGCGCCGAGTCTCTTCTCTGTGGGGCAGCTTGGGGCAGTGCTGTGGGCAGTGGCATCCCTGAGGAGCCCTCAGCAGATGAATGCTGTGTACAGCAGTTGGCCCTGTGCTGCTCCTGCTCTTCCTTGGCCAAAAAATATTGGTAGAAAGGGATCAGCAAGGTGGGAAATGTCAGATGCACTGAATGCCAAGAGGAGAAGACCCCAGTTAGGTGGACAGTGGTCCTTCTGAGCCGACATTCTAGCCCCGAAGTGGCCCAGGGTTTGTGCCACCCACGAGCCCTGGCCTCTACTCCAGCCCCTGTCGTTCCCTCTAACTTCAAAATGTGGAGATAAATGCACTTGAGTTTTCCTGCTACATTCACTTCAGGTCTGTAAATGCTGTTTCCGTGCAGAAACTTACTTGAAATGTCACTCAGCTGTCCTCAGGTTTGTAACCAAATGATGATAACCTGACATTTCTGTCTTTTTTAAAAAATGTTTTTTCTGTCTCATTCATGAAAAGATAACTTTCAGGAATTTATAATATCAGGTAATAAATAAATAGATGACAGTATTTGGATCTAAGGAAAAGATGTGAGTGAATTAAATAAAGCTGCAGCAAGGGTAGTACTCAAAACACACGCACAGTACATTTCTGTGTACTTCTAGAGCAGGCCCTGGGGCTTCCTAATAACCAAAGGAAGGAAGGAAGCACACGGCCTTATGTGCCCATGAGATGAAAAAAGGCAGCTTTTCATGAGAAATACGAGGTGTTCCTGGTATGGAGACCAGAGATGCCTTCCTTCAGTGGGTTCTCAAAAAGGGAGTTGTGTGGGCATGGACCACTTTCTTGACAGTGTCTGACAGTAGATACCACAGTAAGTTTTTACCATTGCTTCCTCCAGGATCTCTCGGTGTATGCCAATGGCATAGTGCCAAAGTGCAGTTCTGTAAGGTAATTCGATGATAAGCCGGGCTAATAAAGAGTACACAGTCTTCTAAAGGTCTGGCTTGATACATGGATAGAATTGACAACATCCGGAAGAATGGATGGCCTGTCTCCATCAGAGAATACTCTGTTTTGTTTCTGGTAACTGATTAGCATTGGGAACAGAGAGTTCTGGGCTCTTCCTGGCAGAAACAAGGAGTTCAGATCATCTGTGCTGCCAATTAGTGGAAGCAAATGGGTCTCCTTCATCAGCCAAGTGGTGGGTAGAGCCAATGTCCTCAGTCAGATATGCAGAATCCAACCCAGAACTATGATACCTGAACGCAGAGTCACCTTCCTGCACGCCAAGCCTGTAGTTAAATTCAGACCCACAGACAGTGGATGATTATGAACATCAGCATTCTGCCCTACATACCACTGGACCCACAGGGGGTCACAAAGATGTCACATGGGAGCTTTATAATGTGATTTAGGCTTTACAAGGATGGGAAATACCTTCCTTGCACACACTTGTATATTTACACCCCTGTTTCTCAAGTGTGGGCAGATGCTGATGTGCTCAATAAAATTGACATTTTATTTAGAGGTATTACCTTTACGGTTACCTTTATGGAACTTACGGTTACCAGAGGGGAAGGATGGAGCGGGGAGGGATAGTTAGGGAGTTTGGGATGGACATGTACACACTGCTGTATTTAAAATGGATAACCAACAAGGACCTACTGTGTAGCACAGGCAACTCTGCTCAATATTATGTAACCACCTAAGTGGGAAAAGAATTTGAAAAAGAATAGATACATGTATATGTATAACTGAATCACTGTTATACACCTGAATTAACACAACATTGGAGTATCAACTATACTCCAATATAAAATAAAAAGTTAAAAAAAAGTATTACCAAATTCATACTAGATTTAGTTGTTAAGAAATTCTCAGCCATCAACAGAACTGTTAACATGATAGCTACCTTTGGAGGGTGAAGGGGAGGGTGCCGTTTACAGGTGTTTTTTGACAGTTGGAAAGGGGTCCTCATGGTAGAAGGATTTGGGCATATGGCCACAGCACATAGACACAGAACTTTTATTCTGGAATATTTTCAAACAAGTGTTGTGAAGCCCTCATTGAGAACTCAATAGAAACTCACAGAATGCCTAATTTTCAGCCGTGTCTCTTCTCAGCAGTACTGCTAATATAAATTATTTGAAAAATAAAGATATGTATTTTTCCCTTAGGAAAAAATACAATTTGGGGGTGTGGGCCATATAAGTGTCGGCAGGCGTCTGCTAATAATGATGATTTTCACTTTCAGAGAAGTCAGTCCTTTCTATTAGTGATGGGCCTGGAGGAGAAAGTCCCAGTTAGTGATGACAAAATGACACTGCCAGATTAGGGGTGAACATTCATCATTCTGTTTTCACAGCAAGGTGTAGATTTCTTCATCCAGGAAAGGTTTCAAGTGCTTTATGTATAGTTTTGAAAGTAGGAGTGGGGTGATAAGACACAGGGATGTGGGCCAGTCGCCATATTAAGGCAGCACAGTGCATGGCGTTTTGAATTCCTTCTGGTATAATAGCTGCACTTGGATATTTGTTGGGTTGCTTGTGGAGAGGAAGTTGAGGGTCTCTGTCTGGCTCCACAGGACAGCCCTGGAAGCAGTGGGTGGGAGTTGCAAAGTGACAGGCTTTGGCTGAGTTCAAGTTTGGCTGTTTTACAGCCCAAGCTGTGTGGGGATGGGACGGGCCACCTCGGGGTAGGGGGGGTAAAGTCACCATTGCTGGGATGTGCACACCTAAGACTGGCCAAGCACCTGGTTGAGGGAACCAAACTCTGGATGGAGGCAGGGGCACTTACCATTGACATGGCCTCTGACTTTGAGTTGATGCAGTTCTAAGATAAGGCAGGTCTGTTGAGAAGTGATCATTTATTTTATAATAGAAATTATCCCCTTTAGGGTTTTCTCAAACAACTTGCCTGATTGGTACATCTGAGGTGGATTCAGTTTACCAAAGCTATGTCTGTGCAGCTGTGTATGGATTCCTGATCAGTAGGTGGGGTTGATCAGAGGTGATTGAAGCCTCATTCATTGCAAAGACAAGGGACTGAGAAAGTAAAATGGCTGGCTTACTGGGTGTTCCTAGTAAAGGAAAGTAATATATCTAGTCAGTTGAAGGCTTTGGTTCCTGCATTCCTGCACACTGCATTTGAATAGATTCTGCTGTCTTTGGCAAGAATGGCTGGGGAATAAACGGCCCTGGTGCTATGTTTTATTTTGCCAGAGCCATAGATACAGGCATAAATTTCCAAATGCACTGTGATTTATCAGCATGAGACTCACATAGAGAGATTGGTGTCCTCTGTGGAGAAAGAAATGTTTTTGTCTTACATGCAGATGATGGAGCAAGGGGGAGTGAATAAAGTGGGTCTGGGGAAGCCTTCTTCTTCACAGAGAAGCCAGGGAGGGCCTGGAGGAATAGATTAGGCTGGTCTCCGTCCTCCAGGAAAGCCTAGAACCTGCCCTGGGCTGTTGTCCAGTTTCAGAGTCTAGCGCCACATCCCTGGATCCCCTCCCACAGCCCCAAAGGCATGCTTTGACAAACGCCTGTCATCTGACTGAGCTTACGTTGTTGGAGAAATCTGCAGTGCAGGCAGGATTGAATGTGGCTTTGTTAGCATATCAAATGATGACTCTCGAGATATTTAGAACCTTGTGCTATCTCAGACACCAAGGGAGAGACCCTGCCACTCTCAGATAAAGATAAAGCAGAAACTAACAACAACAAAAAGATGGATTATTGTGTGTTGGGAAAGTATGTGCCTAATGTCAACACTGAGTGGTCAACACTGAGTGGGTCTGCTCTGGAGGAAAAACGGGAGGGACCCTCCCTGCCTCTAATGCCATTCAAGCTGAACCATCAGGTCAGGGGAGGGAGGTGGGGTATCAGTCAGAAATGATAATGCCCAAGCCTTGCTTTCCCTAGGGAAGCACTTGGGAAAATCAAGGGCTAGCACATTGAAAGTCAAAATTGTTGTCTTCAGGGGGTCCACCTCCTTCTTTATGCTGTCCCATGGAGAACACAGACTCACTAAATTGCATTCTACACCTTTTCATTGAATGAGCAGAGTTGCCTTGAGCCAAAGTGGAGCCCAAAAAGTCCTCCAGAGAGGGGCCTGGTGAGTCCCCACTGTGCTATTGCTTATCCGGAAAGCAGACTCTTCGTGTAACTAGTCTTTACTTTTACCAGACTGCTTTGGTAGAGTGATGATAGAAAAAGTCATACACTTGGAGGCTTGGGACTAGTAAAGCACTTGTCTAAATATATTAGAGAATGAGAATAAGGCAGACCTAGAATTTAAACTCAGGCCTATCTAATTCCAGGTTCCTATACTATAGTAAAATCACTTCATAGATTTTTCTGCTTATATAATGAAATAGAGTACAGAAAGGACCTAGCACATGTAAAGTACTTAACATATGTTAGGGAGACTTTAAAGGGAGGAGAACAAACCATGATTGGTTGCCTTCCCTTATCTCAGACTTTCTTTACTAGTAGTTGTTATTACAGCAGCAGTCATGATAATATTTATAGCTAGTGTTTATTGAGTGCTGACAATCAGGCATTTTGCTAAAAATTTTACATTCATCGTCCCAGTTAAGACACTTCTGGTTGAATATGAGGTTAACCTGTGGGTTTGTCATAATGGCCTTTATTATGTTGAGGTATATTCCTTCTATACTCATTTTATTGAATTTTTATCATAAATAAATGTTGAAACTTGTCACATGCTTTTCTGCATCAGCTGAAATGATCATGTGATTTTTTTTTTAATCCTTCATTTTGTTAATGTGGTGTATCATGTTGACTGATTTGCAGGTTGAACGACCCTTGCATCCCTGGAATAAAGCTCATTTTATCATGTTGTACGATCCTTTTAATGTGTTGCTGTATTCGATTTGCTCATTTTTTATTGAGGAATTTTTGTATCTATGTTCATCAATGATTTGGGCCTGTGATTTTTCTTTTTTTGTGTGTTGTCCTTGTCTTGTTTTGGTATCAGGGCAATGAGCCTTACATGAACAGAGGAATCAGGCGAGTTATGAAGGGCCCGTTTATCAAATGTAAGAAGTTCAGGTGCAAGAGACCAGGGACCGACACAGCGATTCAAGAGCAGGAACAGGTTAGAAGGGGAGAGCTTGGTGACGCAAAGGAAAAGGATTACGTCACTGAACACAAAGTTAGAGTAGAAACATTTGCATATTTGCATTCATGCTGTGTCCCCAGCAACAGGTCATTATAGCCATGAAACCCTGCCTACTTGGTCTGGTCTCAGGAGGTAAGCAGGGATCAGACTGCGAGTTCTTGGATGGGAAACCAGGTGAGATTGGTCTGCTTAGCGTCAGCATGAATCCAAGATGGAGTCATCCTATCCTAGATCTAAACTGTGAGTCCACTTTATGACCTTGGGGAGGTTACTTAACATCCCTGACTTCAGTCTGTAAATTGGAGAAGGCTAAAGCTACCTTATTTGGTTGCAGTCAGAGATTAACTGAGCAAAATGTATATGAAGGTTCTACTTTGGTGCCTGCCCATGGCAGGAGCTCAGGACATGTTAGATCCCTTCTCTCTAGTTGACATGCTGAGTATCAGTGGAGCTGAGTGCCCATATGGCAAAGCAAAGATGCTGGGAGGTGCACTCCAGGGAGTTTCACAATTGACCTGGCAAAGCGGGGGAGGTGACTGGGATGTTCTCCAGAACTGCACACAGAAGTGAGTTCTGAGCTGGAACACCAGTATTTGACTCTTTGGGGATTTGACAGATAGATATTTTTTGCAAGGACATCATTTATATATCATTATGGAAATCACCAAGACTTACCCTCCCCCGTCCCCCCCAAAAAAAGAAATGATAAGGCCAGTCGTCTAGTTAATCGTGCTATAGGAGCTTTTCTGTGGAATATTCTTAGCTGTTGGTATGTTCATAACTCTGTGGTTTATATTTTCTTCTTTGTATGTTTTCCATTTTTCTTAGAGAACCATGTTTTCCTATATGTGTGATTCTTTAAATGTACAAAATGGAAAGTTATCTGGGTGGTATAACTTTTCAGATAGTTATCTGGGTGGTATAACTTTTCAGATAGTATAGGCGAGTTGTAACTAAGAGCAAATTTTAGTTATTTCATCTCTTGGCTATTTGACTATTCCTTTAAGTATTAATATAATACTATAATATTATAATAATTTGCAAATAGTTTTCACCAGGGCCTTTGCACGTTCTGTGCCCTCTGCTTAGCATATTTCTGGCCCCCTGTCCAACATACCCCTGAGGTCTCAGTTTATGTCACTTACTCAAGGAAACCTCCTGTCATTGACCCTAGAGTAGATTAGATCACACTCTCCTAATAGTCTATGCTTTGCATTGTTACACAGTTGTAGTTTAATAATTTTTCAGAATTATTTACTGTTTGTATCCCTGGTAAACTCTGATCTCTTCGGGACAAGGCTTATATGTCTTGTGTACTTCTGTAGCTACAGGTCTTGGTGTAGGACTGGGCACAAAGTAAGTGCTGAGTTAATACTTGTCAGAAAAAGTAATTACTGTTTATTGAGCACCTATTGTATGCCAGTACTATCTAGTCCTTTTTAAAAAATGTGTGTGCAGAGGCATACAACCATCAATACTGACAACTCTATAAAGAAAACAGGTTCTTCCCATTTACAACTGGAAAACTGGGTTCAAATCTTGAGAGTAGAATATTCAGGTTTTAAAAGGGTTCAGAAAATTCATAAGTAGTCATCTGGAAAAGTATTCATGATATAAATGTGAAAAAGCAAAACTGTACCTAATATGATTTTACTTATGTGAAACAAAGTGTTTATGTATGTATATAACTGATGAATGTGCTTGTATTTGCGTACAAAATACCTTAACACCAAATTGTAACCATTTATCTCTGAGGAATGGGCTGGGAGGGGCATGAGCAATTTTACTTTGCAGTTTTTCATATATTGACATCTAAAAATTTTTATTGTAAGCCTCTCTTTTTGAATACATAGTAAGAGAAAGAAGACGCCTTGCCTAAGTCCACATAGGTGGTTTGGTGGCTGAGGGGGAGTTTGAACCCCAGCCCATCTGGCTCTGTAGCCTAGGTTCTGTTCCCGATACCTTTTGATGTGTCTGCAACAGTAGTTTCAATACCCCGCAGAGAGCATTTGGCCGTGTCTGTAGACAGTTTTGGTTTTTACACTGTGGGGGGTGGGGGTGGGGCGGGTGCTCCTGGCATCTGTGGGTTGAGGCCAGGGATGCTACTAACATCCTACACTGCAAAGGACAACCCCCAATCCCCACCCAGTTATCCACCCCAAGAGGTCAGTAGTGCTGAGGCTGAGGAAGCTTGTTCCAGAATGGCGTCCTGTCCTGTCCTGATTCTGGTGAATTTGTTGCCCAGCTAAGCCCCACAGGAACATCGGCCATGTGGCCAGGGGATGCCCGGCACTGGCCTAATGAGCCCTGGTAGCAGAAGGTAATTTCGGTGCCCAGTGGAAACAGTAAAAGTTAAACCACGTATCGGCGTTATCCCCACCCAAAGCTTTTAAAAGAGAGCTGGAGACAGACAGATGGTAATTGGGCTTTTAGGGAGGTGATCTCTAGGAGAGAGAGAGAGTCTGGAGGAGGTGCAGGGTGCGTGGGAGCCTCTGTGTGCCTTAGCACAACCTGAGGGAAAACTGAGAGTTCCTTTAGGAGGGATGATGATCCCCATCACCTCCTTTAGTGATGTACAAGGCTATGTGCTACCTGAAATCAGGCATCGTGCTGGCATCCAGAAGCCAATCAGGAGCGCCGTTCTGCTGGTGCCTGCATGGTGAGGTCTCATCCGTCAGGCCGTTCCTTAAGGGAGGACCCCTCTAGGAGCTGCGTGGATTCATAGTGAGCGCTGAGGGTGAGGAGGATGCTCTGCCAGAATCCTCATATCAACCTTGTTGTTCTGCTGAGAGGGTTCTTGAGAATCGTCCCATTTGACCTTCTCACATCACAGAGGGGAAACTGAGGCCACAGAGGGGAAAGAATGCCTCAAACCACCCAGCAAGTTACTGGCCAGTCAGGACTGGACCGCTGATCCCTGGCTCCTAGTGTTGCCATCAGCCCTAAGACAACAATGGGAAGAAAAGAGAGATCTTTTTTTTTTTTTTTTTTTTTTTTGCAGTACGCGGGCCTCTAGCTGTTGTGGCCTCTCCCATTGCGGAGCACAGGCTCCGGATGCGCAGGCTCAGCGGCCATGGCTCACAGGCCCAGCCGCTCCGTGGCATGTGGGATCTTCCCAGACTGGGGCACGAACCCGTGTCCCCTGCATCAGCAGGTGGACTCTCAACCACTGCACTACGAGGGAAGCCCGAGAGATCTTTTTCTTAAAGACAAAGAGACAAATAGACAAGAAAACCTTCTCCTTGTGTGGGTGAGGTTGCATAGGACCTGGTTCAGGGGGCAGGATGTGGGGGTGATGGTGAGGGGGTGAGGACTTCGCTCTCCCATGACTCAGTAGTGTTCAGCGGTTCTCAAAGTGTGGCCCTCAGGTGAGCAGCATGCCTTCGCTGGTGAGCCTGTTAGAATGAAAATCATCCAGCCTCACCTCACACACCTGCTGAGTGGGAGACTTTGGGAATGGGACCTAGCAATCTGTGTCACCTTGACATAGCCCCCTGGGTGATTCTGATGCATACTCAAGTGTGAGAACCACTGGTGAGAGGGAAAGACGATGGGACTTTGCTTTCCCATGTTGCCTTTCCATTAGCTGGGACCTGGGACATGTCACATGACTTCTCTGGGCCTCAGTTTCATTGTCTGTAGAACAGACAATATAGCAGACAGGAGAGCTGTGCTGTGAAACTGAGCCAGGTCTGTGCATGGACCATGCAAACGACCTGGGGAGATTGGCTCTGAGAAAGGAGGGCAGTCACAGCAAGAGACAGGTGATCATCACCTCTGTAGGATTACGGTGAGGGTAGTGGTCATCTCAATTATAGTCAGAAGTATCAGGCAACCAACATGTGGTAGGTTCAGCTTGCTTTCATCTAATCTCAGACACCATGGTTTGAAGATACATTTGTACCACTAAAAAAACAAACAAAAAAATACCCAATATGAACCAAACTGGCATAGCATTGATTGTTTTTAAAAAAAATCCTGGGACTTCCCCAGTGGTCCAGTGGTTAAGACTCTGCACTTCCACCGAAGGGGGCACAGGTTTGGTCCCTGGTCGGGGAACTAAGATCCTGCACGCTGCATGGTGTGGCCAAAAAAAAAAAAAAAATTCTGATTTCACCATTAAAATATGAAAAACTATATAAAAAACAGTAAGTGCTGAGTACTATTCACACATTATTATGTTCAGTCTTCACAACTACCCTGTGAAATTAGTGCTATTACTGTACCTACTTTACAGGTAAGAAAGAGACTCATTTTAGTCTGTTGTGTAGAATTAGGGATTCGGCAAACTTTTTCTGTAAAGGGTCAGGTAATGAGTATTTTAGGCTCTATGTGGTTTCTTTCGCCACGATGGAATCCTGCCTTGTAGTGTGAAGGCAGCCACAGATGACGTGCAAATTATGGGTGTGGCTGTCTTTCAGTAAAACTTTATTTATGGGCACTGATATTTGTATTTCATCGAAGTTTTGTGTATCATCAAACATTAGCTTTAATTTTCAACTGTTTAAATAGGTAAAAATTATTCTTAACTCTCAGGCTATGTAGAAACTGGTGGCAGGCAGGATTAGTCCTGAGTGTAGCCCCTGGGGCAGTAGGTTTTGACCCCTGGTCTAGAGTCACCTGGAGTCAGGGTTCAAATCCAGGTGTGTCTCCACAATGAGGATTTAATCTCCACTACACTGTGCTGTGTATATAGTAAGGAGAGGTAGATGATTGTCAACTTACTTGTTTCCAAAAACAAAGAAACAAAAATTCCTGCACTAAAAGTACTGTTTGCCTTAATCATGGAGTTTGTCAAGTTTTTCAAGGGAGATCTGGTTTTAATTCCCTCTGAACTTATTCTTAGCTCAGTGTTCATTATAACTGGGAGATACATTTTGACCTTGGAACTGACAGTTTGAAATTGTAAAGTTATAAAAAGTGAAACACACATGTACATGGTATAAAAAATTCATGTCAGAAGTGTATAAAATGAAAAGTAAAGTTCTTTTACTCCCTTCTTCCCTTTTGTTATGTAATTCCTCTTGCCATAGATAAGCACCACTGTGAACAGGTTCTTGGGCATCCTTCTAGAAGTTGACTAGGTGACTGCAGCAGTGTGTGTATGCATATTCATTTCTCTTTGCATACTTTCTTTTTCTCGTACTACACCTTGGAGAGCTCTCCTTATCAATTCCTCCACTGATACATTATTTTTAGTGGATGCATAATATTCTCCTGTATGTAACTTGTGAAGTACTGCTATTTATTTAACCATGTTCCCATATTTGGATTTGAGTCATTTCCAGTTTTTTAGTTATTACCAAAAATGGTTCAGCGAATATTGCTGTAAGTCAGTCTGTCATGCTTCTATAAGTATTTCTGTAGGATAAGTTCCTGGAAGTGAAGTCTCTGCATCAAAGGAGATGTGCTTTTTTGATACCTTAGTTAATGTTTTTCTTACATGAAATTTCAAGCAAGTTATTCCCTGGAGCCAAGAATGTCTACAAAGAACAGCATTGCTGGTGGGAAATTGTCTCCCTCCTGCCTCCTGTAATATTTCCAGTTATCTGTTTTTTTTGTTTGGTGAGAAAATAAGTCATGTTTCATCTTCAAAACAGTTAGTGGAGGGCCTCCCTGGTGGCGCAGTGGTTGAGAGTCCGCCTGCCGATGCAGGGGATGCGGGTTCGTGCCCCGGTCTGGGAGGATCCCATATGCCGCGGAGCGGCTGGGCCCGTGAGCCATGGCCGCTGGGCCTGCGCGTCCGGAGCCTGTGCTCCGCAATGGGGGAGGCCACAGCAGTGAGAGGCCCGCGTACCGCAAAAAAAAAAAAAAAAAAAAAAAAACCAAAACAGTTAGTGGAGAATTTGTACATGGTGACACTGAGGTTTGGGGCTCTGGATCTTATCATGATCTTTGACTTCTATTTAAAAAACAGTCACCTTTTCTTTAAGAACATACGAAATGTGTTCTGGCCTGCCTGGCCAGAATTCTCTGATGAAGCAACAGTGGTTTGTGAAAACTGTAGTTAATCTCCATGAATTTTTCTTGAGGCCTAAGGGAGGATTGTTAATAGCTTATACATCAATTAACCCTAGTAATTTTGAGTATTGCCTCTGTGCCAGCTTCTGTACTAAGCCCTTTCTACGAATTACCTCCTTGAATGTGCACAGTGATCCCAGAAGGCTGGAACTCTTCTCATCTCTCTGTTCAGATGAGGAAACTCAGGTTCAGAGAGACCCACATAGCAAGTAAGTAGTAGGGCCAGGCTTTGAACCCAGGTCTAACTCCACAACTCCCATTCTTGACCACCAAGCACACCGTTTTCTATCATTAGTTGTCTAAAAATTGTGGAAGTATCTTGTGCTCCGTGATAGAAATTGATCAATCAGTAATTGTAGGGGAGCCCATAGAAGTAGGTGCTGCTTCTGCCTTTGGCATAACAGTTCGTGGTGGGAACAGGGTTTTTTACTAGACTGTGAGTTCCAAGGACAGGATGGTATATCATTTATACTTGTGACCCTAGCGTAGAAGGGTGCTCAGGAAATGTTGAATGAATGAATGAATTAGGCAAATCCATATGAAGTAATGAGAGACCCCTTTAAGCCTTGGTATGATTAGGGGCTAAGCAGTAGGGTATAGAGAGTAAGATGTTACAGGTTTTTAAGGGAAAAAAAGGTCAGACAAACGTATACTTCCCTATATTTCCTCACCTATGAATGAAACCAAAAAATAGTGAATTTTATTTTTAGTATGTTAAACCTTTGCTTGGTAGCTAACTTTTAGCCTCCAAGTTATATGTAGGAAAATAGACAAGAGTTAATACAAGCCCTTTTTTTCTAGTAAAGAAACATTCCGCACGCATGTGTGTGTATCTTGTGAACTTCTATGATGATGACTAGTTGTGTAGCTGGGGTCCAGAAGAGGTGTATCTGCTTTGCTTTCTGCACTCTGGATTGTTATGGACAAAGAAGCAGAAGGGATATTGCAAAGAAAATATGCAGTTGCATTAATTCCACACCATTGGGTGCTGTGGGTCCTAATCAAATCAGAAACACAATTTCTGGGCGGCTGGTGGCACCTAAATCAGGAGTGGGTGTAACCCAGATGGCTTGCCACTGGCTTGCACAGGAACTGTGAGACCTCCAGGGGCTTCTCCAGGCCTTAGTGGGAGAGCTGAGCTTGCTCCATGCCAGGTCTTTCCTGGGCAGGCACCGCCTCCACCTCATGGAGCCCTGCCCCACCCTTTCCACACTTTGCCACCTGGCCTTGCATCGTGTCTTGGCCATACTCCGCCTTTGCCTGCCATGTTCCCCCTTCCCTCCATGGTCTCTTCTTTGATCTGGTTAATGCCTCTTCATCCTTAAGATAGCTCTACCGGTTCTTCATTGAGTCGAGTCCAGCTTCAAATGTCCTCCAAACTGTGGGGTAGTGGTCCTCCAGCTTCAGTCACTAGAGTGCTTGTTAAAACACAGATTCTGGACTCCACCCACAGAGGTTAGTATTGAATAGGTCTACGGTGCTGATTTAGGTGTTTCAAGGACCCACCTGAGAACTGATGAAGCAGGAGCTCCATATATGTGACTGAATGCAGCTGCTAGAAATGCACTCTGGCCTTTAGCTTCTTCTCCCTGACTTCTTGCTTCCACTGCACCATCTGCCTCAACCAAAGGTTGGGCAAGGTTGCTTGGACAATTTCAGGGCAGGACGTGCGGGGCAGAATAAAATCCAGAGTGGTGAGTGAGTGTGGTCATTCATGGCAGACTCCAAGTGTGAAGATCCCCTCAAATCACACTGTCCTCACCTGGATCACACCTGGGCCATCCATCAGACTTAGAGAGTCCAAAAAAAGTGGATAACAAACTCGCAGATAAGAGAAGCAGTGAGATGTGGAGGTGACAGTGAAGGGTCTGGAAGCCATGGGGAAGAGCTGGAAGACCTGAAGGTGTTTAGGAAAAAGCCACCATGGAGGATGGAAGTGGGATAGGATATGTTCTATCTGATTCTGAGAGGTAGAGCTAGTTAACTTGGAGGTCGACTTGAGCTCAGTATAAGGGAAATGTTACATCGTAATGACAGTTGTAATAGATGCTAGGAAACTGACTGGTCACTTTATATGTAGTGTCTCTTGATATTTACAGCATCACTGTAAATAGTTACTATTACCCTACTAGATAGATAATGGAGCTGGGGCTCAGAAGTAATTAAAAAGTTTGCCAAGATTATACAGTGATTAAATGGTTAGTGAGAATTCAAGTATTGATCAGATTCACTTTAAAACCTGAAGTGTGTCCCCTGTGCTGTTTCCTCTTGATAGTTAGAGTTGTCTGTAATGATGTAGGGTGCTCGTGGGGTGCTGAGAGCTCATCACTGACTTAGTGATGTAGAACGGGGAGACCTACATCACTTGAACAAGAAGTTCCTTGTACTGTTAATAGGTATTAATAGTTATATATGTATGTATATTGGGGTGACACTGATTTAAACGAAGTTAATTAGGTGTTTTACCACTAGACTTCTCAGAGCCTTTAATACACTAATGCACATTGTGGTTCTCCAAAGACAGCGTCATAGATGGTGATTCCCAAACTTAGTTGATCATGGATTCCATTCTTGAAGAGTACCTCAGAGCAGTTAGAGTTCCTTAGAAGGTTTTTTTTTTTTTTTTTTTTTTTTTTTTTTTTTTTTTTTAATACAGATGCAGCTGTGAGAGTTCACACTTCAGAGATTACATGATTGGGCCATATGACCACAGATCCTTTGATGTTGCTGATGTCACTGTAATTCCGATTTCATAACCAGCTGGTGGGCTTTGCAAAGCATGAGCCCTCCGTGCCCGGGCAATATTTTACAGAACTTGTGTTTTTTCACTCCCACAAGTTCTTGAGGCTTGTATTGCCCTCAATTTTGATTTCATTTTTAAGGAGCAATATTGAATGTGTAATTAATTCCCTTTCCTGCTTATGTCCTTAACTATTGATTAGAACCAACAATTGGTATAATAATCATTTGAAGTATAATTATTTCTTATAAATGTTATATGAGTCCTGGGAACAGCCTTGAAAAGCTCCAGAAAGTAATGGAAAGATACTTACAACCATTTTTTTTTCCATTACTGAAACCAATTATTTTTCTAAAATTGCTCAGATTGGCTATTAAGTTGAAAAGATTATTGATTTTTTTTAAATACTAGCATCAAGGAGAATCCTAATGAAACATAATGTGTTTACAATTAATTATGTTAGCTCTCACCTGGCAGCATAATACCAATGATGTTTATTTTCTAGTTCTGCTGGGACAAGTGGTCTTGTTCACTAATATCCTCAACTTTGTGGCGGTTGGAAAGAGTGAGTGAATATCTTTTTATTTAAATCCTTAGAGGATTATTTTCTGTTACTCAGAGTTTAAAATCAGACCTTTAAATGTTTTCTCCATTTTTGTGAGCTATTTTCTCCTGATAGATGCAGGTAAACTTTGTCCTGGACATTGGTAAGTTGTCACATTAGTGCTTAAAAAATAATTTATCAAAGGTCTTTGTTGATAATCTGGCTTCCCCACTCTATAGGGGGTTTGATCTTTAGTTCCCATGCTGGAGGACACTAGGCCAAGGTGACAGCTGCTGGCACCACAGAGCTTCTGGTGGCAAGAAGCCTGCCAGGAGCCAGCAGTCATGTAGAGCCTTGCCCAGTGGAGTCATTGGCAGTCATAAATGCAGGTCTGGCAGCCCCAGTTCCTTTCCTCTGGGTGTGAGCACCTTCCTTTGAGGGTGGAATAAAACCTTGAAGACCAGGGTCAGGTGGGATTCCATCTCCTGACAGGACACTCCAAAATTGAGAGCCACAGACTTGATGTTCTACTGTTTTTCAGCTCCATTTTTTAGTTCTTCTCTCAGAAATCAATTTTTCCATTTTGGTGCCATGGCTTTGGGAAGACACCTAGGAACCAGCCCTGGTTTTGCTGATTCCTTTCAAATACCTTCAAAAAAATTTTTTTCCAGTTCTCTTATGTGCCTTTTCTCCGAATGTCCTTCATTTTGTAAATCCAGTCGGTTGTGGAAGCTTCAGGCTCAGTTACCTGAATGACAGTGTGTTTCCCAGCATGGTCTCCTAGTCCCAGCTTCAATCTGAATTTTGTACATGTTGAACTGTGGAGGTTCATTTTCTGTGGATCCCTGTGCCACTAGTAGTCTCTTTAAATCCCTTGCTGTGTGTGTTTGTGTACCTGTATCGAACGCAATATAGTTTCTTTATAGCCAACATGTTATTTTTATGTGCCTTACTTTATTACACATGAAATGGAACCATCTCTGACACTTTTATATGCACTGAATTTTTATTAGAGTTATATCTTTCATCAATAATAACATAAGCTGCAACACCCTTCTCTCGAATATTTACTGAGATTGCTGCCACTGTTTGCAAAGAGTGCCGTTGCCACCTTATTAGAAATGGTTTCATTCTCATTGCTTTTATCTTGTTAGATAATCTTTTATTCCCTGTTCATTGCCCATAGATTCTGACTCTCCTTGTCAGTGCTGTGAATGCAAAGTCCTTAGAACAGTGTGGTGGCTGAGGCAGGCCAACTAGTTGATCAGCTTCAAGTCATTACAGAATCATCAGTTCTGGTGGCTGCAGTGATTAGAACTGGAGGTCTCATACCTGAGGCCAGCCGTGTTCATTCATAATAAGGGATTTAGCAGATATTTATGCAAGCAGAAAATTGAATCAGCAGCGCCATCGGTGCATTAAATTATGGCATTTTCCTGAAGAATTCCTGTAAAAAAGTGTAATAGTAGATTTGGACAGAACCATTTCTTATGCAGGTTAGTTTAGGGTCCTTGGTAACACAGCAAGATAGGAAGTTTTCTCCATGAATAAGTCCTCTATTATCTCAGAGACTCCAAACCAGTTTGTTCTGGTTGGTACCCACATACAGATATGCCAGTCCACAATTAGATACTAACCATTTTTCTATCAATTTCGGAAAATCACCTTCTTGATGACATCTTTGGTCCTAGGAAAATGAGACTGAAAACCCAAGGAAACAGAAAGGCTCTAGTGCTGCATTTAAAAGGCAGGCTCTAGCCTGCCTTTGACATTTTGCAGAGTTTTAGTGTAATTTTGAGAGATATAAAATAACTCCCAATTATGTGGTATCCTAAGACCTCAGTGTGTTCTTCCCTAGATGCTAGCTGTGATGAAAAAGGGAGCAGGGGCTCAAGAGAGAGCCAAGGGGAACATCAGAGCCTCAGTTGTAAGTTGGATGAGGCACCTCCTGGGGTGTATTTGGATAACAGTTTCTAAAAAAGTCACCCTACAAAGGATGATCACATTCATTTTTATTTTCTTTGTTCTTTAATTAAGATTTTTAAGTAGAGGATACATTCAGGTGGTTCAGAAATAAATAGGAAGGAAGACAGGAAAAAGTCTCTTTGTGCCCAGTTTTCGCACCTGGTAACTACTGTTATTAGGTTCTTGTGTATCCTTCTGGAGATAAATTTAAGCATTTATTAATTTGTGTGTGCATGTATATTCTTTTTCTTTCTTTTTTTTGAAAAACATAAAAGGATGTTATAGGCAGTGTTCTGCACCTGCTTTTTTTTTTTACAAGTATGGATATATCTTGGAGATCTTTCTAGTTAGGTACACAGACACCATTGTCGTCTTTTTTCTTCTCCTTCTACTATGTGGTAGTCCAATGTAAAAGTGTACCATAATTTACTTAATCAGTCCCCTGTTGGTGGGCATTCAGGTTGTTTCTAGTGTTTTACTATCAAAAGCAGTGCTAGAATGAATAACTCTGTATCTGTGTCATTTCACACATCAAGTGCAAGGTCTTCAGTATGCTGAATCCTCAGAAAAGAAATTAGTGGATCAGAAGATAAATGCATTTATAATTTTGATGACTGTTATCAAATTGCTCTCCCCCCGAGTAATGGTAAGTATTTGACACTGTTTCCAAACAGCCTTGCCAATAGATATGTCTATTCAAGTCCTTTGCCCATTTTTCTAGTAGGTCCTTGGTTTTTTACTTGTTAAGTTTTGGGAGATCTTCATATATCAGAGAGATTAGCCCTTTGCCTCTAATTTGAATGTAAATACAAGATTTCCAGTGGTGATGTTTGCCTTTCAATTTTACTTATGGTATGTTCCCAGGTAAAAGCTTCATTTTTATGTGTTCATATTTATTGACCTTGACTCTTGTAACATCTGGATTTTTAGGTAAGACTCAAAAGGCCTTTTCCACTTCAAAGTTAATAAGGAATTTTCTCATTTTTTCTCTCACCATGTTTTTACACATTTGGCATTTATTTTGGTGTATGCTGTAAGATACAGAAGCCACTTTTTCCTTCAGGTGCTATTCAGTTGTCCTTACATCACTAGTTGAATATACATATTTTTCCCCGCTGATATGAGATGCCCACCTTTACTGTGTTCTGAGTTTGTATTTAGATCGACTTTGGACTTTGCATTCTGATCCATGTGTTTGTCTTTATAGTCATATTCCACTACCAGTACCATGCTGTTTTAACATTACGGCTTTATAATATGTTAGACTCTTTGATAGGGCTGCCTTTATTTATTCTTCTTTTTTCAATCTTGTGTATTTTTTCTTTTCTTGATAGTCTTACATATTTATTTTTCAAAATATGCTTAAAGATAAACTTGTGTAATTCCCAAACTGAAAACAGTGTTTTCATTAGAAGAGCCTTAGGTTTATAAATTACCCTCAAGAAAAAATGGACGTCTCTGTAAGTTTGTCTTCCTGTCCAGGAAAAGTGTGTATCTTCTTATTCGTGCAAGTCTTCTTTTGTGTCCTTTAGAAGGGCTGTAAAGTTTTCTTTTATAGGTTTGTACGTTTATCATTTAGTCAGTTTCTTGATAGTTTATTCCATGTGTGCTACAGTAAAAGGAATTTTTTCTTGGACAGATGTCCTAATTGGTGGAGGTTTGTATAGAAGGAAATTATGGGTATCTACAAGTTAATTTTTGTATCTTACTAGCTTTTTGAATTGTCTGATCGTTTTTAGTTGGTCTTTTTTTTGGCTTTCCAAGAGTATATGTAACTTGTCTTTAAATAGTACTAGTTTTATCTGCTCTTTTCCAATTCTTATACTTCTTAAGGCCTTACCAGGTTTCCCCTCATATGATGTGAAATAATAGCAGTGATAGTGAGCACCCTTGTCTTAGTCTTGTCTTGGCCCCGATTCTTTTTTTTTTTAATTAAAAAAAATTTTTATTGGGGTATAGTTCTTTACAATGTTGTGTTAGTTTTTGCTGTACAGTGAAGTGAATCAGCTTTTTGTATACATATATCCCCTCTTTTTTGGATTTCTATCCCATTTAGGTCACCACAGAGCATTAAGTAGAGTTCCCTGTGCTATACAGCAGGTTCTCATTAGTTATCTATTTTATAAGTATTAGTGTATAAATCTCAATCCCAATCTCCCTTTCCCCCCTTGGTGTCCATACGTTTGTTCTTTATGTCTGTGTCTCTATTTCTGCCTTGTAAACAGGTTCACCTGTACCATTTTTCTAGGTTCCACATATATGTGTTAATATACAATATTTGTTTTCCTCTTTCTGACTTACTTCACTCTGTATGACAGTCTCTAGGCCCATCCACGTCTCTGCAGATGACCCAGTTTCATTCCTTTTTATGGCTGAGTAATATTCCATCGTATATATGTACTTGGCCCTGATTCTTACTGGCTCGTATTCTAGTGTTGCCTCATTAAGTATGATCCTAGCTTTGGGTTTGTGTTAAATATATTTTATCATGTCAAAGAAGTGTACATTTTATTCCTGTTTGATTGATTGATTCATTGTTGTTGAGAATGATTGTTGAATTTTGCCCAAATTCATCCCTTATTCTCTGTCTAGGGGATGGTTACATGATTTTACACTAGAGCTCTATTAATATGATGAACTAGTTTGATGGATTGACTAGTATAATATTGAGCAGTCTTTGCTTGTATAAATCCCACTTGGTCATGATGTAATGTGTTTCTTGATACCATGTGTTATTTTTTTTGTATTGATATTCATGGATGAAATTGGTCTTGAGTTTTCTTTGATACCTTATGGTTGTGAGGTTTTTACTTACTTTGTTTAAAAACTTACTTTTTGTGTGAAGGAGGGTTTTCTAAACAAGTTTGTACTGTGAACAGGATTTTAGGAAACATTTGACCTAAGGGAACCAGTAGTTTCTAGGGCTACTTACAAGTATGTTCATGTATGTGGGTGCCAGTTTAAACTTAATGAAGGTAAGCTTTGTCTCTTTGGGGAGGCAAAGTATGGAAAATAATGTATTAGTATTTTATTGGTACTAATAAGAACTAATAAAATCAATCATTAGTTAACTAAGTTAATTAGTTTAATATGTAGTAGGTTGGCTTTACATGTATTAGCCCATTTTAATCTTCCGTAATCCTTAAAAGAGGAATTTCTTTTAACTTACGGAAGAGAAAACTGACTTTGAAGAGGTGAGCATGACTTGGCCAAGATCACACAGCCAGTAAGGGATGGAATCACACTTTAAACCTAGATCTATTTGACTTGACATACATATGCCTAACCTCCACGATGAATTGTTTTTTAAATAAATTTGAGTTGTTATATGTAATTGGAAGTAAGAAGACCATTTCCTTAAGCAGTGGCCTCAGAGTGGGATCTCCAGGTCAGCAGCATCTGCATCACCTGGGAACTTGTTAGAAATGCAAATCCTCAAGCCCACACCCAGATCTGAAGCAGAAACTTGGGGACGAGGCCCAACAATCTGTGTTTTAATAAGCCCTCCGGGTGATGCTAATCTCCATACACTGAAGTTTGGGAACCGCTGCTTTAGGAACTTCAGACTACTCTTCCTTTCTGCAGTCTGAATTTTAGGAGTTGTTAACGTGTTGACTCTATGAATAGGGCAAATATGCTTTATTTTCTCCATTTACTCTTCAGAAATAAAGGTTAATCATTTGTGTAACACCTTATGGCTTGCTCACAAAAGGGAGTATTTGCCGAGCCTAGCTCCCTAGGAAACTTGTGAAAATTAAACATTCTTGTGAAATGTCAATACAGCATCATTTACTCACAGCCTCAGTCCAGGCAGAGGTCGTAAGTAAACTAATTAGACTTCATTTTAGGAGTGTGAGCAGTTTGAAGATTTGCATGTTTTCTGCCTATGGCCCCAATGCAGGATGTACTTTGCTGGGACTCAGTTTATGTAGGAAAGGGGCTGTGAGGGCAGGAACCCAGCAGCCTCAGGTCTCTGCCTCTGACGGGCTCACGAAGACTTTGTTCTCTTCCCCTAAATGAATAAATGCCAGGAGGAAGGTGAAATGCTGGCAGTCTGCCCACTAGACCTCATCTCCTCGCAGGGCCACCAGACTGAGGAAATAATGATAATTCACTTAACCTAAAAGGCTCATGCCAATTAATGATTTCCATGCAATTGACAGTTGCTTGCCCTTCTCTTCTGGGTGCAGAATTCATTTCATTGGCATCACTGATTTACAAAAGGCAGTCTGCTTGCAAGCTAATTGGGTGGAGTCAGTACAGAGGGCAGTGTGGCTGTGAGCGGGAGTGCTGCTAAAGTGGTTTCCGATAACGTGCCTCTCGTCCCTGCATTATTTGTCACCTCCAGAGTAATTAGATCGGAGTGGTGTCAGCTCGGGGCTCTGAGGGTGCTATGGATTTACCAGCGACCAAGTACAGTTTGCTGAAACTAGCTTTTAATTATATTCAGGTATCTTGTCCAGTTCTAGGAGTTTGCAGACTGACGTATTTCTGTGCTTAGTGAATGTTTTCCTGGTGGGTGTGCGCATCTGTTTACATGTGTGCGTGTGCATGTACGGGTGTGTGTGTGTGTGTACATATGTATATATGATGGGTTAGGATTGATGTGTTAAATGAACCACTTCCCAGGGACTGCAAATTGTGTGTCCCTGTGTGAGCTGACTAATTAAACCACACCGCCCAGCATCCGGGACAGAAGTGACCCACCCTCGGTTCATAGTTCTTCTGAGGTGAGGCCTGCGGGCTGGAGACTGGGGTTGGCAGGACGCAGGGAAGCTGGGGAGCCTACACACATGCGAGTCTTCACACAGGCTGGGTCTAATGACTGCGGGGACCTGTGACAAGAGTGTAAACAGAGAGACATATTACCTGACGTCTAAAGAGCCAAGTTACAGTATAAGCGGCCGACAGACTCTCAAGCGACAACATATGCTCTGTCCTCCTACCTTGACAAAGCCACCTTCATAATGACCTGGATGTGGCTGTGTGAACAAAGAGCCCCTTCTCATCCCACCCTCGGCGTCCTCCTGCTCCGTGAAGGGCCTTGCGTGCCCGCTTGCAGGCACCCAGCCTTCTCGTGCAAACTCTGATCCTAAGCCCCCTCCTCATTGTGGACCCCTGCCCTGTTATAACCTCTTAGGCTTAAGGGGCCCTCACTGGCAGCTCAGGCCACCTGTCAAGGTGTCGGTGCACCTTGGAGAAAAGGCCCTGGAAGTTGGCTCAAGCCCATTTTCGCAGGAAATTCTTATTCTGGGGAACAAGGACATGACCCAGAAGGGGGAGCATGAATTCTGGGGAGGCCTGGCTTCCAGATGAGGGCCAGAGGCAGGTCTCCCTCTGCCTGGTCTAACTGGGTCTAAGTGAACTTGTGAAATGTTAGGATTTCATTTATCCAGGGCCTCAATCAAGGGAGAGGCCTTAAACACAGGCTTGTGTATTCATGCACACCCCACCCCACCGATGTTTACATCCTGTGATGGTGCACAGAACCTCCGGTGTGAGCCTCACATGGTCCTTGTGCACTCTACCCTTACACACACACACTTTGACACACTCCCAGCAGATGTATCCGTGCTGCTCTTATATATACATACACACACTCAGCAACTGCCACTTGTCTGCTTTACTGTGGGACCCACGCACTTGTCATCAATCTTTATGCACAGACATGTGTATCTCTTAGCCTCGCACACGTATGCACGCCCACAAACATTTTGCTTGTCCACATGTCCCCAAACCTAGGCCTCTTTCTGCCCATACTCCCTTCTCTGACATGTAGCCCCACTTACTTCATCTGGTATGTTTCTCTTGTCACCAGTCATCATCAGTGTTATCAAGGATCAGGTGGAGGCTTGCAAGCTGAAGTAAGGCTTCAGGATTTTAGGAGTGGTTATTTTATTGAGATTCTACTTACGACTCACCAGCAGACAATGAAAACGGAACGTGTTGCATTTACTGATGACCATTGGGTAATCCAGACGCAAACACCCACACATCTGCTGTGTTTCTGTTGGTGGTGCAGTCCTGCTGAAGGTTGTCGTGTGTTATCCAGCAGGGCAGAGCATTTGGCCCTGGCTCCCTTGTCTGGGTATTTTAGGAGCAGCACTCAGGATTCCTTATAGCACCCCACATCCTTTCTCCCTTGACACAGAGAAACTCATGCAGGGGAGACTGAGTGACCCCAGGTGTTCCTGTGGCCTCAGCTCCCACTTAGCCAAAGATACAGCTCCAAAAATCTCAGCTCCAGGTCACTGCCTCAGAGGCAGATGCAAATAACTCACTCTTTCTAGTCACTTGCATCGCAGCACCGTCTCTGTGATGGAACAATGTGGGCTTAGTGAAGCACTTTCAGGTCGGCAGTAGTTGAGCCAAAGCCCTTTTACATCGGTGTCTTGTCTGCCTTAAAGTAAAAGATGTCCAACTGTGTGATGGGACATTTTGTTGGAAATATGTTTGGTATTCAGTAGTAGGGTTCTATATCATTTGACTTAACTTTGTAAAAATGAACTTTATGCTGGAATGCTTTTAGATTTACAGAAAGGTAAATCTGAAGTGTATCTGCAAAGAATCACAGAGAGTTTGTGTATACCCATCACTCCGTTTCACCCATTGATAGCATCTCATATAACCATGGTACACTTGTCAAAACTAAGACACTGGCATTGGTATATGACTGTTAGCTTAACTCCAGACTTTCATCACTTGGTAAAAGGAGTGTTTTCCAGTGCTCTCTTCTGTAAAGCTATTTTCCCCTTTCTTCACACTCTTCTTCAGCAGCAAGTCACTACTTCTAGTCCACCCTCAAACGGGGAGGGCAGGGGTTAAGCCCCACCTCCTGGAAGGAGCAATATCTACACATATTATTTGGAATTCTGCTGAAAGAAAGACTTCACTCCCTCTCACTTTTAAAAAGATGTGGGGCTTCCCTGGTGGTGCAGTGGTTGAGAGTCCGCCTGCCGATGCAGGGGACACGGGTTCATGCCCCAGTCTGGAAAGATCCCACATGCCGCGGAGTGGCTGGGCCCGTGAGCCATGGCTGCTGAGCCTGCGCGTCCGGAGCCTGTGCTCTGCAACGGGAGAGGCCACAACAGTGAGAGGCCTGCGTACCGCAAAAAAAAAAAAAAAAAGGATGTGAAGGTATTTGGTGCAACTTCTGGGTCTGGATGAAATGGCATCGATGTGTTTATCCCTGCTCCTCCCTACTAAGAATGACAGTAAACCCTGGATAAAGCTTTAAGAGGCAACCAAAGGAGAATCTGAAAGGTGGTAAGAGGAAGGTGTTGGCTTGCGACCCAGGACTGGAGGAACAGCACAGTGGCAGAGTGTCTTATGGCCTTTCCTGACCTACAACTTAGCACCAGAAAGTAGCCCAGGTCGGCACATCCCTCCCTTGATACAATAAGAGTACCTTCAACATTTGGTGAACCCAGTACCTTGGCTCCACCAACAATGGTAGCCACAGGAAATGTTCTTCCCTGCTGGTGCCTGAAACTTTTGTTTCTCACTGAGGGATACAAGAGTGGCTGGGGGGCCACCAGCAAAAGAGGCCCTTCCACAACATGTGGCCTGGCTTGGAAAGGCGTCTTTGTTCTCCCCTCCCCTACTCAGAGACCCCTGGATGGCTGGAGGATACCCTCTACAACAAGCACTCAGGGACACCTCTTTATCCTCGTGGCCCAAGACTCTCCTTCTCAACCAAGAGACACCAGTGGCTTGGACTGGGGAACCCCTTGCTTTGAGGAGTGAGGCAAGGAAGTCTGCTCTCAGCACTCTTATTCACCATAGAACTGGAAGTTCTAGCCCTTGCAATAAGGTGGGAAAAAGAAAAGGCATTGGTAAGCAAGAAATAAAACTGTGCCTGTTTGTAGATGACACGGGGTTCTATGTAGAAAACCCCAAAGAATACTTAAAAAGAAAAAGCCTCCTAGAACCAATAGGTAAGCTCACAAAGATAACAGTATATAAGACGAATGCACAAAAATCAGTCATGTTTCTGTATACTAACAATGAATATGTGAAAATTGAAACTGAAAACACATACCATTTATGTTGACTCCAAAGAAATGAAATCTTTATATATACGCTTAAATCACGCATAGGATCTGTGTTCTGAATATTACAAAATACTGATGAAAGAAATAAAAGAATACCTAAACAAATAGGCATATCATGTTCATGACTTGGGGACCTCAACGGAGTAAAGGTATCCATTTGCCCCAAATTGGCACACAGGTTTAAAGAAATTATATTAAAATTCCAGCAAGGATTTTTGTAGATGTAGATAAGTTTATTCTAGAATTTATATGGACAGGTATAGGCCCAAAATAGGTAAAATGATCTTGACAAAGAGGAATAGGAGGAATCCCTCTATTTTATATTAAAGCTTACTACTTATATAGCTACAGTAATTAGTGTGGTATTGCCAGAGGGATAGATTTGTGGAACAGAATAGAAAACCCAGAAATATAACCAGACAAATATGCTCAAGTGAGTTTTGACAAAGGTACAAAAGGATTTCAGTGGAGGAAACAGCCTTTTCAACAAATGATGCTAGAGCCATGGTCATCCATGAGGAAAAATCCTAAACCTCATGCCTAACATAAAAGTTCACTCAAAATGGATCATAGACTTAAATGTAAAATGTAAAGCCATACAAATTTTATAGGAGAAAAAATATAAGAGAAGGTCTTCGGGATCTAGGACTAGACAAAGAATTCGCAGATTTGAGGACAAAATCATGATCCATAAAAGGCAAATTTGATAAATTGGACTTCATCAAAATATCAACAACTTGTAGTCTGTGAAAGACCTTGTTAGAAAGATGAAAAGACAAGCTATATACTGGAAATACTTGCAGCACACACATCGAACAAAGGACTAGCACCTGGCCCTGTATAAAGAACTCTCAAAAGTCAAGAGTCAAAAAACTGGCAAGCCAATTAGAAAATGGGCAAGGGTCATGAAGAGACCTTTTACCAAGGGGGATACACAGATGGCAAATAACCACATGAAGTGGTTTTCTGCATCATTAGCCATCAGGGAAATGCAAATTAAAATAACCATGAGATACCACTACACACCTAGCAGAATGGCTAAGATGAAAAAAATAGTGGCAACACCAAATGCTGGTGAGGGTGTGGAGACAAAAATTACTCACGGTTGCTGACAGGAATGTAAAATGGTATAGTTGCTCTAAAATGCAAGTTCCATACAATGCAGCAATTGCACTCTTGGGCATTTATCCCACAGAAGTGGAAACTTGTGTTCATATGAAAACTTGCACTTAATTTTTTAACATAAGATTGTTTTATATGAATGGCCAAGACTGAGTGTATAGGAGATAATCTAATTCAAATGAATTTTGTAACCACTGACTTTAAAAGCATAGAAAAAATATATTATACAGCTCACATATAGAAAAATATACCAGTTTCCAAATGGCCAGATGAGTCCTACCACTTTCTTTCCCTGTTATTCGCCGCCCCCCCCAGCTTTATTGAGATAGAATTGATATATAACATTGTGCAAGTTTAAGGTGTGCACATGAATGTTTATAGCAGCTCTACCTGTAATAGCTAAAACCTGGACTCAGGCCAGAGGTCCTTCAGTGAGTCAGTGTTAAACTGTGGTACATCCACACCATGGAATAGTACCCAGCACTGAAGTAGGAATGTGCTATTGACACAAGCAATGGTCTGGATGAATCTCCAGGGGATTTTGCTGAGTGAAAAAAGCCAATCCTGTAAGGTTCCATACTGTATGGTTCCATTTATAGATAAAATTTTCAAAATGCCAAAATTTTAGAAATGGAAGAAAAAGTACTCATTGCCAGTGGTTAGGGATGACTAAGAGGGGTCAGAAGAAAAGGGTGTGGTTATAAAATGGTGATGCCTGGGATCCTTGTGGTGATGGGACTGTTTTGTATTTTGACTGTGATGGTGGATACACAAATCTACATGGGATGAAATTACATAGAGGTGAACTTTACACAGTGCAAGTAAAATTGGGAGAAATCCGAGTAAGATGGATGGAATGTATCAATGCAAATATCCTAGTTGTGATTCTGTACCATAGCCTTGCAAGAAGTTACCATAAGATGAGACTGGAGAAAGGTATGTGGGATCTCTCTGGATTATTTCTTATAGTTGTTTATGAATCTAAAATGATTTCAATAAAAATTTCAGTGAAAAAAGATATGTGATAGAATCAGGTTTAATATATTTTTGAAAGCATTTCAAAAGCACTTACTATCTTGTGAAAACATTTCATAGTCCTATAAAATTTTCATAAAAGTATATAGAAAAGAAATGAGCAGTATGCCATCTAAAATTCCTATCCCCAAATTGATAGATTAACAGAAATTAATATATATCCATTTTATTCTGATCGAATGCCTCAATATATTTTTCTAAAAGAAGCAACTTTTATTTTTCTTCTTACAAAAGTACTAAAGATTCATTGTATTTGGAATTTCCAAGTAAGCCCAAAGAATAAAAGAGACATCACTTGGGTGTGTTTGTTTTTTGTTTGTTTGTTTTTTGCGGTACGCGGGCCTCTCACCGTTGTGGCCTCTCCCGTTGTGGAGCGCAGGCTCAGCAGCCATGGCTCATGGGCCCAGCCGCTCCGCGGCATGTGGGATCTTCCCGGACCGGGGCACAAACCTGTGTCCCCTGCATCGGCAGGCGGACTCTCAACCACTGCGCCACCAGGGAAGCCCGCGTGTGTTTGTTTTTAATAGACATCAGGCGGCGGTCCTGTGGTCTTTTGCTCTCACTGGTTCCTCTACTGTTCCTTTTGTCGTGGGTGGCTGAGGCGACCTTTCCTTTCCAAGGAGAGTCCCCAGGTCCTTGGGTGTGAAGGTGTTTGTCCACTGAACCAGTGTGTCTTCAGGGATGCTATTGATTTGAGACAAGGCTCTTGCATAACATTTCAGAAGCTCAGAAGCTAGCTTCTCACAAGATAAAACCAGCCTTCCTCCATGCTCTTAGCGGCTCTGAGCTGATAGTAGGTGGTAACTCGAGGGGTGTCAATGGATGTCTGTATATAAAGAAAGATGGGGAAAGTTTAGGGTCCGGAGTATGTAATCCTGTATGTGATGAGCCCCTTTCATTATAAGGGCTTCTATCTTGCATCTAAGGAGCACAGTGCTAGGGAGTCTTGGTTTGCTTTTCTTTCAGAGGCAAAAGGCTATCTTTGTTGCCCATCACTCTATAGCAATGACAAGGCTGCTCTCAGTGTAATTCCTCTCCTCTCTGAGCCCCCTGTCCTGGACCTCTGTCGTTTTGTCTGCCCAGAACAGTAGCCATCTCATCTGCCTTTCTAGGAGATGTGCCTTTCCTTCTCTGTAACCCTGTGATTCAAATGAGAGTATCATCTTCCCATAGAATCTGTGCCCCTGATGATGCTAGGGCTCTGAGCGCTTCCCTGCTTCCGTGACCTAGTGATGAAGCAGCCCCTGGTACCAGTCACCCCTAAGACTAGCCACCCTTTGATCTGGCTGTTTACAAAAGCTAGTGAAGTGTGTTCCTTGGCTTAGCTAGTTCATGTTGAATTTCCTTCACGTGTGTTCAAGTGTCCTGGCTCATACTCTCTGTAACATCGAAATTCATTATTTTCTTTCTCAATTCTTCCCTACATCTTCCTGTTCTTAGCCATAGAAGGAGAGGCCAAAATAAATATCTTGTTTTATTCTGTTCTTTAAGTTTCCTGCTGTGTCCCAGACAAGATCAGATGACGATTCCCTTTGTGTGTCTAGCGAGGACCAGGTGCTTCTGCAAGAGCGGCTCCAGTCTCATCAGGAATCCACCCAGGGCTTCCCTGGTGGCGCAGTGGTTGGGAGTCCACCTGCCGATGCAGGGGACATGGGTTCGTGCCCCGGTCCAGGAGGATCCCACATGCCGCGGAGTGGCTGGGCCCGTGAGCCATGGCCGCTGAGCCTGCGCGTCCAGAGCCTGTGCTCCGCAACGGGAGAGGCCACAACAGTGAGAGGCCCGTGTACTGCAGGAAAGAAAAAAAAAAAAAGACTCCACCCACAATCAGAACTAAAAAGGCCTGGAGCACAGCGGCTCAGGCTGCTCCCAGTGCCTGTGTGTTGCAGCGTATGTGCTCATCTTGTTGCTTAAGAGACGATGTCATCACCCAGTCCTAGCAAATTCATGTATCAAGACCGATGAGTGATTGCAGAGGTATATTTAGATTGTTCCTAAATTCTGACATTGCTTGGAGGTAAATCCATTATCTGGGCAAGGGCTGCTACATAGTAATTAAACTGAAAATATTATATTTGTAGATGCTTTCTGCCCCTCGGCAAAACATTTAAAATATTCATAGAGGTGATTTTTTTAAATCTTTGCACTTTGGTACTGCAGTTCCACTGGAGTAACATGCAAGCAGTATTCTGAAGATGATTAGTGTTTCTATCCTGTTGGGTAGTGTTGGGTGAGGTCTTGCTTCCATGGTGTGGGCAATCTGAGTCTCACTCAGATGGCCTGGGAGCCACCTCTACGGAGGGTGGGCCACTGCAGCCTCCTCGTCCTGGAGTTTGGCCAGAGCCCTTCCTGCTCTTGCACCAGTGATGTGCCATTTGTAAGTCCCCAAGCTTGTTTGAGTCATTCAGGGCTTCTCAGGTCAACTGGCAACAATCAGAAGGCTCACATTCTTCTCTGCTGGTAAGTGGAGTGGTGGGCATGAGAAGAAAACAGGCTTGGTTTGCTCATCATTGCTTTTTGGTCTCGTCAGACATGGAATTTACACTTTTTCTGTGTTGGACATTGATGGGGAAATGTCTAGGTCGCAGAGTTTTGCATTCCTGTTCATAGGTATATCAGCCTCGCAACAGCCCCTATTAACCAGGGAAGCCCCCAGGGAATAGGACAGCAAAGATCCAGGGGATGGGAGTGTCTGAGAGACTTGCTGGTATGTCACAAACCTGCTTAGGTGGTCTGTAGTCTATAATTAATGGCAGTATTGGCTGTTGTTGCTTTGCTTCTACAAGCCCTATGATAACGTGCCTGATCTCTCTTTGCGAAGCCCAGGGGTCTGTTCTGAAGCCATAGGCCTTTCTTCCAAGAGAGTCCCTGGTTCAGGTCATTGCCTCTATTCCCTCGTCCTACAGACACTGATGCGCGAGTTGGCTTATTCTTTAAACCAAAATGGAAGGACCTCACGCTCCTTTGCACATTTCAATGCCTGGCACTGAGGTGGGCAATAGATGCCAAACTCTCAAAGATTCTTGTTTTATTTTGATTCTGCCAGAGCCAGAGGATCATCAGAATTTCAAGACCCTATGAAATGGTTGGCTTAAGTCATAATATGACAAATCCTTAGAAAGTTCTTCTTCATGAGTAATGCCAACTAGTGGGATTGAAGTTTTAGAAAACAACCACCACTTTCTTTTTTTTTTTTCTTCTAATTTTTATTGGAATAGAGTTGATTTACAATGTTGTGTTAGTTTCTGCCATACAGAAAAGTGAATCAGTTATACATATACATATATCAACTCTTTTTTAGATTCTTTTCCCATATAAGTCCTTACAGAGTATTGAGTAGAATTCCCTGTGCTATACAGTAGGTCCTTATTAGTTATCTGTTTTATATGTAGTAGTGTATATATGTCAATCCCAATCTCCCAATTTATCCCTCCCCACAACTACCACTTTTAAATTTAATTGTTTTCTGCTAAGCAGAAAAATCTATTTTACTGTCAAATAAAATTGCACCTAGGGCCTAGTACATACAACTGATTAAGAATTCCTAAGGTTAGCCTAGCCTTGAGCCCACTACAGTAGATCCTGAGGCACTTTCTTGGATGCTCAGCATTTGAGGGTCCTTCCTTTGTGGGCTGCTGGCTTTCTGAGTCCTTCTGCACTGCCTTAAATGCTGAGGTGTGGGCAGCTCACATAGTACAGAATTAGCGTGGGGTAGGGTCTTCTGATTCCCTGTATGCTCTGAACTTGAGGCATTGCAGCTGCTATGGAGCCTCTGCTGTATCCCTTGGTCACAAATTTTGTTAGAAATCCTCAGTGGATAAAAGATAAAGGGAGGCTCTTTAAGTGGTGGGGAGGTACTCAGAGTTACCCATTCATTCATTCGTTTGTTGGTTTGTTCATTCATTGATAAATATTTGCTTTATTATGTTCTGGAGATACCCTGGCCAGTAAGTGTCCTTGGATTCACACAGTTTATAATCTGGATACAAATAATTATCAGAAACAGGAATGCTATGGTGGGGACGTACAAGTCAGTTTGGGCTGCTATAACAAAATACCATAGACTGGGGGTGGCTTAAATAATAGACATTTATTTCTCATAGTTCTAGAGGCTGGAAGTCCAAGGTCAGGATGTTGGCTGCTTTGGTTCCTGGCTTGTGGGTGGCAGCCTTCTTGCCGTGTCCTCACTTGGCAGATACAGAGCTCTGGTGTCTTTTCCTTTTCTGATAAGGGCACAAATCCCACCATGGGGGCCCTAGCCTCATGACCTCATCTAACCCTAATTATCTCCCAAAGGCCCAGTCTCCAAATACCGTCATATTGGAGATTAGGACTCTTTTTTTTTGGTGGGGGACACAATTCATTCCATAACATGCACTATTGAGGCACACAGTAGTGATACTTACACTAATACCAGAAGGATGAGTAGGAGTTAAACACACAGAGAAGTGAAGAGAGGGCACTCTGTGCACAGGCGCAGAGACGGGGGAGTCCTGAGCCCTTGGTACGATGCCTAGAGCACAGGGAATGGGAACAGAAGACATGAACACTGTGGGAGTAGATGGGAGTCTGAGCACTTGGACTCACACCGTGCTAGAGGGTTTGCCATAACCCTGAGGGATGTGGTGAAGCATGGTGGATACACAGTGACCCTGGATCCTTGTCGCTTTCTTAGCATCAAGGCCCCTGCCTGTGTACGGGGCACTTCATGGCCCAGCATTACTTATTAAGAATAAATGTAGACGCCTCTGCAGCATGACACTTTAGCCCTCAGGGCAAGAAGATCAAGCCACAATTTTTGTGGTAAACAGATTAATTTGGTCAATAGTTTAATTCTGGCAGTAGCCGAATGACATTATAAGAATGCAGTGGCTTTTCTACTGGAAATGTCTGCCATCATTTTCTTCTTGACATGAGGAAACTAAAAGCTTCCCAAGTCCAGAAAGAATTAGCATGAAATGGGCCCATCAGTCTCCCTGTGAAGAAGCATTAGGCTGCGGCCTTGTAGGTACACGGAGGAGGAGGCGATCACGGAGCAGGATGATGTACAGCTCACTGGTGGTCTTGTTTCCAGAAACCCCCTCTCTTCAGGGCCCAGCTGTGGTCTGGATCTCCCTGTTGTGCGGTGGCCTTGGGTCAGCCCCACAGTGCAAGCTCAGGAGTGTGGCGAGGTGCCTCAAGAGGGAGGATGCCTGCCTGCAACCTTTCTGGATGCTCGCATGGGGTCCCCTCCTGGTTTTGTCAAGGGCTGGACTCCAGCTGGTTCCGAGCTTTTTGAAGGTAACTTTTGTTTGCACATTTCCCTTTCTCAGTTCTTGAGCTTGTCTCCTATTTCTCCTTCCTTTAGTGCAGTGGTTCTCAAAATGTGATCCTTGGGGCTCCCCTGGTGGCGCACTGATTGGGAGTCCGCCTGCCGATGCAGGGGGCGTGGGTTCATGCCCCAGTCCGGGGGGATCCTGCGTGCCACAGAGCGGCTGGGCCCGTGAGTCATGGCCGCTGAGCCTGCACGTCCGGAGCCTGTGCTCCGCAATGGGAGAGGCCACAACAGTGAGAGGCCCACGTACTGCAAAAAAAAAAAAAAAAAAGTGTGATCCTTGGACCAGCGCATCAGACATGCCAGTCCTTAAGTCCCACCTAAGACATACTGCATCAGCATCTTTGAGGATGGGGCCCAGAAACCTGTGTTTTAACAAGCTTTCCAGGTGATTCCTTTGCAGGGGGAAACCCCTGCTTTAGCAAGTGTGTGTGCACTGGGGCATCATGCTCCATGCCTTAGCATGCACATGTGTGGAAGGTCAAAGTTTGTGTTGGGGTGTGGGTGCACATGTCTGAATCACTTAGGAATGGTTCTGTGCAGGGAAGTGACTATAGGGGGCACCTGGGTAGGGGCTGAGTGACGATGGAGAGATCTTATACCTCTTGGTACCTAAAATGATGTTGATGATGATAGCTAACAGCTGTTGAGCGTGGAATGTGCCAGTCACTCTGCCAAGCATTGTGCGTGTTCTCATTTTATTTTCATGATACCTCTATGAGGTAGTTTTACAATCCCCAATTTATAATGAGTTAGAGTGAGGCTTATAGCAGCTAACTAACTTGCTCAGGATCGTCCCACTAGAAGGTGGCAGAGAGGGAACCCAAGCACAGGTCTGTGCTGTGTCCAAAGCCTGTGCTCCCAGAGCTGCAGCCTGGCCTTCCTCCTGCTCTGCTCAGGTACTGGTACTTCTGGGCATGGCTGGTCTCAGCACTGCCTGGGTTTCCTGGGGAGCCCTTGAGCTGGCGTGGTGGACGTGTTTCAGTACAGAGCCCTGCGAAGGCATTGAGTATTGAGGGCTTTCATGCTGTGGGGGGAGAATGGTACTTCATCTCCTCTCCACAAATAAGTAATATGAGAAGCACAAACAAGAACCAAGAAAACCAGCTGAACTGTTTCACACTTGAAATGCACCGCGTGCCATTGAGTGCCTATGAGATTGGACTGGGCCCAAGCTCCCAGTCTCCAGTGATTGAGGCCCTTAAAATAAGGAGCTGAGCTGCGGGGCTGGCTGGTTAATTGTTTTCCCAGGTGGTTGGAACAGCCTGTGAGAGGGACATGGGCCTCATGCTGCCTGCACATCTCTCCATGCACTTTCCTCTTGTTATTAAACAGGCAGCAATAACAATTTTATTTTATTTAAGGGGAAGCAAAAAAAAAAAAAAAAGACTGGGCTGAGATTTAGAAATCGTCATGAAGGCATGTGTGTGAGTTTACTGCTTTATTAGGCTTAGCAGAGACAGTTTCTGAATCTCAGCTTGCTGCTTCCAGGGTGATCTCTGATGCTTTTTCAAGTTTCTACCTGTCCCTGAAATCTGTAGGAAGGTGGGTGCTTTGGGACCTGGGTATAAACTGGCCTTTTGAGTTATACCTGCTTCCTTTCCCAGCTTACATTCTTTAAGGATTTCTCTTTGGCTGTTTCCTCCTTATGGACCATGATTTTACAATCTGCTCCTTGAAAGCATGTCATTTATTCCAAGGAAGAATTTGGCTAAATGCACAGTAAGTCACATGTACCCATATATCCTGCCTACCTGGTAAGCAGTCCTCTGTCCACTAAGTGTCTTACCATTTTCCAGATTTGTACTGGAGACATGAGCAGTAAACAGCATTTCCCCATGATCTCTCTTTCCCAATTAGCTTGTAGCCAAGTTCCAATAATATATTAAGCCGAGAGCTTTTCCTGTTAATTTCCCCATAGAAAAGATGTGGCAAAGCTACAGGGAGGCTGAACTTAGCTTACAAACAGTGCTGAGCTATGCTGTTCTTCCTTTCAAATCATAAACTGCTCCCCTGGAGAATAATTTTGCCTAGCATCTGTAAAGATGTTCCAGTGTTATGGGAAACTGGAAACTTTGTGGCATTGTTAGTTAGGAGAAAACTACCTCTGGAGTAAACTTCCCGAAGTGACTCTTGAAACTTCTCTTATGATCTAATAGGGGATGCACTAAGGTGGTCCCGACATTTTCAGATTCAACTTTTGCATAAACTTCATTTTAGTACATTATGAATTGATGCCCCTGTACATCTTTACATTCACTAGTTTTGTGTCACTGTTCAGATGTGCCCTGGCAGACAGACATTCTGAGCTCTGGCAGAGCCTGACAGCCAAGAGTTCATGTTATTGGCAAGATCATCATCTCTGCTTGTATAGCCTTACGTGTTCCAGCAATTCTTTGAACTTTCAGTGCATTTTTCCTCATTATTTCATAAACATGTGTGATAAAATGAGAATAATGGTGTTGAAGCTTGGGTCTCATAAATGTGAAGATAACATTGGGAATCATTAAACATGCCCCAAATAGCAAATCATTAGTCTCAAATGGGTGGACATTGGAATTAAGATAGTCAACTGGGTATTCAATTGTGAGGAAAGACAATATTAAAGGACTCATATAAACTGCTGAAAATATGTCATCAAAGATGGTGTTTAAGGTGGTGTCATTAGGAATGTCATGCTGTTTTTCAATACTTGAGACTACCCCTGCCACATATAAATCTCTTGTTTGACCATAATGCTTCTTACTTTTTTTCTATATTATAGCACATTATGTATTATATAATGGAGCTGTGCTGAGTTATAGGGACTACCCTTTTAATTTGTCATCAGATTTTAATTTTTCTCACATGGAAGTTACATTAGCAGCCACAATTGGGAGGAAAATTAATGAATTAATCATAGAAATGGTAGTTTTCTCCGATTTCCCTCCTTTCTGTCCCTTCCTGGCCAGTCTTTACTTCCTTTCTCTGCTTCATCTTCCTCCATTGCGCTTATTCTTAATAAACCACATTTTACTTGTTGATCGTCTATCTGATACCAATAGAGTATTAGCTCCATGAAGGGAAGAATTTCTGTGTATTCATTATTCTAGACCAGTGTCTTTCAACTTTTTCCCCGCATTATCACTCTCCTATGGAGACTTTTCAGATTTTGTTTTGTTTTGTTTTTTTTGCTGATTGCCGCCCTCCATGAAATTTTATTGTCACACATATACCATACATCTGTTTATGTACTATATCTGTACTTTGTATATAAAAGGAGTAGGAATTTTTTCATCCCTCAAAAACCCCTCGAGGAGCAGTGGTGCCCCTGTGAGAATGCACATTCTAGACCTACTGCCAAGAAGGGTGCCTGGGGCATAGCAGGCGCTCAATAGTAGTTTACATGTGTCTATTTCTAAAATTTCATCTTTTTTTTTTTTCTTCAGTAGCAGGCAAACAAATGTTGGCTTATCACTTGCTAGGTATGTGAAGGGATCCTTCGCACAGTGTGTGAAGTCCTCATTCTCCTTATGAGTCTGTGATCAACCAGTAAAGGGAATACTTTGATAGATGGTCTTATTTAAACCTGTAATCATCCTTGACGGTAGATGCATGAACAAAAAGCCAGCGCGCAAATCTACTAACTGCTCTAACTACTGGCATTACCCTTTGTTACCACTTAAGCTGTGGTCCTGAAACTGACCTGTTTGATGACAGAGACACCCTCCCCCAATGGTGGCCTTACCCAAACAGAGGATTACCCCAGAATGAGGGTGGGGACCAGAGGCACTTCAGAAAGCTTCTTAGTATGCTGTGGACTTACCCAGGCACCTTGCATGTTTCCAGATCACTTGATAATCTGCAGCTTCTCTGTCCTCCTTCCTGATGGCCTATATATGTGGCATGATAAAAGCCATCAGTTTCTATTGAATTAAACAAAATAAGAAAACTTGAGGCTTCGTGCTGTCCTGTGTGTGTTGGGAATAGTAATAAAAGCAAGATAATTGGTGTGTGTCTTTTAAGATGCCAGAGACCAGGAAGACCTCTCGGACTAAGTCTGACCAAGGCTTTCCCATCTGACACAAACTCAGTGCCTGAAGCCTTGTGCAGGTGTAGATTCTGCTTTCCTTGAGAGGCCTTGGGAGAAATAACTGGTTGTGTGCTTTCCCAGGAAAGGAAGTGTTCATTCATCATTTTAGGTAGCTTGTTTCTCCACAGAAATATTTCAAATGCTAATTTCCTTAGAAGAGAGGCCAACATTCTCACTTACTTTTATACCAACAATTACAGGAAAATATGAATATTCATGTCAAGAAAATGAATTTAATTACAGGCTAAGCAATTATCATAATGAATGGTTCTGATCGTCTGACCCTCATGGCTTAATAATGAAGTTAAGTTCCTAAAATTGGGATCTGTTGTCCTCTTAGTCATTGACTAAAAATGAAAAGACTTAGAATTTTTTATTTGCTTTGTTGGGGCAGATTCCTTTCAACGAGACCTAAGTGTGTTATATAATAACTGCCTTGTAAGAATTCTCATTTTGGTGGGGTTAGGAATGTTGTTACATCTTCTGGAGCTTTGTCACAGACAGATGTGCCTAAAAGTTTCTGATATTGGCTTGGACTTTTATGACATGAAGCCTTGTACTCTTCTTAATAAGTATAACTAATTGGTCATTTTCCTTAGGATGGACATAGCTCAAAAGATGTGTTTATTGGAAGGTGTTGAAATCAGACATTTAAAACCAGAATTTCCAAGGCAGTGGGCTATTTGGAGGAAACTTATGGTGAATACTTTTTATAATAAAATGACTCTCCTTATATAGGTTTCTACATAGATACTTGGGATTTGTATCTCAGTTTTTCTTAAAGTGACACATACTTGTCTAAGCAGATGTATTTCTGTTGGCCCTGCTTCTGTGGCTGTTGTTTTACTGTTGGGGGATGTTAATTTAAGTGAGTCATTTTAAAAGAGAATTATTACAAAAAAGTTTGAAACATGGACATTAAGTCAAACATCTTAATAAAGTTGAGGGACTTTTTCACTTGAATTTCATTTGAATGTTGCATGTTTCTACTCTGAAACTGTCTTAGATGGCCGAGGATTCAGCAGGGAGATTAGCAATGTTCACCAACTGGCTCACTCACTTACTCGCTCACACATCTACTTGGTGGCCATTTGCTAAGTGCCCACTGTGTTCTGGTCCCTCTGAGAGTTGCTGGGGAGGCAGAGAAGAATCTGACTCAGTCCTGGCATTCAGTGTCCTCACAGTAGAGTGGAGACTGTCATGTAGTCCAGTGATTACAGTAGGACGCAGTGGAGTTCAGTGGTTAGGAGACTAGATTTAGGTGTCAGCCCCGTGTGACCTCGGCCAAATGCTTTATATCCTCTGAAGCTTAGTTTGTTCATCTTCAAAGCAGGGTCAAAAAGAGGACCAACCTCACAGGATTCCTTGAGAATTAAATGATCTAAATCCATACAATGTATAGTGCCGGGCACCTGGTAATGCCCAGAAGATGATGATCCATTCGATAGATGGACAGACAGGTCCTGTAGAGAGGGACTCACCACACATCCAGGTACATGCCACCAGGCAGGGCAACTCAGGTGACAGAATCACTTGTGTGCCCATAGAAAAACACGGGAAGGGCATTTTCTTTTTCCATAGCACTTACCAATAGAGTGCTTTGGTGGGAATGAGGGATGGTCAGCACAAGATGTGTAGGATGTGACTTGGAAGTTGTTTGATTTTGTTCTTCACTGCTCTGTCTTGTTCCCCTCATCTTCCTCCTGCCCCACCCCCAACTGCTCTGCCCAGAAACACCAGCCTCCAGGGTCAGGAGGTGCAGGTGACCCCAGTAGAGGAGGGCCCTCTACTGGGATAAAATTCATGAATTTTACCTTCATGAATTCAGACTCTTTCAAGGTTCAGACTCTTTCAGGATCTGCTGCTGAGGCAGACAGAGCTGGGTCTATTACCCCAGAGAATCTTGCAGGCCGTGGCTCTGTAAAGGTTCACCTTTTTAAAAAGTGGCTTCTGCAGGACCTCCTCACTTTTCGAAGGCAAAGCATCTCTAAAAGCCAGGACTAGAACCCTATAAAATCATCACATCACTCCTGGAAAAAGTTATCTTCAGTAAACTAGGCTGGGACTGAGACCTCTCTTCCTAAGCACTTAACACAGGGCCCCGTGCTTGGCAGACATTTGTGGACTGAAAGAATGGATGAGGGATGAATGAGTCCTTTGATTGTGATGAGATACAGGACGTTAAGTAGAGGCCCTGTGCCAGTTAGTGTTTCTCCACATCTGTGTGCGTTTCTGGTAATATGGTATGCTTGCTCGTGGAATTTGACCTGGGATTTTGTCTGGCAGTATTTTGAGCTTCTATTCATTTGGCAAAGAAAAGGCATGATTCTTAATTGCTGTAATTTTACCTTCATGAATTCAGAAATGTGATTCTGAGAATAATGAGTTCCCTTTTTAGAAGGAAACTTATTTGCAGAAATGCCAATTCCTGGCTCATTAGACCTGTTCTAACCCTGCAGACACATGACTGTCCCTGGAGCAGGCCCTGTCAAGTTTGAGGACAGTCTTCTATTTTCCATTCTCTGCTGCCCCCAGCCAGCTCTCCCTCTCACAAGTAAGAGTTAACATTTAATGAATGGACCTTTGAGACTTTCACCGTCAGAACGCTGCTTGCTTACCACTCTGCAGATAATTTTGGATGAGTGGTTTTTATAATCTTAGTATCATTATTCCTGTTCACACAAAGAATGCAGTGTATTTGTGGAAACAGGCTATTGGACAGGTTGATCCGGTGATGAAGAGCATTTCCTGGGGGCAAAGTTGTCAGGAGTCATCTATCTGGAGAGGTTCCAGGTATGCTTCCAGGGAAGGAAGCTTTGTATCAAACAGGTTTCTTCTGATGTGTCTGCTTAAGACCCTCCTCACCCCACACCCAGAGATTGCAAAGAGGAGTACCTTGGAGGGAACCCTGAGTTTTCTGATGGCCCTATTTCTGATTGCCCTTTTGGAGGAAGCCTGGGCGCTGCTTTCTTCCTTGCTAATGATCTTCCTTCCTATTTCCCTGCCTGCCTCTGCCTACGTGCCCAGCAGCTTGGTTACCTGTTCCTGACTTTTGGTGGTGCTGTCTGGGCTCCCCTACCCCCTCTCCTGACATGGTGTCTGATGAGGAAGAACTCCTTCTGGGCATGTCTGGGACCACCTGTCCTGTATGGCTCAGGGGTAGGGGAAGAGTCTGGCTGGTTCCTAAGGACTTGATTATGGGAGCTTGCTTCTGCCATGTCCTGGGAATGGGATAGATAGCTCCTCCTTTGGGTGTAGATAGCTGAGTCGCTTAACTTGTCAATTTTGCCTGTAAAGCCTGAAGAAAATCTAGTCTCTCCAGGAGGAACTAAATAAGTAGCATTATTGTTCTTTTGTTTAATTCATAAGTTTTCTGGGATTCCCATTTCAAATATTCATTAGCTTGAAAAAAAGTGAATTTCTCAGCTGTATGAACTATGTGTTCCAATCAGAATTAAGCAGAAATGCTGTTCTGTAGTGGGCCGTTAGTTGGAGGACTTACAGTATCTGAGAACCACATATTAATGCTAGACATGGGACATTCTCTTTCTGGAACTTGATGTTTTGGTCACCTTAGGTGTATCTCTTCTCCTGTTTATCTCTACTCCATTAGAAGAGGCTCTGTCCTTTGCATAGGGAGGTCTCCCCCTCAGCCTGCTAAACTGGGAGTCAAGAGATGAAGAGGCTAGTTCCAGCTCTCATGAACCAGCTGTGTTACCTTAAACATATCACATCCCTCTAACAGGATTCAGTTTTCTCTGGCAAAGATGAAGACAAAGGGTCAGGTTTCATCTTGAATTCTGACCAGTTGGAAATGGATCTGTGGTCATAAGTCAGTTGGGGAAAATTCTGTGATTGATTAGCCATGTCTGCCACAGGTAAGGAGAGGGTGAGGGGTGGCATCCCTGAGCCAGGTAATGCCAAAACCCCTCCTGTCAGACAGGTGGGCTTGTGCAAGTGAGATAGTACGGCGTAGGGGATGGGAGTGTGGTTGGAGCCATACGGACTGATTTCTGTCCCAGCTCCATCACTTACTAGCTAGGCTACCTTGGATGAGTTACTTATCCTCTCTAAGCTGCCATCTCCTCTTGAGCAAAAGGAGAATGCTGTAGTCCTTACCTCATGAGAATGGCACGAGGGTTGAGTCAGGCATTTTTAAGTCGTTTGTTTAGTAGGTGATCAATACAAATGTGATTGAGCTGTGTAAGGAGTGTGCTCAGTACCTCCTCCGGTAACAATGGCTGACTGTCAGGCAGTGTTCGTTTCTTTTTTTTTTTAATTTTTAAAATTTTTTAGCCCCGCTGCGCGGCATGTGGGATCTTACTTCCCTGACCAGGGATCGAACCTGTGCTTGCTGCAGTGGAAATGTGGAGTCTTAACCACGGGACCACCAGGGAAGTACCCCCCCACACACAAATTTTTCTTTTTTTTTCTTGGCTGCACCACATGGCTCGTGGGATCTTAGTTCCCCAACCAGGGATTGAAGCAGCGCCCTCAGCAGTGAAAGCAGAGGCCTAACCACTGGACCACCAGGGAATTCCCTCAGGCAGTCTTCGTTTCTAAACCGTAGTGGATTGGTCCACATTGTGGGTGTGTATGATGACTTCAGAGAAGTACAGGGGTGTCATGGCCAAGCCTGGAAAGGAAATTCCCATCTTTAAAATCAGGGAGCGTATGAGCTACAAGGGGTCACAGGGGCCCTGTTTTCCAGGTGGGACGTTAAACTTGAGGCTGGGGTGGGGAGGGTCTTGTCCAAGGTCACCAGGTGAGGTGGAGGCAAGGTGGGCCCTTTTCCTGAACTGTATCCTCTCTGCCCCCTGCTTCGAGCTGCCTGGTTAAGTGGCCCCTGCAGGGAGAGGAGGGGGCTCAGCTCCGTGTGCTGGGTGTCACTCAGGGCTCCTAGGACTGGCCCTGGGGAGCGATTTAAAAGGAAGCAAAGTGCTGCTTTGTAGTCATTGGAAGCATATTTATTTATTCATTATGTTTGAGAAGAGCCTCCAGTACTGGAAAGAAATGCTTCAGTCAACTGAGTTTTATTTTCTCTGTCGGTTTATCTTGAGTCTGCATGGTTTCCCCAGGCCCCCCGTCTTCTCTCTGTTTGCAGCGTCAAGTCTCGACTCTCCTGCCCCTTCTGCACAAGGGCACCTTTAGAATCTCGCCTCCTAACCCACCTCCCACCCTCTGGATTCCCTCTCAATGCCCTTAAGCCCCCAAACTCCTGCCTGATGCCTATTTAAAAAACACACATCTGAGCACATCATGCCTCTGCTTAAAACTTGGCCCCTTGTGGCCTCCGGCACCCCTGCCCCCAACACAGCCCCGACCCCAACACAGCCCCACCAAGCTGCATCCTCCAGGCTCCGGCCTTGGCCCATGCCTTCCTCTCTCCTTCGTGCCTTTCCCCCACTCCTTTCCTTGTGATTTCCTATTTAATCTGAAAGATAGGCAAGTGTCACCTCTCTTAAGCCTTCCCCACTGATGGCTTCACAAACCACCCCCAACCTGGGCCTGTCCAGACAAAACTGGGTGGGGATTTGCTCACCTTTACTCTCTGCTCTCAGTTCATACTTATTTATCTTACTAATATGCTGCATGATCCTTAATGGAAATAATGTTATGTTATACAATTTTTTATCCACTATTTGCTATTACAGTGGCTTTCCTGGAGCAAATATTTAATAAATGTTTGAATGACTGAATGAACCATAATAGCTAATGCTTGGCCATGTACAAATATCTCACCTGATTACCTGGAGATTCTTGTGTGGTAGTGTCAATTAGGATCACCACTTGAGAACTGAGAAAAAAGGACAAAGAGAATAAGTTGTCTACAAGGCATAGGCTAGTAAGTGATGGAGTAAGGATTTGAATGCAGGACATGAGATTTCAGATCCCCTACTCCTTATGCTATGGTGAATGAAAGTCACACATGGCGATCAGTCTTTGTCCAAGATGGTCTTCACCTACCAAATGCATTGCCCATTCTCACCTGTCTGATTCCTTTGTGTCTTTTAGGGTTTGCTTTAGTGCCCCATCCCCCTGCCATGCCTTGGATCGCCCTGTGATCGCCACTCATTTGATAGAGAGCATTTTGTGAGGAGTCATCTTTTCGTTGTACATTTCACTGTGCCAGCTGGATCATTTACTCCTATAAGAGAGAGACCGTATTTTGATTTTGAACCTGGATTGACCCCCAGCTCTGCCACTTTTTGACCTTGGTCCAGTTACTGACCTCTTTAGATCTCAGCTACTTTATCTCTAGAATAGGGAGTTATATGTTCCCACGCACTTGTAGCTAGCCTAGTGTCTGGGGATTCCCCTCCACAGTGAACCCTCATGCATCAGATCAGAACTAAGCAGTCACCGCAAAGATACTCTGTGGTTTCCAGATCTGCCTGGAAACTACAACATTTGATGAACCCAGGGCCTTATGGAACTTTCTACCACAAATACCCAGGTAGAAGAACATGAGCCATACTGCTGAGAAGTTTGGGGTGTGGCCTGCAGCAGTCTTCCACAAACCTTAAATTCCTTTGAAATCCTAGGTTTCATCTTTAAAAATTCATACACATTTTGAATTATATTCCTTAATGTCTGTGTTTACTGTGGTATGAAAATGTGTAAAATTGCCACCCACTAAAATTTATATTCCAGGAAGGTGCTATCATCATAGCTACTCTGGTTTCCTTTGTACGTTAGATATGGTGGTGCTCCAGCTTTCTCTCTTGTCCCAAGAGCTTAGTTGATGTGTCTTCTCTAGGTGAATGCGGGGAGTCTAATGGGCCCTACAGAGTGCGGTTCTCCTTTTGCTGGCTCAAAGGCCATACCTTGGTGGAGTGTGAGTTCTCTAAGGGGTTGAGGCTGCTTACCTCTTTGCCTAGGTGGAAGCTGGATTTTTGACATTTCTTAGAAGGAATATACCTGTTTTCTATAGGGGCAAAACCAGCCTCCTCTCAGGTCTTAGATGAGAAAGCCTATGCAAAGCTTGGTTCTTGGCACGTAATAAATGTTCAAAACGTTTTCTCCCACTGAAATTACATACCCTGCCACCCATCAACCCCGGCTCGTATTTATCCCTCACTGGGCAAGGGTTTATCTTTCATTTGCCTGAGTCATAGTGCTTGTGCACGTTTAGTACATGGTATTCATTTGGTCTGCACCTAATTAAGGAGCAAATATTTATTTTTTCCTTGGAATGGAAACATTGAGGTTTTTAAAAAAATTGACATAGAACTTGCTAATTAAAACATATATTTGCATAGGAATGGAATATTTCTACAACAAACTTATCATGATTTAATGTGCTGTGAATTCTGCCTCCCATTATCTCTAATTCAGATATTAACTTCCTTCAAAATGAGCTCAAGGGCAGATTCCTCCTCAGGAGGCCTCTTCAGGCCCCACCAATCTCTCCCTCCACCCCTGTTATTAGCCCCGATCATTTGTGTCCTGAAACTGGCACTTGGTGTGTGAGGCATTGGTTTTGTTTGTTTTATTAAGCCTTTGTCTCATTATTGATCCTAACTGGTTTGAGGGCGTAGACCACAGCTCTCAAGAAACGCTTATTCAGTCATGGACTATTTTGTAGTTGTTGAGTAATTGCAATGTGCCAAAAGTGTGCTGTAGGGAAATAATGGTGAACTAGATAAACCTGATCCCTTCTTTCTGAATGAAAATGAAATCAGTGCCCCTGTGAGGGCACACTGGTCCTTGAGAAGTGACATAACTTTCTGGGGTCTGAATGGTTCTGGCTGTGCTGAGCTGGCAGTACATTACTACATAGAAGGGCTCTGGGTTTGACTCAGACAGGCTTGGGTTGGTCTGGTTACACCACTTACCAGCTCTGTGACTGTGCCCGACTTATTTCTCCTCTCTCAGCTTCAGTTTTTTCATTTATAAAATAGGAAAAAAAAATATCTCTTTCAAAGGTTGGGAAGATTATAGTAAGTCCCCTACATACGAATGAGTTCTGTTCCGAGAGTGCGTTCGTAAGTCCAATTTGTTCCTAAGTCCAACAAAGTTAGCCTAGGTACCCAACTAACACAATCGGCTATAAGTACTGTACTGTAATAGGTTTATAATATTTTTCACACAAATAACACAAGAAATAAAAAAACATTTTAAATCTTACAGTACAGTACCTTGACAAGTACAGTAGTACAGTACAACAGCTGGCATCCAGGGGCTGGCATCGAGTGAACAGGCAAGAAGAGTTACTGACTGGAGGAGGGAGAGGAGGTGGGAGGTGGTAGAGCTGAAGGAGTGTCGGCAATAGGAGACGGAGGGCAAGCTGCAGTTTCACTCAGCGCCTGACGTTGATGGAATGCACGTTCGCATCTTTGAAAGTTCGCAACTTGAAGGTTCGTGTGTAGGGGACTTACTGTAATTGAGATAAGACAGCACCTGGCTCTTAGCAAATAATAGTAATTGGTTAACTATTCATGATAATTTAGAAATATTTGAGCTCCTATTGTGTGATAGATCCTGGGCTACATGCTATGCCAAGTATTGGGGTCTGTGTGTATGTGGTGACAAAGCTCCTTACCCTTAAAGACTTTTGGTAGCAGTTTTCTTTGGTCTAAAGTTTCCTAGTGCTGATATAAATTGAATGCAGACATGAATGGATGCACAATACATTTGTGGCTTTTTTTGGGTGGCATCTTCTGTTGCTACCCTTCTTGCTTTAGGAGTAGAATGAATGAAAACGGTAGCACCAGGACAGTATTTTGGTCTGGTCTGGGACCCTGCTGCATCGAGCAGCAACCTGGGTCAGGAGGAAGGTCATTGCGATCACAGTGATATCTGCTGTCCCAGGTGTGTGTGTTGCCCCCTTCCCTGGAGCCTTGCTAGAACTCCAGGAAGCAGGGATTGCTACCCTGTTTCACAGATGGCACCAAGGGCCCATCCAGATTACTGACTTAGCTGAGGATGTGTGGTCAGTGAGTGGCAGAGTGAGGGGACCAGCACCAGGTTTCCTGATTCCTAAGCTAGTCCTTTCCCGGTGCTTTGGAGACTCAGGGTTTAGAGTCAGACGCCAGCCTCAGCACCCACTTTGAGCTTCAGTTTCCTCTTCTGTACAATGGGAAATAACACTCATTGCTAGAGGTTTGGTGGAGATGACGTGAGAGAATGTAATGGCCCTGCACGGAGCTTGGCTTCTGAGTCTGTGAGCATGAGCTTTTGGGAGTGCTCTTGTCAGTATAGCCATGCGGAGAATCTCTGAGACCCCCTGGGTGTGAAGTCTGTTTCTGCAGCTTACTTGCTGTGTGACCTTGGGTTAGTCACTGATCCTTGCTAAGCCTCAGTGTCCTCATGAGTGAAATGGAGACAGTGCCAATTAACACGTGCAGGCCAAATAGCAAGTGCTCGGCAAATGTTAGTTACCACTATGATGGTGATGATGCTGATGATTTTGCTTTGCCTCTACGCTCTTTCCCCCTCATCCAGAATGAAACCCATGACTGTGGGCCTCAGACCTGGGCCTTTTGTCATCTCTAGCTGCTGCAGTAGCTGGCTCTTGCCTTCCTGAAAGGGTCCTCAGGGAGGTGAAGAGGCTGCTGCAGTGCACTGAAACCAGGTCTCATTCCCTTGACCTCTCCCAGGCAGCCAGCAACTGGAGTCTGGGAGGTCAGATGCAGAGCCTGGGGCTGTGGATGCCTCCTTCGGCAGACAACCCAGAATCCTTGGTCCAGCCACTGCCTGGAGCTGTTATCCGTGTGTAAGACGCTGAGCCTCTGACCTTGTCTACTGCAAAGGAGCTCGGCGGGGGAAGCAAATCTGCCAATGAACAAAACACAAATTCAGGAAATTTTGGAAATTCAGCCTGAAAGGGCTAAGACTCCTTGCCGCTGGCCCTGGGCTCTTAGGTCAGTCATGGACTAAACAGGTAACCACCTGGTGTCCTCCTCACCTGACCAAGATGAGATTGTTAACCATTGCAGCCTGCAAACAATTCAGGCCAAGGTTGATGAGAGATTCCTGCCGCGGTTTGAAGGAATACCAAGAAATTACACCATCATCATCAGGTTAACTACAATGTATTACATTGCTTATTACATACCAGGCACCGCACTAAACACTTTATGCAAATCATCATGGATTCTTAGCAACACCCCTATTGAAGTAGGTGCCATTAGGCCCCACATTTTATAGTTGCGGGACCTGAACCTCAGATGCTTAGTGACTTACTTGCTCAAGGTCGCACAGCTAAGGAGTAGCTGAGGTGGAAATCTGAGCTGTGTTTGACGTTGAAGATCTTGCTCTTAACTATTACGCTAAAAACATGACCCAGGGTAATGGGGGCTGAAGTGAAGGATTGTAGTCCCTTACCTCTCTGAGCCTTAGTTTCCTCATCTTTAAAGAAATAGCACCAGAGTGGGGTTTGGGAGTTTCCTTCCAGAGATGTCATTCTCCGTCTTCTTTCTCTGTGGGCATCAGGTGTGCATAGGGCTGAGTGTTACCCCAAGCTCGTCTCCCAGCAATGATGTTCCAGCTACTGAGGAGAGGGGGACTGTGTTTGCATATTGTTTTGGCTCATTGGCAGGAATCATAGCTCACTGTCTTGTGGACAGACTGCTAAGCGGGATGAGGTAAGCTTGCAAACTCTCATCACATCATGCAGGCCAGGCTTATTGGTGGTTCTGGGTCCTTAATGGGCACAAAACAGGACTGGAGGAATGCAGTTAGACAATTAGAAGACGAAAGCTGTAACCTGGACCCCTGGGCAAACCTTCCCCTCACCCCAGCCACTCCTGCACACCTTGCCTGATGGATGGCTTAACGTTGAATGTGAAAGCTCTGGGACTCGCAGTGATGACTTACTGGGTAAAGGCTTTCTTTCCCTCTCCAGATGACCCCTCGTCCCAGACTGGGGGCTCAACCTGTGTTATAATTGTATCTTGTATTCTGTGTTCTCTCCTGTACTACCCTGAGTTAATAAACAGGGTTGCTCAGAGGTTCTAAGGAATAGAATGACATGACTCTTGAACAAAACTGATCATTGGCAAGCATGTCAGACACAAGTGCACATGGTTCAGTCTTATTTCTCCAAAGACGAAGATGTGATATTGCTTTGACTCCCCTACCAAGTTAAGTAGTTTACTCAGTTGTAGCCTGAGAAGTAACAAGAAAGTAAGGGAGCTCTCTGTTCTTTGATCATTCCATTTTCAGTGTTCCTTTGAGATGAATTCATACAAAACTTGGCCCAGTTTCTTTTGCCTGTTATGTGATGCATGATGGTGGGGGGGTATGTGTGAGCATGTGTGTATATGTACAAAAAGAAGGGAAATAGAAAGTCGCTTAACTGATATTATACAACTGACATCTCCCATCACTTTGCCTCATTGTCCTGTGTATAACAGGGTGAAAACGTCACCCTGAAATTCTGTAAAATTGGAAATACAAGGAGGAAAATCAGCTATCCTGGATCATATATTTGGTCCCAAGCTCTTTCAGTTCCTGGCTTTGTAACAAAAAATCAATATCAAATGTAGTTGTGCTGGCAAAGACCCAGGCTCGAAAAGGCTACAGTGGAACCTTGAAAGCACTAAAAGTCCTTGAGTCTTAATGCCCAAGAACATAAAATATGGATTTATTACATTTAGTTTTCGGAAGAGTTTATATTTCCCTGCTTTTCTTGTGGTTTTATATTTGGGTACAAAGTGTAGTATATGAATCTTTTTAAACTTGATCCCAGTAACTATGTGCTCATTGACCATATGAGTCAATTTTCCACCTCCTAACATAACATAACTTTCCTGGCCATTCTCCGGCTGGAAAGTTGGGTTTTGTTTTGTGTCGGATTTGACTGACACTGGGACTGAACTCCCAGGGGCCCAGAATGGAAGCACAGAACAGTCAAGCATTTCATGGTTGGTCTGATTTAATCAAGTTTGGCTTCTTCTTATCTGTCGCATGAGCCTCTCTTGTGGTTCTTGGCTCAAAAAATTATTATGAAAATGGTTTCACATTTGCTGCCTGCTTCCAACTTTGGGAAGGATATTTACAGTGTTTCTATCAGTCTGAGTCACATCAGAGCAACGTCAAGTACCCTCCATATCTACTTAGGGTTAGAACTAATTTGTTTATAGCCGGAGGGTCATATGCAGTGCCGGCTCCAATGTGGCCTGGTGCTTTAGGGCTTTGGGAGCCTTAACAGCTTTGAATTACCTAATGGAAAATATATTTTGGAAATAGGGCTTCCCTGGTGGTGCAGTGGTTGAGAGTCCGCCTGCCGATGCAGGGGACATGGGTTCGTGTCCCGGTCCGGGAAGATCCCACATGCCGCGGAGCGGCTGGGCCCGTGAGCCATGGCCGCTGAGCCTGCACATCTGGAGCCTGTGCTCCACAACGGGAGACGCCACAACAGGGAGAGGCCCGTGTACCACAAAAAAAAAAAAAAAAAAAGAAAGAAAATATATTTTGGAAATAGGAAATAGTAAACACTCTTTGTGAGTAATTCTTACCATGGTGTGGGATTTGATAGTGAAAGGGAGAAATGTCGCTGCCACATTCAGGAGACGACAAATAGAATTTATCTTTTTTTTTTTTTAAGCTGGCTCATCAGGTGAAAGGGAGGAAATAACCTTTACTGAGCGTGCTCTTTGAATTCTCGCAGCAACCCTATGAAACAAGAATCATTATCCCAGGTTCGTGAATGAGGAAACGGAGGTGGGAGGGGTCAGGGAACGTGGATTGATGCTCACGCCATCAGGAAGGGATGAGACGGGCTTCACACTCGGGCAGCTCTCTCACATCTGCCTTCCTTTTGCTCCACGGGTAGAGTTCTTTGTGGTTTTATTTCAGATATAGAAAAGATGTTTGGATGGCACAGCCTCTTTTAGGGAGGCTGCATGGAGTTGTGAAAACCTCAGTCTCTCCCATGTATGGGCGTGTGGCCTGGGCAGTTTTCTTAACCCCTCCAAGGTTTCATCCCCTCATCTATAAAAATGGGGACACTATCCCCAAGTTCACATGGTTGTCCTTATTAATAATAGATACCAGGATTGGACAAAATTATTAACATGGGCGTGTCCATGGGGCTCCCTGCTCTGTCAGCCACCAAAGAGAATCCTGGAATTGCCAACCCCATTTTTTCTCTCCTCCTTCCTTGTAAATAGGGCAAAAAAAAAAAAAAAAAGTCTCTCTGGTTGGGAGAGAGGCTAAGCCAGTCAAAATAATTAGGGCCAAAGAAAAAGAGACATTTCGATTGGGAGAGGATGTGGGATTTTGGTGGAGAGTGTGTGGTGAGGCCAGGCTCTTCTGGGGGTAGTGGGGGGACGATGGGATGTGGATCACTGTGGCTGGGGACTCTGTATTTCCATCCTTTTCATATGCTTTTCAGAGATATTAAAGGATGGAATTCATTTTTTAAGTTAAATGAATAAGCTGTGCTCTGATTTTAAGCCATGTAGGAATTGGGATTCGTAGGGGATGATCTTTAAAAAGAATAATCATGATAGTAAATCACAGAAAGCACAATCAGTGTGTGTGGAGCGTGGGCTGAGCCCTTCACATGCTTCATCTCATGTAATCCTCAAACAACCTAGGAAGCATCCAGCACAGGGCCCAGCATATCTCCTATGCTCAGGAAATGTTCCTTTGTCCCTCAGTCATAACGCAGGGTGGCCACTTCCTCCACTGCCCTGCTCCTGCTGCCACCTGCCCTTAATTCGGCCCCTGGTGGTGCCCCGTTTACCATCTCACGCTGGGAGATTAGGAACCTAGGTGGCCTGTTGTAATCTGGAGGAAAAGCTAATGCAAACCCAGGGCCAGTCTTCAGTGAAGTGCTGTAACTGAAGCCTGTACCTCTTTCCTGATAGTTTAAAAAAAAAAGTTTGATTGAGAAGATCATGAAGGAAATATATGTGCATCTATAAGTCATTTATTCATCATCCCTTACACATAATAATAAATCAGGAGAATGCTGGTGCTGGTATTTTGGTTCCAACTTACAATAGACCCCACTGGAAAGGCTCTCTGCTGGTGAGCCTGCTCTGAGCCTGCAGGTGCCCTTTGTGGTCAGTGCGGGATGTCAGCAACCCAGACAGAAGGACAGCTGTGCTGGCCTCTGATAGGAGTGGACAGGAGTTGTCAGCAGGCCATTCAGAGACCCCAGGCTGGATACCAGAGAACCTGGACAAAAGGAGACTCCAGCGACCTGAGTTGAGACTGGACCTGAGAAAATCTATGTCACTTAGGACAAAGGACTATACTTGTAAAAAAAATATGTGTTCAGTGAAAGTGTGCCGTACTCTCCTATTCCAGAAAGGCTGGTGTGGTTCTGGTTTGGTGTGTGCCCTCTGCCGTCACACGGCTGGGTTCGTCTCTGGGCTCTGATACTTATTTGGCATTGTGTCCCTTTGGCAAGTTCCTTAATTTCTGGTTCTCAGTTTCCTCACTTGTGAAATGGGGTTAATTGTCCTATCGTTATGGAGCATTTGAGAATTAAATAAAACAACCCAAGTAGATTGCATGAGACATTGTCTGGCACGTAGTTAATGTTTAATAAATGTCAGCTATGATGATATTTATGTGCAGTTTTTCCTGTTTATATTAATTACACTGGTTGTAACAGATTAAAAGCAGCTTCAGTTGTATCATAACAGCCCTAAGAAGCAGTTGGGTAACACAGGTGAGGAAACAGAGGAAACAGAGACCCAGAAGGGCAAGTCATTTGTCTTACGTGCCCAAGTGGTAAAGAGAAGGGCCAGGAATTCAGCTGAGTGGCTGCCTGGGCTTCTCCCTTTCTTCTGTGAGCCTCTCTAAAAGATTTTCCCCTTGTCTGGCTTTTCCTGCTGGCAGGGACTCATACCTACCTCTTGGTGTGTTTGGCAGTCCCCTGTAATTGAGAAGCCCTTGGCGGGGGACGTGCAGGTGGGCTCAGTGCAGGCCATCTGGGAGGCCCAAACACCTTGGTACGTAAGCTGCAGGCACTTGACTGGAGTTCTCAATCGCTCCAGGGCTCTGTGTTTGCATTCTTGGGAACCCCTTCCTTGAACCCACCCTTCAGTGTGCTCTGACTTAGGGGTTCCAGTTGGCTTCTTGGAATCCATTCTAGCCTGTCAGCCTGAACAAGTGTGTTCAGTGGGTCTTTGAACACCGCTGATGGTTCTTCTAGAACAATTGAAAAAGATGATACATAGTGAATCTTGCCTTTCGAGTTTCTGTGCTACAGGATAGTGTTAGGGTTATGAGTGTGTTTTCTGGTCTGCCCAGGTCCTCATCACGGCTTTACCACTTGCAGAATGTTTGACCCTGGGCCTTGTGTGTTGCCCTCTCTTGGCATCTTCACGTCAGCTCTCCATCCAGTCGTGGCAGTGGCAGTGATAGTACTTTTCTCCCAGGGCTCTGGTGAGGACTAGATGAGTTAACTCATGCAGAGCGCTTAGAGCCTTGCCAGGCACCTGTAAGTGCTCTGTAAAGCTTCGTTAGTCGTTTGTTTTTCCTCTCACTTAACTGGCGCTCTTTCCGGAGACTAGCCTGGGCCAGCCTGCCACAGACATTGGCCTCTGTCTGTGTTTGCCGAGCAGTGAGAGGTGTTGTTTTGCCTTCACCAGTAGCTGGACTTGACTGTGCATTTCTCTAAAACTGAGGCCAGGAAGCTGTTTCAGGATCTGAGGACACTGGGATGCTTGTAGTCACCGCCGCAGCTGGTAGAACTGCTGGGTCCTGGTGCATAAGTCCTTCCGTCTACTTTCCGCCACCCTGCTGCGAGGACCCATCGCTGCCAAGGCCTGAGCTTTTTCATCTCGTAGAGTCTTGGAGGTGAAAGCCACCTGCCAGATTGTATGGTCCAATCAGTCATTTCCTGTGAACTGCTGACTAGTCTGTGCTTGAATACTCTAAGGGACAGGAACCTCACTACTCAGAGAGAAGGCAGGTATTTTGCAACAAGGAAGCCTTCCTTTCCCTTAGATGTGTCGGCTGCCTCATTACTTCTGCTCATATGAGTTTTCTCTTTACCCTGAAACCATGCAGAATAAAGTCTAAATCTTACCTGACCCTATGACAACACCAGACTCACTCATTTTTTATCAAATTACTACTGTTTGCCAAACACTTTGCTAAGCACAGGCAGCACAACAGTAAATGACAGGCGGGCCCCAGTCGCTCTTGCAAAGCCTGCGGTCTCGTGGAGAGATACAGGTAAACAAGCAAAAGTGGCATTCAATTGGAGAAGACTGTTGTAAAGAAACAGACGGGGGACCGTGACAGGGAATAAATCATCTTCTTTGGAGTCACTGGGATTCTCACTTCTTAGGAGGAAACGTTTCAGCTGCATCCTGATAACAAGGAGGGAGCCCGCTGAGCAAAGGGTGAGGGAGTCGCCTGTCATGCAGAGGAAGCCACCTGTGCATGGCCCAGGAGTGGGAGCGGGCCGATGTATTCAGGGAGCGGACATGGTGCCCCCGGCGTGCACAGGGGGAGGGGACAGTGGCGGGATGTGAGATTGCAGGGTCAGCAGAGGCCTGTTTGAGAGTTGGACTTGACCCCAAAGGTGACGGGCGGCCATGGAAGGGTTTTAAGCTGATGAGCCTGGCAGCTGGATGGAGACTGGATTTGGTGGGGCTGCAGGCGACGTGAGATGAGAAGTGGGGGCTAGGAGCAAGACTAGTTGCAGTATTGCAGCTGAGCAGATAGGTGACACCCCGGGTCAAGGGCCGGAAGTACGAGCAAGGGAGAAGTGGGGAATTGGGGATGTGATTTAAAGGCAGAACGTGTGGGACAGCACGATGTGTTGAACAAAGGGAATCAGAGAAAGGAGGTGAAATGAAGCCTGACTCTTAGATTTCTACCTCGACTGTGAGGTGGCGGGGGGAGGGTGATGCTATTTATTGATGACTCTCAGAAACCAATCAGTATGTTTCCCTTTTGTCAGCCTGCCGCCTTGCTTCTGCGTCAGAGCTGAGCCAGATCTGGCAGGGCAGTACTTTCTCCCAGACACAGTGGGGGGATGCATGCAGCTCTCTAGGTTTTGTTTGATCAAGTTTACAAAAATCTCTGCTCTTCTGAAAACTGTTATGCTGCTGGCTGGACATTATTAATAATATTAAGAATAACATTAAAAATAGCATTAGCATCTGTGTTTATCAAGCCAGTGCTAAGGACTTTGTAGGCATGATATTAATTGATGCCTCATAACAAAGCAAGAGTTAGGGGTAATGATTTCCATTTTACAGAGGAGCAAACCAAGGCTTGAGCCGATTTATTGAACCAGCCCAAGTCTGCCAAACAAATATATAGCACGGATTGAAATCCAGATCTGTCAGAATCCAGAGCCTAAGCTCTTACCCACTAGCCGGAGGTATTCCTCATGTTGACAGTATCCCATCTTTTGGAAGAATTCTACTTTCCCCCTCCTTTCGGAAGTGGCAGCATGTCATTAATCCACATTACTTAAGTGGGATTTTCTCTGATGTCCCTCTCATCAGCCTGACTAATTTATGAAGGAGAGACAGTTATGCAAAAGTGACATCGCTCCTCATCTAAATAGTTTCTTGTTTACATGTGCAACGTTCGAAAGCACGCTACAAATCAAAAAGTTGTAAGCCAGGTAGAGTAAATAATTTTTGTTGATGACTTGGTGAGATACTTTAAATTGATTTAAGCAGTATCGTATGTAAAATTCTTAAGGCTTAGAGAGGCAGAATGATTTTCTCATTTAGCTAAAGCACACATTACCCTTCAGGTAAACATGGTAATGCCATCCCAAGGAAAAAGGGGTAAATAGCAGTAATGGTAAGGAAATCATTCACTGAACATCAGTAATTAGAAGCAGCTCTTAGGATTTCCCTAGGGAGGTAACGAGAAGATGCTCAGGCCTGGAATCCCTGCGTTGTCCTTTTTACTGAGAGAGAGTCATCTCATGCTTTAGCCTTGATTTTGGGAAATGGCCTCACCCCAGGTGGATAGTGATACTGGATGTCTCATGAGCCTCATCATCGAAGGTGCCAGATCAGGCCCCACTTTCCCTCTATCATGAGGCTGAGCAGTCACATTGTGGGGTGGGAAGACCAGATCATCATCCTTTGACTTGTCAGTGGCCAAGCCCAGAAAAGTGTTCAAAGTTTATCAGCCATGTCCACAGTGACAGTTACCAAATTTAGGGCATTAAAAGACAGAAAGTCATCAGTTAGTTGTTTGTTAAACCAAGGTAATCATTAGCCTAAATGAAGTTTCATTAAGGGTAATGTACTCATTAGGCATAAAATGGCTTGAAAAAGCTTAACTGTCATCATTTCTTAGAATAACTCCAACCTTGGCTAATATGGTTGACTTTCACCCTTGTGCAACAAGCAATCAGCATTTAATTAGTTGAGCGCTTGGATTTGTTGATTAGAGCGCATCCAGGACGTGAATATGGATGACGCTCTTCAAGTAACATGTTCAGATCAGCCGCTGCTTTTCTGAAACTACTTGTCCAGTGAGTTTCAAAGGCTCACAATGAATATGGATGTTACTGATTATTTATAGAAGAACTCCTCTATTCCCATCCTTAGCCTTAACAAAGTTATTTTTGAGTTAACTGTGACCTGATTTTTAATTCCAGGAAAAGAATGCTTTGCTGTTATTTTCCTTTTCAAACTCTGAGCTCCTCAAAATGAAGGAGACGTCTCAGGCTGTGAGCATCTAACTCATTTACAAATGGAGGAAACAATTTTTGAGCTCAAATAAAGCCTCCAAGTGCTGTTCAGCACCATTTTTACTCATTACTGCTCCTGGAGGCATGTATGCATGCTGGAAACACCGAGAAATTGATATGTCACATGCGTTTGTGTGTGTACGTTCTTGTGTACGTCTGTATCAGGGTGCATAAATCAGGTCTCAAGGGGAGCTGCATACCGGCTTGTCCTGGGCTTTAGTCTGGCTTCTCTGGTTTGTCCTGTTGCATGATGCCTTCCAGTTTTCCCTTTTATTTCCAATACAAGGAGGACATTAAAATTTGTATATGTATACTAGCAGTATGTTCCCATGACAAGTGTTTTGTCCAGATTATGAACAAGCAGGCGACAGAACCTCCTACTACTGGTCCTTTTACTTATCATCTCACTTTCTCCTTTACACTATTCTATTACTTGTTTTCCCTGCCTTGGGATTGGAAGTCCTGAGGACTTGCTGTGGCTACAGAAGGCTGGGCTGTCATTAGAGACTGAGTCGTGAGAATGGGATCAGGATTGTTTGGACATGATTGTATCCAATGACGCAGGGATGGGTTCTGCTCACAGGGTTGGCAGCACACTGTGCCTTGAAGCCCTGGGCATCCCTGTGCGATGGAGCATTCATCTTCACCCTGGGCAGCTGCTGGGCAGGGGGCCGAGGTATGGGTGCCACATCTGGGCCTCGACTGGGTTGGGAGTTGCGTGGCCAGCTCTGTTGCAATTTCAATATATATATAAGTCACATGGGTTTTCTCTTCTTATTTTCCCCTCTATGGAGTGGAACTGGCTATATTTATAATACAGATTCTTTAGTACTGAGGGACAGTTGATGTTGTGAAAAAGATGCAGAGAAAGAGACAGAATGTACCATTCACTGTAGTCTTTGTCAAAATTGGGATTAAACAGCCTTTTCCACTGGGGTACAGAATTTCCTTTTCTTTTCCTTTTCATTTTTCTGGGGGAAAGCTTATATTGCCTTACTTGTTCAAATGAAGTGTTTACATGACGTATTTTCGAAGGTTAACACTGGAATTGGCACCGGGGCTTAGATTACATCCCAAATGTCACATCTCTGGGACCCACTTAATAAGGTTCTATTTATATTAGCAGGGAGAATATTAAAGTTCTCCCCAAAACAGCTTGAAATGTTACAGTGGCTTTGTTTCTGAGGCATGATAGGAATGAAGTGCATTATTAATTTAGAAGCAGCTGGGTAGAGCGGTCTTCCTCCCCCCTTAGAATTAAGTGATGAGAATGGGCATTTGTGAAATTGACTGAATGCTCTTTGGGGGATGCTTATTAAAATCCTAACATCATTCCAGAGTTTTGTAGCAGATTCATTATCAGCTGTAATCTTATTAGGACTGTTTTGTTTGGTAATCACCATTCCATTCATGGAGCCCCTACATGTGTATCACGATTCTCTGTTGGTCTAGGCCTTCTGGTCTCTTTTTGTTCTGATGAATTAATTCCTCTCCTTTTCTGTCAATCAGGTCCCTCACCCTCTCTCTCACTCGTGTTGGGCATTGTCTTGCTGATGCCTTTTTTTCTTCCTGGGCCAACTCAAGAGGACAGTTCCCCCGTGAAAACGTTGTTCCTTTTAATTTTTTTTTTTTTTTCTGCCTGAGAAAACGACATGCTAAAGCTGTCAGTGGAAAACTTGCCTACTGCATTGCGAAGCAGAGTGGACTTGCTAAATAGATCCCGTTTCTATTCATGGTGTCACCGTCTCAACCCCTCAATTCATATTCACAGTGTTAGGAGCAGAGGCCTCCTTATAGAATCAGTTCTGGGCTCAAGTTCCAACCCAGGAAGGCTTTCTAATTACTCGAAGCCTCCACTTCCTTGTTTGTAAAAGAGGGATTCATAAATCCGTCCATCTATGCATCCATTCATTCATTGAGTACCTATTACGTGCCAAGCAGTGTTCTGATACTATCCTACTACACCTATGGCAGTAGACCAAAATTCCTGCCTTCGTGGAGCTTAGATTCTGGTGAGAGAGAAAGTCGACAGTCAAGCTAAGTAGGTAAAATCTAGAATCTGTTAGTACAAGTACCAAGGAGAAAAAGTAAAGCAGGGAAAGGAGATATAAAGTGGAGAGCTGATACTTTTTCGGGGTGGGGGGGAGAGCTGACATTTTGGATGGGGTTGGGGAAGGCCTCACTGAGAGGGTGACAGTGAGCAAAGACCAGAGGAAGCGAAGAGTCAGATGAAGGGAGCACTGTGGTGAGGGAGAAGCAGGTACAAAGGCCCAGTAGAGGAGGTGAGCCTGGCTGGTCTGAGGGATCGCGGGAGCATCTGGGGGAGAGTGAACAGAGGGGAGAGTGTTGGGAAATGAGAACAGAGAGGTGATGGGCCGTGTAAATATAGTAAGACTCTGACTTTACTCTGAAGAGGGTCAAAGGGCAAAAGCGGGGAGACCACTTAGGAGACTTGTTCTGACCTAGGCTGGGGTGATGGTGGCTTGGACCAGGGTGGTGGCAGTGAGGGCAGTAAGATGCAGTTGAATTCTCGCTGTCTTCTGGTAGATCTGCTGATGGATTGTGATGGGAGAAGACTCTGGGGGGTGCTGGTTTGCCTCGGGTAGGTCCGGAATTCACTTTGGGACATGTTAGAATTTCTCTTGTTGATTGTTGGATATTTGGTCTGAATGTCAGGAAGGGACCCAAGCTGGATATGGAAAAGTTTTGGGTGTCATCAGCCTGTCCTTGGCTTTTAGAACCATGATATTGGATGAGGTCACCGTGGGAGTGAGTGTAGGCAGAAAAACAAAGAGGTCTGATGACTAAGACCCGTGACTCAGGTCCCCAGTGTTCAGAAGTTGGGAAAATGAGGAGGAAGCACTAGAAGAGGCTGAGAGGAAACTTCTCGAGAGAGGGAGGAAAACCAGGAGAGTGTGACATCCTGGAAGCCAAGTGGAGAAAGTATTCAAGGGAGAGGGGGAGATCAACTGGGTAAAGTGGCTGATGGAGCAAGTAAAATAAGGACTTGGGACTGATGGGGATTAGGTAGCAGCCATAGATAGCTGAGAACCATCCTTGACATCATCGGCTTTTCTCTTGATGATGGCTCTGTGGTGACTCAGGCAACCAGCAGGTTCTTTCCTGACCAGTCTGGACTTGAGATAATATACACAGGACAAAACAAATCATGGCTTGGAAAAGAATCTGTGAGGGGGAGGTGCTGAGCCTGAATGATATTAACAAAGCAGAGACATGTGTCACGGTGACACTCGTTTTTCCACAGCACGGGGTCTTCATTCTATGCCCAGGCTGGTTCTGTGACGGGTGGCGGTTGTCTGAAGGAAGACAGCAGCAACTCAGGTCCTCTGGGTCATCATCTCACAGGATCCACTGACTCAGGCTCTGAGGAAGATGAGTTTTTTTCCCCCTTAAGAGTTCAGTGTGAATGATGTAAAAATCAATGGACAGAACGGTGGACTGGAATTCACAAGTCAAAAATAAGCCCTCATAGTCATCGGAAGGTCTTTGGCGTATGATTACAGCAACAGTACAAAAAGGATTATTTTACCGGTGGTGCTGGGAGATTTTGCAAAATACTTTAAGATAGGTAGTTCTCACATATAAATCACTCAAACACATTTAGTCATATTGTTAAGTATTTATTCAGAAGAGTTATGTATAAAAAAATGAGAACACATAAAAAATGAAGTCATGGTTGAATTCGCATCTATCCTAAGAACCCTAGACCTTAAAAGCAAAACCAGAAATTTTGACTACACTAAAGTTAAAATATGACCTGGATCAAAAACAAATCACAAAACAAATTAAGAAAAATATTACCACAAATAAGTCAAAGAGATGATAGCCTTAATATATAAAAAGCACTTACAAATTAATAAAAATGCTAAAACTTTACAAGATGGACAAATACATAAATATAAAATTTCATAGAAGAAATATACACAGCATGAAAAAATGTTTAACTTCATTGGCATTCAAAGAAATATAAAATAAAGATACAATCTTTCTTCTGTTGTTAGACTATATTTTTAAAAAAACACAAGGCTTATTCTCTTCTCTCCTTTTGACAACTCTTTGTCTAGCCCTTCAGTGGGTTAAGTACTCTGCTAGGCACCATATGAATTCTGGAAAGCAATTCACCATACACAGTACTGAGAATAGAAAAAAAATTACTCTGTTAAACAGTAATTCATCCTTTAAGAGTATGTCCGAAAGAAATAATTTGAAATGAGGACAAATGCATATGTAGAAATGACATTTATTGCAGCATTATTTACAAGACCAACATTTGGTTAAACTTTATGATGGATTAATTTTGGTCTTACCACATGATGGAATAGTACAGAAACTTTAACGTCATGTTCTTAATAATTAGGACATAAGGAGACAGAAAACATCAGAATACAATAAAGTTTATATTGTATGAGCTAAATTTTGTAAAATTAAAATAGTGATTATTAGAAGAACACTAAAATGTTAAAATGTTTATTTATGGATGGTGGCATTACAAATTATCTTACCTTTCCCATATTTTGTATCTTTCTGACTTAAAAAAGTCTCAATAATAGTGATGATGATGATGATTGAAATAGTGTTTACTGAGTCCTCACCATGTGTCAGGTGTTATATCAAGAAATTCACATAGAGTATCTCATTTAATTGCTACAACTAGGCTATAAACTAGAGGATACCGCCATCTCCATTTTCATGGATGTAGAGACTGAGCTCTGGGAAGTTACGTAGCTTGGGAAGTTACGTAGCTTGCCCAAGGCCAAACAACTGTGAGGAACTGTTGCTAGACTTGAATCCATTTAATGGGTCCTCATCTCCTGCGTATTACCTCTCAATGAAAATGCATTGCTGTGATAATCAGAAAAGAAGAATCTTAAAAAAATTTTTTTAAAGAATACAATGTGTTCCCAAATTTTATTTTTAAGCTTGTCTATTTTTGTAGAGAAGTAGTATCAGGATTTTTCTCTTGTAGTGGAATCTGGAATTTGAGTATCTACTTTATGCCAGGCATGCTGCATATATTATCTTAGTTAATCCTCAGAACGGCCTTGGACAGTAGATACCGTGATTCTTATCCTGACAATATGCATGAGAAAACTGACCTGGAGTGGCACAGTGGCTTGTCCGTGGCTTGTCGTGCATAGCAGAGCTGGGATTCAAAGTGATTCTGCTTCCTTTCTAAGCAGGAGCCCTCATGCCTTATCCCACAGGGTATCGTGGTCTTTCTGTGTTTGTTGGGCAACATTTTTTTTTTTTAGTGGACGAAAATCAAGCAGACATCAGTACCTCGCTCAAGACAGTCTCTCCTGTTGATGCCCATGGGCCCTGGAACTCCAGCATATACAGGGACCAGAGTAAGTTTTGGTTGTGCACTTGGAGAGACACATGCCTAAGTGGGTTCCGAGGGCTTTGCAGAATCAGTGAGCTTCCCACAGTGGTCCAAAGCACCCAAGATCCTGACTGTGTTGTCAAGGTGGAGGTGATCATCCTCTCATGGGTATCTTGCCCAAAACATTCTCCTTAGGTCACAGGGCAGCTTGAGTCATACTCATCACCGAGGTCCTCCAGCTTTTTTGGGGTGGCTGTGTTATTTTCATTGCTGGATGTCAGTTTTCACAAAGCTAGATGTGGGTCATCTCATGAACTGGACAGCTTCTGCAAGCCCGTGGGGGCCAAGATTCTTTAACTCAATGAATATACACCAAACTCATAGTGTATGTGGGACACCCTGTTGAGTACTGGCCACACAGTGATGACAAAATCAAGCATGGCTCTTGCTCTCCTGGAGCTTATAGTTCAGGGAGGACACATAGTAGTAATCAAATGATCACATAAGTCAGTGTAGTGTTTAAACAGTGATAAGTTCCAATTAGGTACACAGAGCTCCAGCAGGTTATAAAGGGAAGATTTGACATAGTTAGACATGATCTGGGGAGGCTTCCCTGTGGATGTTGCATTGGAGCTGCAACTTGAGGGAGCCAAATAAGTAAAGCAGAGAGGAAAACCATTGCAGCCAGAGGGAACAGCATGTTTAAATGCCCTCTCATCACATGTAGCGGGGTAAGCAAGAGGGTTTAAAGGAAGGCCAGAGTGCAGAGAGCAAGGGGACGGGACAGGAGATGAGGAAGAGGGACTGGCTGGGGTCAGACCCCACAGGGCCGTGCAGGGCACCTTAAGGAGTGTTGTCATTACCCTAGCAGCAGTGGGAGCCCACACTGAAAGATTTTCAGCTGGATGTGGAGGGTTGGCTGACAGATTTGCGATCTGAAAAGTGCCCACTGGCTGGATAGGAAGGGCTGGGGTTTGGGGTCTGCAGGTGGGAGACTGTTTCTCCCAGTCTTAGGCTGGGCTAGGAGGGATTGCCTGCAGGGAGATGGACTCAGTGTGGGGAGGGGGCGGGAGGGACTGAGGCCGTGATTGACGAGATAATGGGGAGGAAAGGAGAGTTTCTGAGAGTCCTATTTCTTAGTGTCCTTCACAGCACTTAGTATTGTGCTGGACACACAGTAAATGTTAATTTTGTTAATTTGATGGGCTCAGGGGCCCTTGGATGGCCTGAAAGAGTAATTCTCTTCCTTCAGGAACCTTTTCCACTTCCCAGGCGTGGGGCATCTTAGTTACCTTAAGGTAACTAAGGTCCGTGTTGTCACCTGTGCTTCTAATCAGCCAGCTATAGATTGGAGGTTCCCATGGGCCCCAACTTGGGTTCAATTGCTTTGCTAGAATGACCCACAGAACTCAGAAACTTTTTGCTTACTAGATTACCGATTTGTTATAAAAGGCTGTAACTCAGGAACAGCGAGATGGAAGAGATGCACAGCGTAAAGCTGTAGGGGGAGGCGGAGGAGCTTGCAGGCTCCTCTCCACGAGCGCCACTCACCCTGCACACCCCTGTGTTCACCAGCCCAGGAACTCTCCAAATCCCCGAAGGCACCTTTGTTGTTCTCATTACTTAGGAAGTTCCAAGGGTTTTAGGAGCTCTGTGCCAGGAATGGGGTTTAATAAGAACTACCCTATTTCTTATTATAGATCACAATATCGGGCTTCCCTGGTGGCGCAGTGGTTGAGAGTCCTCCTGCCGATGCAGGGGACACGGGTTCATGCCCCGTTCCAGGAAGATCCCACATGCTGCGGAGCGGCTGGGCCCGTGAGCCATGGCCGCTGAGCCTGCGCGTCCAGAGCCTGTGCTCCACGACAGGATAGGCCACAACAGTGAGAGGCCCGCATACCGCAAAAAAAAAAAAAAATCACAATATCACAGGGGGTACACATGATCCTCTGTATTCACTGCCACCCAGAGTACTATATCTGCATCCTTGGCTTGGAGTAGCCTACACCAGCCATCTCTGGAGAGGTGTTACCCCTGCTGCTTCCAACCAGGATGTACTCATAACTCTCTCTTATTTCCAACTCTAGGGGGCGGTGAACCTGGCTGGGCTGAGTCACCTTCCTTGGAGTGGACCATTTGGGTGACACATCTGGAAATGTGGGCCACCCCCATGTCATGCCATACACTGGCAGCTGTCCAGTCTCAAGGCTGGCCTGCTGTAGCCTGTGGCCAAATAAGGTGGCCACCATGCCTGGGCCCCATCCTTCGTCCACTGCTCCAGCTGCCACATCTTCTCTGCCTCCTGCCCTGTGAGGGTGATAGTGATGTTTGGGCTGGATCTCAGCTAATTTCACAGTCACCCATGTGCTTTGTTAAGATCTCTTTTTTTTTATTTTTAAATGATATTAGACAAAACCAGAGCTCTGCACAGTTACCATTTTAAGTGTCTGTAAAATTCAGGTGAATTGCTAATTGCCTGTATCAAGGCAGCTTTGGCAGGGTGCTACCTGTGAAGATCACCTTCCGTGGAATCCACACCACTGAGTAGACAGAGAATTATTACGGTTGGAAAGGTGTATAGTTAAAACTCAGAGAGGGGGCCTCCCTGGTGGCGCAGTGGTTGAGAGTCCGCCTGCCGATGCAGGGGATACGGGTTCGTGCCCCGATCTGGGAGGATCCCATATGCCGCGGAGCGGCTGGGCCCGTGAGCCATGGCCGCTGGGCCTGCGCGTCCGGAGCCTGTGCTCCGCAACGGGAGAGGCCACGACAGTGAGAGGCCCACATACTGCAAAAAGAAAAAAAAAAAAAACAACTCAGAGAGGGGTAGTGGAAACCTGTGCACAGGCAGTGGGTATGCTTTCAGTGAAGGGGGATTAAAAGGAGAGGCCAGATCAGGTTATTCACTTCAGTTTTTTTTTGTTTTTTGGGTTTTTTTTTTGCGGTACGCGGGCCTCTCACTGTTGTGGCCTCTCCCGCTGTGGAGCACAGGCTCTGGATGCGCAGGCTCAGTGGCCATGGCTCACGGGCCCAGCCACTCCGCAGCATGTGGGATCTTCCCGGACCGGGGCACGAACCCGTGTCCCCTGCATCGGCAGGCGGACTCTCAACCACTGAGCCACCAGGGAAGCCCCACTTCAGTTTTTTAAGAGGGTCATTTTACATTGTTAGAGCGAGAAGAAAACAAAAGAAGTGATGGATGACCCCTTTGCTGCATGGTGAATTTAATCACGGACTGCTGCCGGGCTGTTCTGTCTTCCTAATTACATGCTGGATGTGGAGGGAGTCTGGATCGTGTGGGGAGAGGCTGCTCTTAGCATTTTGTTTTCATTATGGTTAAACCTGCTGACCCTGACCAGGCAGGACGGGGGACCCTTGTGCTGCTGTACGCAGTATCAGCATCCTTTACAAAAGGCTCTGACCAGAAATGCAGCTGTAACTGCTGGCCCAAGAGGTGGTGTTTGTAGAGGGATCAGATGGAAACTTTCTGCTGAGTCCTGGTTTTTCTCTGGGCCTGGGAGGATAGTGGTCAGCAGAGGCTCTATGGCAGAGAGGTGAGAGCTACCTTCCTGGAGGGAAATCAAGTGGGGTCCAGTGTAGGGAGCAGGGTCTGGGGGAAGGGGAGTCTGTGGGAAGAAAGACCGGAGCCAGGAGGGAGAGGGGAGGAAGGGTGGGGCCATCCACAAGTCTCTCTCTGCCCAGCACAGGGTGGCCTGGGGCTGAGTCTGGGGAAAGCAAAGACCGTGCCTTTGCTCACCCTGCCACTCTCATCTCTGCACGTGCCACCCGCCACTCTCTGCTCCCACAAGACTGAATTGCTGCAGTTCTGCTGACAGGCCACGTGTTCTCTTACGCCTGGGGCCTTGCGCATGCTGTTCCCTCTGCCTGAAACACTCTTCCACTCCCTTCATCTGGATAGCGCTCTCTGGTCCTTCATGTCTCAGCTTCTGTTGGGAAGCCTTCCCAGCTGTGAAGTGGGCTCCCCTAGACACCCTGTGTCTCCCTGTGCTGTCGCCCTTCTCCCACAGTTCTTTGTCGCCTGCTCACTTGTCTGTCTGTCCCCTGCACCAAGAGCCCCCTGAGAGCTGGGCACAGTGCCCAGTATAATCAATACTTAATGCCTTATTTAACGAATGTGAATGACCAAGTCTTCAATGCCACTTCTCTCCCTTTGGTGATGCAAGAAGGGTTATTGATGCTAAAACATGTGGGAAAAGAAGTTGCTGTTGCAGCCATCTCTTTTTTCATCTGTGGGTATTACTGGGCAGAGTGGCTGGCCTCGGCGCTAGCCCTGCTTCTAGGAATATTCAGTCTGAAGCAGGCACATTGGTGTATCAGATACACAAAAACCAAGACCCTGGGCAGCTTGTGAATTAAATGAGCAATTATGCACTTTCCTATTCAGCCTGACAGAATGGGGTGTGCATTTGGGGGGGTGGGGTGGAGGAAGAAGCTTTGCAGGGGGCCTCAGAGGTGCCTATGAGAAAGGAGAGCAGACCTAGGGCCATCTGGGGGCTGGGGTAGCCTGATGGGTTATCTACACAATTGCAATGTCATCTCTCACCCATTCTCATTTCCACACTATTAAATCTGCCTTTTCTAACATATCCTTAAAGGGGAAATAAATTACCAGCACCCTGTACCTATAGCCTACCATGTTATTACCGCTAATGTAACTTCTCAGGGGCAGCCAGGCGCTGTCCATATTTCATAGTCTTTGGCACCCCCAAAGCTATATTGAGCTATCAAGTATTCATGGACACCATCCAGACCTCCCATTTTTCTCTGCTGGTTGTACCCAGAGGTTTGAGGGCAGAATGAAGCACCAGCTGCTTTATTTTACTGGGGGCTTCAGCTCTGTCCTTCCGATCCCTTTCTTAATTGGGTTATTTCATCAAAGCCAGGCGCCAGGCATAGCTTATAAAAGAATTCTCATGATATTCTATGGTGACAGACCATTATGAGTCTGGGGAGATGTCTGTCTCACTTCATTTGCTAGGGAATGGTGCTGGGGGCCATTGGTTCTGGATCTGTCCCTGGGTTGACCAGATGTTTCTCCTCCACTGCTTTCTGCCAACTTCAGTGTTTCTACCATCCATGTACTTAACCAGCAAACTGGACATCAAAATGCCTCCCCCCCCATCCATCAACCTCCAGCTACCCTAAACATCCCATCAATACCCAAAGCCTGTTGGATCACTGCCAAGACGTGTGCTGAGTCTGCCCATTTTACATTATTTCCACTGCTCTCCACCCCCATCGTCTCTTGTCTGAACTGTGGCAGTAACCTCGTTGGTCCATCTGCTTCCTGTCTTGCCCCCTCCAGTCCCTTTGCCCCATAGCCATCAGAGTGACACTTTCTTCTTTATAACTAACATAGTTTTTAAAAATGTATGTCTCTATCTGCCTACCAGCTTTAACACAGCTGTGTCAGCTTCAGATCATTTACTTAAAGAAAAAAAAATCATAGATTTGTTAGTAAAGACCTCAGTATGCCCTTCTTTTCTCCCAAGAGGTAACTGAATTTCTCATTGTATGTTTTGCATTGTATGTGTATGCTTTTACTATGTATGTATCCATAAGTGAACATATGTACTAATGTTTTTGTGTGTTCTAAACCTCACGTTACAGTATCATACTGTGCTTTTTCATCTCAACATTTCTTTGAGGTTTATCCATGTTGATTCATGTAGTTCTAGCTCATTCACTTTAGCTTCTGGGTGGTGGTCTATTGTGTACACAGTTTATTTGTTCATTCTTCTGTTGATGGATACTGAGGCATGTTTTCAAAGTATAAGTCAGATTGTGTTTCTTCCTTGTTTAAACCCGTCAGTGCCCTGAGAGGCAGCTGTCCCAGCCCGCATGGCCTTATTTGGCTGTGCCCAAGCTAGGGAATGCACAGCCCAAAACAGTCAGCCTCGGGAGTGGGAGAAACCCTCTAACTTAGGCTAACTCTAGGCTTCTCTTTATTCTCAACTGGCACTGGCTGCTCGTGGTGGGTGAATAACAGATCACATTGGACTCCGATGCCCTGCTCTTCAGGTCTGGAGAGCTCTGTTTATACTCTTCTGATGAGCTTTCACATGTGCCAGGCTCTCCTACAAGACTCATCCTCCCCTCAGTCCCTTTGCATAGTGAGGATTACAGAACAAAGGGATGGAGGGAAAGGCATGTCACATTAACTAAGGGCTCACTATGTGCTTTATAAGGCACATGGTAACTTACTTCTTCTTCTTCCAACCCATTTGTGGGATGTTTAATGTTTCTCATTTACAGAAGCAGAAGTGCTCAGAGAGGTTAAAGAACTTGCTCAAGGTCACATAGCCGGGAAGAGTTGGAGGCTTTCTTCTGCGTCTGCCAGGTCCTGGCCCTTTGCAGCTTCTAAGTGGGAAGATAAAACAGAGGAACTAGGAGAGAAGAGGATTAAAAAACACCCTAGAACATTCTGTCCTTAGATGCAAAGTGGGAACACAGACAGGAAGCCCTTTCAAAGCTCCCTTCTTGCCCTGTGCAGACTTGCTGCTCCTGGCTCTGCAGCAGGTGGACCCCACAATGAGTTCTTAGTTTGCCCAGGAAATACGTGTGGGGCTGTATCCATTGCCAGAGGCTAAAGTAAGCCCTGGGTAGACAGGGCAGGATCAGGCTCCAGCCCTGCCCCACCGTGTTCTGGATATCATGGAGGATGGAGGAGGAAGACCATGGACAAATGGGGCTCTGGAGGCCCTGAGGAGGGAAGCAGCTGGTCATTTGTTCCTGGGCTGTAATCTGTGACCTGAAGGATGGTAGACATGGTGGAAACAGCATTTCAGGCAGGGGAAACAATCTAAGAAAGGTCCCAAAGTCTTGGGAGCAGAGTATAGTCAGAAAATAGTGATCAGGTATGGCTGGAACAAGGAGCAAGTTGGGGACAGGTGTGAGATGGATGGACCTGGGCTGGACATGTTATGTGGCCCTTAGACACCATAGCGAGAGTATCTGAAAGGCCAGTGGCTCCCTTCCTTTCTCCTGCAGTGACTACCTGACCCAGGATGTCCTGTGGACTTGTCTGGGATGTTGCTGACCTTATAGGATTGTATTTTCTCCCCTTCAGATTGCAACTAAGTAAAAGGGCTATTATTATCAGGCAGCCTGTATCTGTTCTACTGTATAGAAAGATAATGGTCTGAAAACTCCTGTTCTTGGACCCTAATTGTTTTCACTAATATAGGCTAACTAATTACTTGGGGTAACTCATAATGGGTCCCCCTCTCCTGTGTGTATGACACCACCACTGGCAGCTCTGTTGAGGGCATCTACAGGGGAGTCCCTGAAGGTTGTTGATAGGAAGTGACACGATTGCCTTTTTCAGTCTCCTTTCCACACTCTCACAGCACTCCACATAACTCCCGTTTTAATATATTTAACTTTAGTGGTCTGTTTATGTCTTTTCTAGAATTTACAGCCACGAGGAACATGCCCAGAGTGAAAGTATTTTTTCTTATAGTGCCCAGAACACAGTGGATGCTCAATGCATGTATGAGTTATAGGTAAGGATGGCAGTTTGGAAGGTGGGTCAGAGGGAGATTAAGCTTGAACCCAGCAAGATCTCACTAAGGAGGTAGTTGCTGTAGATCAGAGGAGAAACTAGGATGGGTTGGTGGGGAGGGGGACAGGTAAGGCGGGTACTGGAGGGTAGAGAGAAGGGTGAGTTTGGATGTAGGGGGACAGAGAAAAGAAGCAGTTACAGGTGATGAAGTTCCTAGAGTTACAGGGTGACTAGACAGGAACATGGAAAGAAGAGATGGTTTGGGAAGAAAAAGGGTGAGGTAAATGTAGGGCCTGGGTCGCTGTCATATTGCCTGTGGATTGTCCCTGGAACGAGGACCAGCAGGTAACTGGACAGACGGGCTTGGAGCTGAGTGGTGAGGTTGGGCCTGGAGAAACATTTGGGAACCATCAGCACGAAGGAGGTATTTGAAGCCTTGGAGCAGGGTAGATGGTTGCTGTGCTCTTTCAGGGAGAGCAGACTGGGTGAGAGAGAGAATTAGGAGAGAACCCCAAGGAACAACAATATAGAAGGGATAAAAAGCAGGAGGAGTGCTCACAGGAGACAGAGGAGGTGCCAGAAAGGCAGGAAGATGACTGGGATCGGCATAGCCAGAGTGTCGTGGGAACCACAGGGAGGGACGCTTTCGGGAAGGAAGGTGTGGTCAGGGGACCGAAAGCTGAGAGCCAACCCAGGGTAAGGATGCAGATGTGGCCTTTGGAGTTAGGAGCCTGGAGGTTGTTGGTCTCCTGGGAAGAGTGGAGTGAACTGACACAGAAGGAAGGCCAGGTGGGGTCCAGGGCTCTGGAGACAGCAGGACTAGACCAGATGCAGATGAGGACCTGGCTCACTGCCTCATGCCTCCCCAGGCTGGACACCTGAGGATTCTGAGATAATGAAAGGGATGTGGGGAACACTTAGCTCACAGACTGGGAGTCTTGGTGGCTTCACGTGTGTCAGTCATGCCCTCGTTTAAGCCTGACCCAGCTAGTGAGCCTCCGTGAAGTTTATAGAAACAGTTGCAACCTCCCAACCCCCTTCTGTCCCTTTCCTGATGTCTTTGGGGCTAGAAGAAAGTTACCGACGCTAGCTTGTCCAGTTTGGTCCAGAGCTTTGCAGGTGTTTTCGTGGAGTGAAATTGAGTCCTTCCAGGACAGTGTTGATGACAACAGGTGCAATCCACACAGGTAGCTGGAACAAGAGCCATAGCTGTTATGTAGCGCTTTCCACCAGGAGGAGCCCGGGGAAGGGCCTGGCTTACTGGCCTCCTTATGGCCATCAGTGTTACCGCTCCACAGACTCCTTTAAGAAGGTTGATTGTGAAAGGTAAGCAAGAGGAAAGCAGCTGAAGGGGGCCTTGGGACCAGAGGTGTTCGGTTAAAGGTGGGGGTGGCTCAGCCTGTCCAGCTGGTGCACGCGCAGGTCCCGACTCAGGGAGGCATCATGCCCGCGAGGACAGAGACTTGTTGGATGCCCGGTCATCACCTTTGTTCTGCGGTGCAGATAAATTTGGTCTCAAAGGGAATTGGCTTCCACATGCTACCATCCCCACTTCAGCCCCTTAAGAAGATTTCATTTCTCATGACTTATCGGGATAGAGCACTGTATTTTGTTACTGCCTGTCTTGTAGCAATCCCACATTCATTTTGTTTTCAATTACCAGGCTGTACCTTGAAAGGCCTTATCTAGCGGACACACAGCTCGCATCTTCCTTGTGTGGTATTGCTCTGTGGTCCTGCAGGATCCTGCTTAGATGCCAGCCTGGCTCACATCTCTTTTCTGTCCCCTCAGTGAGATGACCTCCTCTGGGCACCCTGGCACCACCGTAGTCCATCACCTAATCACACAGCAGCCCCCACTGTGTTCACCTCCTTCCTCCCTGAAGATTTTATTTCTTTCTTTATTTCATGAAGACTTAGAGGGCCCTGGGTTGAAAAGGAGATTGCTACAAGACTGTCAGGTATTGAAGTCATGCAAGTATAGCTTGTAGCTAACTTGCCTGCAACTATTTCCTGAATTCAAAAGAGAAACTCAACAAATTAAAATAATCGCCAGGACTCCTTCAGTGCTGGAAGCCGGTGCCATCTGCTTGAGAAATTTTAGGACACTGCCCCAGCTCAGAACCCATAGGTTTCTTCCCAGGGGCAGCTGGACAGTGGGGGGCAGCCAGTGATGGTAGTGGCTTCAGAGAAGGGGGCCTTAGCGCTGGAGCAAGTCAACTTGATCTGGATGGAGTGGAACCTGTGTAGTGCCTCCAAGCAAAGAACAAGAAATAAAACTACCCCTGGCCACCCAGGACCCAAGAAAAGCACTTTGTCTTCTGTTCTGTTTTGGCCTTGCTATTTCTTCTCTTCCCTCCCTCTCCCAACTGAGCCTTTCTGTTTCCTCCTCCTCTGGCCTTGATTTCACCCCTGCCCCCTCCCTTTGTTGGTCCTTTCATTCACTCACTTTGTGCCGTCTGCTCTGCTGGGTGCTGGAGGTGCAATGGTCGGCAAGATAAGCACAAAGTGGAATAATCGCAAGCATGGTGAAGTTCTCTGGAGGGAATGTGCAGGTTCCAGTGAGAGAGAATAAAAGGGATGGGGTCGTCAGGGGTGGCCTCTCTGAGATGGAGCCATCGAAGATGAGGCCTGGAGGATAAGATTATCCTAAGGGACAGGGCTCTGAGAGGAAGCAGCAATCTCAAGGCCTCTGAGCAGGACAGAGCTTGGAATCCTCTAGAAACTGAAAGGGGCATTGAGGGTGAGATGGGGAGGGTGGCCAGAAGGGTGGTCGAGGAGGTTGGAGAGAGGCTGGTGCCAATCCACCTACTTCTCGATTCTCTTGGAGAAGCCCCTTGTCTTAGTGCGGTAGGCCTTCCGTGCTCGTGCTCATGCCCTGAACTGGGTGCTAAGTGGCTGCCCTAATGTTCTCTGCTCTGGGCCGTGAAGGGCAGGAGGCCTGTGGTTTGATTTCATCGGTGTATGGACATGGGTGTTGATTTTACTTGAAACCCTGCAGAGCTCCAGCCTGGGGAGTTCTTCACCTTTTCCCCAAATGTCAGGAGTGTGGGTTGAGGTGGGTAGCAGATGCCAGGAGATGATGGGACATTCTGGGTCAAGGAAAGGGGTGGATGTCTGGGTCAGGAGTAACTCATGTGGGGCTGGGAAAGAGAAGGGCTGTGCGCGGCTGGGCGCTGGGGTCAGGCGAGGAGACTGGCTGAACTGCTGTGCCAGGCTGCTGCCTACTTCAGCAGCTTCCTTTGGCTCTGGGTGTCTGAGTCACATCCACTCAGGAGCTGATTCTGCTAGCCTCTTCAACAGCTGTGGATCCTTGGAAGAAAGCTCAACCCCAAATGCTCACTGGAGAATGCCTACTTTACATAGTAATTAAAGAAATCAAAGCTATGTTTTAAAACTCTGATAAAGTTTGGTCCTGTCCTGGGGAACCCTCCTTCTGTTGGTGGGCACTGGGCTAAATCCTAACGCCACACCACCATCCCACGGTGAGGATGGTGATCATATGAATGGCAGTTCATGAATGCCGGGTATCAGCCGCTGTGCTAAGTGCATTATGTGGCTCAGCTCCTCTGAGTGGATAATATTCATAGCTCGATGTTATAAGGAAAGAAAGCTCCAGCACAGAGAGGGCACGAGTGACTTGCCCACAGTCACCCCATGAGGAAACAGCGGAGCTGGGATTTCCATCCAGGCAGTCTGACTCTGAACCTTTGTACCTTCCAGCCTGCCGGTGAGGACAGGGGTTCCGAGAGGCTGAGTGACTTGCTCTTGTCTACACAGCTAGCAAGAGCTGGAGGGTGAATGTAAATGCCAGTCTTTTTGCTTAGAGTCTGAGGCTCTTCAGCCTTCCCTGAACCACCTGCAGTCCCCTCAGTGTTCTCGGGATCCCTGTATCCTGGAGCAGTGGCTCCAGGACCCCATCCCTAGACCTGTGTGAAACAGGCTGTGCAAGAGTCACCTGGGGAACGTAAAAGTGCAGAATCTTGGGCCCTGCCCCCCAGGTTTTGATTTCAGGAGGTGAGATCTAGGAATCCATATTTGGTTGTGCAGTTGGGTTTAGAACATGAACCCAGATACTAACAACTATGAATAATGGTTTGCAGGCCAGGATGTCTTCCATGTCCCTTTTCCTGACCTCTTCCCAACTTTCATCGTTCCAGAATTGACCGGTCCTCCATTTGCATCCCCAGGCAGGTCTCTGTCTCACCAGGGGCTCTGTGGTACTGGCTCTTATTCATCTTTTTATGCATAGTCTCTGCCACATAGTGAGCACTGTGTAAAGATTTGTGGGAGTAAGGGGTGTTTGAAAGGGATATATTTATACAATACATAATGAAATGTCATGTGTTTACACACAGTTACCCGTTCTTTCTTGGTCAAGACTTGGGGTTCTTATCCCCTTCATGCCAAGAACACAAGTGCTGGTACCTTGTCCCTAACAAGTACACTAGGAGTTGTTTCTGAAATGGAGTGTCTCTCTACTAAACCGTTCACATTTCTTCATCAAGTCTCCCTGAAAATTGACGACGTGGGCCTAGAAGTTGGTTGGCCAGAGTCCAGGGTGTGTGGGTCTAGAGAGGAGAGCATCCAGAGTGGAGGAGCTTAGCCTGATGGTGCTGTGGGACCGCTGGCTCTGGGACGCTTTTTTTTTTTTAATAAATAAATTTATTTATTTTTATTTTTGGCTGCATTGGGTCTTTGTTGCTGCGCGTGGGCTTTCTCTACTTGTGATGAGCGGGGGCTACTGTTCGTTGCAGCACACAGGCTTCTCATTGCGGTGGCTTCTCTTGTTGTGGAGCACGGGCTCTAAGCGCATGCGGGCTTCAGTAGTTGTGGCTCGCGGGCTCTAGAGCGCAGGCTCAATAGTTGTGGTGCACGGGCTTAGTTGCTCTGCGGCATGTGGGATCTTCCCAGACCAGGGCTTGAACCCATGTCCCCTGCATTGGCAGGCGGATTCTTTTTTATAACATCTTTATTGGAGTATAATTGCTTTACAATAGTGTGTTAGTTTCTGGTTTATAACAAAGTGAATCAGCTATACATATACATATATCCCCATACCTCCTCCCTCTTGCATCTCCCCCCCACCCTCCCTATCCCACCCCTCTAGGTGGTCACAAAGCATAGAGCTGATCTCCCTGTGCTATGGGGCTGCTTCCCACTAGCTATCGATTTTACATTTGGTAGTGTATATATGTCCATGCCACTCTCTCACTTCATCCCAGCTTACCCTTCCCCCTCCCCGTGTCCTCAGGTCCATTCTCTACGTCTGTGTCTTTATTCCTGTCCTGCCCCTAGGTTCTTCAGAAGCATTTATTTTTCTTTTTAGATTCCATATATATGTGTTAGCATATGGTATTTATTTTTCTCTTTCTGACTGACTTCAGTCTGTATGACAGTCTCTAGATCCATCCCCCTCACTACAAATAACTCAATTTCATTTCCTTTTATGGCTGAGTAATATTCCATTGTATATATGTGCCACACCTTCTTTGTCCATTCATCTGTTGATGGACACTTAGGTTGCTTCCATGTCCTGACTTGGCAGGCTGATTCTTAACCACTGTGCCACCAGGGAAGTCCCGGCTCTGGGACTCTTGACTGAGCCCCTGCAGCAGGCCAGTATCCCTGTGCTGGCCAGAGAGATGGGTTGGGCCATCTCTGCCTTCAGGGACTTGACCATCTGGTGGAAAAGACAGACTAAGACAGAGAAATGTTGGTGCAGAGGTTACGTGTGAACAGGGCAGTCATTCAGACCATGGCTTCCAAATCCAGACTGGAGTGGGGAGTGAATCCAGACTATGTTTCTGTGACCTCCAGCAAGTTAACCTCTCCAATCTCCCTCAGTGTAAAGCAGGGATTGTAATAATACTTCGTATACATACAGTAAACGCTAACAAGTGTTGGCTGAATCACTGAGAGCTGAAAACTGTTCAGGAAACTTCCCAGAGAAGGAGATGTCTGAGTTGTGTTTTGAAAAACAAGTAAAATTTAGCCAGGAGAAGAGGGGCAGTGTAGGTAGAGGGAACTGCCAAAGCCAGGGTGTGGAGGTGTGTGTGTTTCGTGAGGGGAGCTGCAGGCTGCTCATTTATTAAGGGGTTCGGAGTTTTAGGTGGTGAGGAGACACAGGTGGCGAGGGCTGCACAGGTGTGCCCGACAGTGCATTTTAAACTGTGTTTCAGAATTGATGGAATCTTCCAGAAGATGTTAAGCAAAGGAGGAGAGGGGCACAACTGAGTTTTACGTATGGTCTGTATACAGAGGGGCACTCTGAACTCTTTAACCACGCACTGATCAAGCTGTAGGTTTCTTCCTACGGACCCACTGCTGCAGAATTATTTGCAGATTGTTATCCTCCTGTCCCTTTGAGCCAACAGTGGAGGTCCAGCAGATGAGTGCCTTGGGAACTGGAGCACTGGGGACGTGTCAGCTTCGTGACTAGGTCTTGGTGTGCCATGTCCTGCCATCTCCTGGAGGATGGAAGGGAATCAGCAAACAAATCCCAATCAGATTTCCCAGGCAGGCGTTTGCCGGGCCAGATTTAGATGGCCATACATTTTCCTCAGCTCAGAGAACTTGTAATGATGGCAAGATTAGCTCACACTTTGCATTTGCCCTGGGAATTTACACAGCAGTGAGCCTGTTGGTCAGCTAATGCTCCTAAGTTTCTAGCTTCCATGGGGACCACACTTCCAGCTCTGTTTAATGCTTCATTCGAATGCAGCAAAAGAGAGGGACAAAGCTGATGGCAAGTTGGAAGCTTCGAGCATTGGGAAGGTAGCCTCGGGGCCCCTGTGACTGTCTCTCATTCTCTCGATCCAGCTCAGAAGTTTCATTTCTAAGGCTGGAATTTGAGAGAGTCCCATGTGGTCGGTAGAACCACGGTCACCACTGTCCCCTGGTGATGGGTCCTTCTAGTTCACAGCAATCCCCATGGCTGATGGAGTGAAGGACCCTAAAGCACATCCCTTGGTGTCACTCTCCCCCCAGAAACTGACAGTGGGGCTTGCACTGACTATGGAAGAAAGTCCAAACTGACTAGTGCAGGGCTTAATGGTTCTTCTGGTCTCCTTCCGGCCTGGACCACCCTCACACGCATCCAGACTAGGACATTCCGCTCCACATCTTCAGTTTCCTCTCTTCCCATGTTCACTCTTGCTGCTGCTTCTACCCAGGGTGCCTCATTCCTGCTGGAAATCACATCTGCTTCTCAGTGCCCAGCGTAATACTGGTCCTCCCCTGAGCCTTTCCCTTTCTGCTAGGGGGCATCCGTGTTTCCCCTCTGTGTTTTTGGCCCTGAATTAGGGTTGCTTGTGAGGGTCACGCTCTAAGATGGAAGATCCTTGAACTCACGAGCCCGAGGTCACCTTTAGTACCCACGTCTTCCCCCAGTGCCCAGCCCAAGACCTCACATGTAGGTAGCATTGGATTCTGTTCCAAGTCAAATCTAAGCAAGCCATCTACTCGATCACACATTCAGTTTTTTGTTTTGAGGACGAGGATAGTGAGCGGCTCATTCATGGCCTTTTTGTGTTTTTCCATCATCCCAGTGCCTGAACTCTGGGGGTTTCTATTTTGAGACTGTGCTCATCAGAGTGTGGGAAGGAGGAAAGCTGGGGAGGGGAAATGAGGCCTCCTCACAGCTCTGACCTGGATATTCTGGAGCCACTAGCTCTCCTGGTTTTCTTTCAGCCAAGCATTGGAGTGGGGGGTCTTGGTCATAGCTGGAGGTGGCCAAGAGCATGGTGCCAGGGAATCAGACGGCCCCGGGAGTGGTGGCTGTAGTCCCTGAGAATCTTACAGCAGGGTCTGTGGGAAATAAAACCCACTGGCTTCAGGCTTAGGAAGCTGGAGATTTCTTTGAGTTTGATGTTCTACCCTATAAAATGAGGATCATAATGTATAACCCAGGGTCACTGAGGAATAAGATGCGATAATTCAGGTAAGGAGCCTGGTGCTCCAGAGGGTCAAACTCTTCTTCCTTTCCCACCTCACCCCTTTATTTAGGCTGCTCAGGGGAGACTTATAAACATTATCATTACAAAAGGTAATATAAGTGAACAGCAGCATCTCACAGTCGCATCTTTCTTGCTTGCTTTGCAAAATGTGTTAAACTCATCTTGGTAGGTGCTGGCGAGTCCCGGGTGCCCGGTGTTCCAGGCCAACTGTGCAGGAGTGGGGGGGGGGGACGGTAAAGCTGGGGCTGTCACCGCTGCAGGATTCCAGTGGCCCCCAGCTCAGCCACTTGTCGATGGTGTGACCTTGGCAGATGATGTAACCTTTTTGAGTCTAAGTTTCTTCACTGTAAACTCATGACACTGACAGGCCCTTTGTGGAGTTATTCTGGGCAGGGAAGGAGATGGTTCCTGTCAAGCTCTGGTGTCTGGTGTCTAGTGAGGGCACAGTCCACGAGTGAGGGGCCTTATTGGAGGGAGGCATGGGCCAAGGGGTGGTGGCCTCACTTAGGCTGACTCCTCACGAAAGCCCTAAGCGTTAGAAAGACCCAGTGCTGTAAGTCCATCCTTCTCCATAAAAGTCAGGGCCCTGCCACAAATGTCACCACTGGCAAGTGGCTGAGCTGCGGCTTGGAGCAGCTCGGCTTCCTCCCACTCTTGCTGCCCAACCTGGGAATGAACTTTGGTCCATCTCTGCTGGGGAAAGAGCAGGGCAGACAATCTATTGGTATTAGTGCTGTGCGGGACTTAGGCTGCTGCTTGGAGGCATTTGGGACTGTAAAAGTGGTTGGAAAAATAGGTGTCATGAGAAGGTGTCCCTCCCTTAAAGACAGGAATAGTTCTTAGGGCTTCAAGACACCCCAGCAAAGCAGGGAGGAGACAGGAGGACCCCTGAAGGTCTGCCAGCTCTGGGAGCCTATAATTCACCCTGTGTGACGACTTAAATGGGTCAGTTAACTAATTGGTGACATTATGCCCTATTAAGGGTGAGCAAATGGTTGAGCCTTTCCTCACACAGAATCAGAACTTAGACTCTCTCTCAGGGACTCAGAGCAGGGCCTTTATTTTTAGATCAGATGGGGAAAAGGAGAGAGATATCTTGCTTTTCCACTGGGTATAGATAGAAAACTGGTCCCTTTAATTTTTTTAACCCATTATGAGTGTGGTTCTTAGCAGACTCAGGATGGAATTGGCCTTTTCTGCACAGTCCCACTTTTGTAATCAAAACCTATTTTTCATACTGGAGGAAAATAATACCAGAGTTTGAATAACCTGAATGGCCTTAGAAACGCTCCATAACCAGTCACTTATTAACTGGTGTGGCAACGAAAGTTGCCATCCTCTACCAAACATGGCTTCATGTTTCTGGACACCTCCTTTTCTGGGCCAGGTGTGATGCAGAGAGACATTTAGCCCCTTGTTAAGTTTACACTGAGCTCCTGCCATGTTCTAGGCATTTTTCTAGATCCAGGGATACACAACAGAAAAGATCACTGCTCTCATGGGCATGCATTCTACTGGGAGAGATAAACAATAAAATATCAAAGACAGCTAAATGCTGCAAAGAAAAGTCAGGATATGACAGAGGCAGCTTCTTCAGAGGGGTGGTCTAGGACGGTCCTTAGGAGACACACAGAATGTAAGTGACCAAAGGAGCCAGCAGGCGGTGACCTGGGGAGGACCATTCCAGGCACAGTGAAGGCTCTGAGGCTAGAACTAGCTTCCTGGCAGAGGGTCAGAAGGAAGGTGAGCTGCCATTGTGGCTGGACCAGAGGGTGAGGGGGGCCAGGGATGAAGGCAGAGAAGCGGGCAGGGTCCACATTGTGTAGGATGTTATAGGCCATGGGAGAGGCTTTCTGAGTCATGGGGACAGATTTCAAGCAGGATTCAAGTGCTAATGGGATTCACATTTCTGAACGATGATGATGACTCTGGATGCTGCATGGAAGGGAGACCACAGGGCCCTAGGGGAGGAGAGGGTGTCCAGTTAGGAGGCTTCTGCAGGTGTCCAGAGAGGCCAGGAGGATGGAGAGAAGAGGCCACTTGCAGTGTATGTTTAAGAGGAGGGCCAGTGAGACTGATGGATGGATGGACGTAGGAATCGAGGTGACCTCCTGAGTGTCTGGCTTCAGGGCAGAGTCAGTGGTGCTCTCGTTGACTGAGATGGAAAAGACTGGACAAACATGTTTTGCAGAATCAGGAATGTTGTTTTTGGATACAAGTACCCCTATGTTCGTAGCAGCACTATTTGCAGTAGCCAAAACATGGAAACAACCTAAATGTCCATCGACAGATGAATGGATAAAGATGTGGTACATATATACAATGGAATACTACTCCGCCATAAAAAAGAACAAAATAATGCCATGTGCAGCAACATGGATGCAACTAGAGATTATCACACTAAGTGAGATAAGTCAGAAAGAGAAAGACAAATACCATATGATATCACTTATATGGAGAATCTAAAATAAGGCACAAATGAGCCTATCTTCAAAACAGAAACAGAGTCGCAGACATAGGGAACAGACTTGTGGTTGCCAAGGGGGAGTGGGGGAGCGAGAGGGATGGACTGGGAGTTCGGGGTTGGTAGATACAAACTATTACATTTGGAATGGATAAACAACAAGGTCCTAATGTATAGCACAGGGAACTATATTCAGTATCCTGTGACAAACCATAATGGAAAAGCATATTAAAAAAGAAGGTATGTATGTATGTAACTGAATCGCTTTGCTGTACAGCAGAGACTGGCACAACATTGTAAATCAACTGTACTTCAGTTAAAAAAAAAGAATGTTGTTTTTAGACATGAAGTGTGGGCTCTGAGTGGACACGTGGAGGTGTCAGATGGGCAGTTAATGTCACAGGTGGGCCCTCGGGAGAGGTCAAGCCCGGAGCCGCAGACCTGGGGCCCAGTGTCCTCACAGAAGCCCAGGGCACCTTCTTTCCCTCTCTAGTCAAGGAACACTAAATGCCACTCGTGTGCCCCCAGAAGCTTCTCCTCTGACACTTGCTGTGATTCCAGAATTGATCCCTGCATTCATTGGAGCTGGGAATCTGGAGGCAGAGATGTGGTCAGTGCTGGGCCAGCGCAAAGCTGGGTCTGAACAAATCACGCTGTTTATCTCTGCCCCCTTCCCACCCTGAGGGTGCGGGACCACGATGAGGGTGGCTCCAGCTGGGCTCTCTCAGGGCAAGACAAGATGGCTGGGCTGCCACTAGACTCTGTCATTGCCCAAACTCTGTAGAGAAGGACCTTGGGCTTCTGAATTTGATTTCTTGCTCTGCTATCCAGGTATGCCAAAAGTCAAGTTTCTCGGCCTCTCTGAGCTTCAGTCTCTTTATAGTGAGATGTGCCTAGGATGCTTTCCTCTGGGAAGCTGTAGGGATGGCTTGCGGTTAGATGCCTGGTGCCTAACAGACTTCACGAACAGGCCCAGCACGACCATTCCCCTCTTCAGCCCCTAACAAGGTGGTACCCACAGCAGTACACTTCTGCGAGTAACAGCTGGATGAGTGGAGAAATTCTTTGGCTTGTTCCACAAATATGTGTTTGCCATGTGTTAAGCACAGGGGTTTGAGAGGTAAACAGACAGACAAATTCCTGTTCTCGTGGATCTTGTGTTCTAGCAGAGGAATCGGTGGTCAATAATCAAACAGACAGATGAGGGCATTTCTGGGCATTTTGGTGTGAAGGCGCTGGATGGTCAGGATGCCCCTTTGATGAGGCAGCCCTGGGTGAGATGGGCTGACGGTTCCGTGTGTGTGTGCGTGTGCATGTGTGTGTGTGTAATGGCCCCAGGGATTCATCTCTCCAAAGCCGCTGCCCTTCCTCTCCTCCGCGGGTGGAGGTGGAGGTGATTTCTGGAAGGTGGCCACAGAGCAGGCGCGTCTCCCTCCCAACCTGTGGCCCTGGAGGTCCTTCCCTTTCCTTGGCCTAATGGCCACACCTTCTCTTACCTGGACTGGCTCCACAAAGGACCAGAGGCCATAGGATTTGTTTCTCTAAGCCCCCATCTGGGAGACTTTGCAGGTAACTCTCCACTCCCTGTCTCCACCCCTGTCCCACGCTCCATCAGAGATCTCCGTCCCCACCAACACCTCCTTTCTCTCACTGGCTGACACCAAAGACATGTCTTAAAAAGACTCTTCAACGTGAATGCTTACGGCTACCCTTCCTCTTATCTTTGAGTCTGACAGCATTTTGGTGAACGAATTTTTTTCAACATGCATTCGTGTGAAAGGGAGTTTTATTTTATTTAAAAAAATTTTTAACATTTTTATTGGAGTATAATTGCTTTACAATGGTGTGTTAGTTTCTGCTTTATAACGAAGTGAATCAGCTATACATATATATATATATATATATCTCCCCATATCTCTTCCCTCTTGCATCTCCCTCCCTCCCACCCTCCCTGTCCAACCCTTCTAGCTGGTCACAAAGCACCAAGCTGATCTCCCTGTGCTATGCAGCTGCTTCCCACTAGCTATCTATTTTACATTTGGTACTGTATATATGTCCATGCCACTCTCTCACTTTGTCCCAGCTTACCCTTCCCCCTCCCCCTCCCTGTGTCCTCAAGTCCATTTTCCAGTAGGTCTGAATCTTTATTCCCGTCTTGCCCCTAGGTTCTTCATGACCTTTTTTTTTTTTTTTTTTTAGATTCCATATATATGTGTTAGCATACAGTATTTGTTTTTCTCTTTCTGACTTACTTCACTCTGTATGACAGACTCTAGGTCCATCCACCTCACTACAAATAACTCAATTTCTTTCCTTTTTATGGCTGAGTAATATTCCATTGTATATACAGATATACATCTTCTTTATCCATTCATCTGTCGATGGACACTTAGGTTGCTTCCATGTCCTGGCTATTGTAAATAGAGCTGCAATGAACATTGTGCTACATGACTCTTTTTGAATTATGATTTTCTTAGGGTATATGCCCAGTAGTGGGATTGCTGGGTCATATGGTAGTTCTACTTTTAGTTTTTTAAGTAACCTCCATACTGTTTTCCATAGTGGCTGTATCAATTTACATTCCCACCAACAGTGTATGAGGGTTCCCTTTTCTCCACACCCTCTCCAGCATTTATCATTTGTAGATTTTTTGATGATGGTCATTCTGACTGGTGTGAGATGATATCTCATTGTAGTTTTGATTTGCATTTCTCTAATGATTATTAGAGAATGTGTAATGAGCATTCTTTCATGGGATTGTTGGCAATCTATATATCTTCTTTGGAGAATTGTCTATTTAGGTCTTCTGCCTATTTTTGGATTGGGTTGTTTGTTTTTTTGATTTTGAGCTGCATGAGCTGCTTGCAAATTTTGGAGATTAATCCTTTGTCTGTTGCTTCATTTACAAATATTTTCTCCCATTCTGAGGGTTGTCTTTTTGTCTTGTTTATGGTTTCCTTTGCTGTGCAAAAGCATTTAAGTTTCATTCAGTCCCATTTGTTTATTTTTGTTTTTATTTCCATTTCTCTAGGACGGGGGTCAAAAAGGATCTTGCTATGATTTATGTCATAGAGTGTTCTGCCTATGGCTTCCTCCAGGAGTTTTATAGTGTCTGGTCTTACATTTAGGTCTGTAATCCATTTTGAGTTTATTTTTGTGTATGGTGTTAAAGAGTGTTCTAATTTCATTCTTTTACATGTAGCTGTCCAGTTTTCCCAGCACCACTTATTGAAGAGGCTGTCTTTTCTCCATTGTATATTCTTGCCTCCTTTATCAAAGATAAGGTGACCATATGTGCATGGGTTTATCTCTGGGCATGGGTTTATCTCTGGGCTTTCTATCCTGTTCCATTGATCTATAGTTCTGCTATTGTGCCAGTACCATACTGTCTTGATTACTGTAGCTTTGTAGTATAGTCTGAAGCCTGGGAGCCTGATTCCTCCAGCTCCGTTTTTCTTTCTCAAGATTGCTTTGGCTGTTGGGGGTCTTTTGTGTTTCCATACAAATTGTGAATTTTTTTGTTCTAGTTCTGTGAAAAATGCCATTGGTAGTTTGATAGGGATTGCATTGAATCTGTGGATTGCTTTGGGTAGTATAGTCATTTTCACAATGTTCATTCTTCCAATCCAAGAACGTGGTATATCGCTCCATCTATTTGTGTCATCTTTAATTTCTTTAATCAGTGTCTTATAATTTTCTGCATACAGGTCTTTTGTCTCCTTAGGTAGGTTTATTCCTAGGTATTTTATTCTTTTTGTTGCAGTGGTAAATGGGAGTGTTTCCTTAATTTCTCTTTCAGATTTTTCATCATTAGTGTATAGGAATGCAAGAGATTTCTGTGCATTAATTTTGTATCCTGCTACTTTACCAAATTCATTAATTAGCTCTAGTATTTTTTGTGGTAGCATCTTTAGGATTCCCTAAGTATAGTATCATGTCATCTGCAAACAGTGACAGCTTTACCTCTTCTTTTCCGATTTAGATTCCTTTTATTTCTTTTTCTTCTCTGATTGCTATGGCTAAAACTTCCAAAACTATGTTGAATAACAGCGGTGAGAGCGGGCAACCTTGTCTTGTTCCTGATCTTAGTGGAAATGTTTTCAGTTTTTCACCATTGAGGACAATGTTGGCTGTGGGTTTGTCATATATGGCCTTTATTATGTTGAGGTAAGTTCCCTCTCTGCCTACTTTCTGGAGGGTTTTTATCATAAATGGGTGTTGAATTTTGTCAAAAGCTTTCTCTGCATCTATTGAGATGATCATATGGTTTTTCTCCTTCAATTTGTTAATATGGTTTATCACATTGATTGATTTGTGTATATTGAAGCATCCTTGCATTCCTGTGAGAGGGAGTTTTAAACTTGGTTATCTTACAGGCTCTCCATTTTCATGCCCCTCCTTCCCAAACCCCTACATTTCCCCCTTCCCAGCCTCCTTAAGCCTCTTTTCCTGAAGTATTTTTGCCTTTTCTTTCCTCATCTGTTTTTCTCCTTTCCCCTTTGTCACTCCCTCTTGATTCTCGCCTCTCCCTGTCATGTGTTGCTCCCTGGTTCTCTCTTATCCTCACTCTTGTCCAAACTGGGTGCCCGCCCCCGAGCTTCTTAACCCAGCTGCCGCCCAGGGCTGTTTTCCCAGTGAAGCGGCCTCTGGACTCCCTCCCACCCTGGATCCCTTTAAAAATGCCTTCGATAATGTGGAATGGCTCCTGGCACACCTGTGCACAGGACATCTGCTTTTCCCATTGGCTGAGGTTGCCCTGATTTCAAAGAAAGCAAATGTTGCCTTTAGCTCCACATGGTGGATTTTCTCTGGGAGGAATTTCTGCAGATACTAAGAGAAATGCGCACCTCACATTCCATTATCGAGGGGCAGACCCTGCTCTACAGGCTGACCATTCTCTGTTCCCTGAGCACACTGTGTCCAGCCTTATGTTAATTAATTCCTCTAGTCTCTGGGGATTGACTCCCTTCTGTAAGTTGCAATTCCAGGCATTGGGTGCTGCTAAAAAAATTCTGGCAGAGGAGAACATAATCAGAACTTGCAAAAAAGGAAAGTGGAGGGAGTTGTGGTTATGCTCTTATGTTGTCAGACCCGGTCACCACCCTTCTGCCCACCCCTGGCCACCATCACCATCACCACCACCACCTCTACCACCAGGAATGCCCTTTAGGAGAAGGTCATAAGAGGAGGACATGGAATCCTCAGGATTTTGTTGGCATTGCATCAACTGTCATTGCACTTGATTAACCATATGCAGTTTACTAGCATCATTTTTCTTTTTTATCCACATTAGTCTTTGGCCTGTCCTGCTCCTATGGCTGATTTTTATTGACGAGAATATCATTATTGCCTTTAGGGTTATTGCCTTCTCTGATGAAGGAATAATCTTTCTGAGGACTTAACAGGTGGTGGGTTCTTATCAGTTTTAATTATTGATGAAGAAAGTGTGTGTCTGTATACATGTACACACACATGAAAACACACAGTAGATTGAGGTGAGGGAGATTTTTGTAATCACGGGAAGCCTGTCAGGATTCTGAGCCTTTCAGTAACAATATTTCAGGTTCATTTTACCAGAGTCTAAATGTCCCTGGAGACACACACAGATCTGCCCAGCTTAGCATGTGCTAAGTCGTGTCACCAGCCCACTTGTTACTGTTTCCACAGCCAAGGAGGGAGCAGGGCTTCTTCTTCCAGGAGTTTTGGGAGGCCTGAAGAGAGCCCTCACTCTGAGCCCATTCAAGATAACCTTGATGGCAAACGTGTAAAAGAATTGAGGACAGACTGGCCATTTGTGTGATTAAGGAATGGGCTTTTTCTCCCTTGAAGACAAGTAAAACACGTTGTGGGATTTGCTGTGTGCTTTTCATTGTAGGAGCTTATAAAGCAAGATGGGTTACTGATTTTAATGGTTGTTGCCTTAGGTTAATTCAATCATTAGGAAGATTGGGTAAAAATTTAACGGTGTTGACAGCCCCCTAGGGTTGCTTCCCAGGTCTAGAGGCCTCTTTTTATAGCAGTAGGATTAGCATCAGTGTAGTCAAAAATAGATGTGGGCAGCGCAAGCCTTCTGCCTTTACTCTCATTGCAAATACATTTTAATTTTATTGTGCGTTTTGAACAAATATGTGTCTTTTCCAAAGGAGTCACTGCTTATTGCTTGTCATAAACAGATATGTGTGTGTTGCGGTATATCTATTATACATACACAGATCTAAATCATGCTCATCCAAATGGATGGTCTTGGGGACATTGCTGGGGCTTCAGGGGGTAGTTTATCGGCTTTTTTGTACACTGTCATATGCCTGGTTCTGTGCGAAGTGCTTTATATGGATTGCCTGACTCATTGACAACTCTATGCAGTAGCTGTAATTTTTTTTCCACTTCAAAGATAAAGAAATTGAGGTCAAGAAAAGTTAAGTAACTGGTCCAAGGTCAAGTGAACAGTAAAGCTGGGATTAGAACCTGGAGCCTAAGTTCTTAATCACTACACTATATTGACTGACAGTAACACTTAATAGAACAATCCAGCAATTCCCAGTAGTGGATAGACCAAACCATAACACACAGTTATCAATCTCCTACTGTCCTTTTTCACTGGTGCAACTTTACTCTGCCCCAGGCGGCTTACATGGGAATTATAGAGATCAAACATTTGCACTTTGTGAAAATGTTGCATTTAATTGTAAATCATGTGCAGTTCCACTTATATCATGATTTTGCTCATAGGCCCCAGGCCCCACCCACCCACCAAGCCAATCTACCAGTGCTTTTATTGTTGCCTCTGATCACTTGTTTTCCCTACCCACAATTTCTTCATGTCTTGGACTACCCAGTTTTCAGAGCCTACCTCCAATGTCCCCAATTCCGTTGCTTCCTTTCTATAAGCCTTCTTCGTGCTTGGTGTAGGTCACAATTTCTCTCTCTTCATGACTCTCATTCCCATGGTAGTCTGTCATTTTTTCTCTCTTGGACACCTGGCACCTTTCGTTATGTAATTATGTAAACTCCTCGAGGGCAGGGACCAACTGAATTGTAGACACCTGAAGAATGAGTAAGAATTAGATTTGCCTAGGGTGTGTGTGTGTGTGTGTGTGTGTGTCTGTGTGTGTGTCTGTGTTGGCATGTGGGGGAACCTGTGTTGTTTGAGACATAGCATGTGTAAGAAGGTGATGGTGGCCCTGTCCCTGGCAAGGTATCATTCCTTGGTGATGCCCTCTCCATGGGGCACATTGTACCCCTTCTCCTTTCACTCCTTTCCATGGACATGTGCTGGACCCCTCTTTTCTGGCTGTGTCTGTTACTCATCAGAGGACACTGGGGCTGGTCAAGGGCCAGGACTTCCCTGATGCCAAGCCTGGATGGTGTTTCTTCCCTATCTAATACCAACTCCTGGATGCTTGGACCTGCAGATGAACCAGCTTTGGAACAGAATCTCTGATCAAGGCACATGCTCCCTTTTGGAGTGGAGGCCATCACCCATCTTGGGCATGAACCTTTTTACTTCTGCCCGTCTGATACAGATACCTAAGTCAGGCATAAGAGGATGGACAAAACCGGGCACCAGGGCGTGATGCCATGTGTCAGGACCACTAACTGCAAAGGACAGCTAGGACACGGTTCAAAGGAGAGCAACAGATTTGATTGTGGAGTTGGAAATTAGGGCATGTATGAAAAATAATTAGGAATTGTAGCCTCAGGAAAAGAAGCCTGCAGGGAGACCTAGTAATTGTCTTCAAGCATATGAAAGCGAATTATACCACCGAGTCAGGTCAGCCTGTCTCTTTCCCATGGAGAGGAGAGAAAAGTATGTTTAAACTTGAAGAGCAAGGGTTTCCGCTAAATGTGGGATAGTTCCCTGCTGGCACGAGCCATTTCAAGACTGCTCACATCAAAGTTGCATAAGGTGTCCCTCTTTCTAGAGGAAAAGCTTAGGCAGAAACTGGGGACTGGCTTAGTTATAGCTCAACGGTTTTTTAGCCTCTAGGACTTGGTCATTGGATTTGACTGTGAAAGGCACCATCATAGGTGCCTGTGAGTAATCAGTAAGTGACATAATTTGGTGGTGAGGTTAGTCCCAAAGCTCTTGGCTCTGCCTTATACCAGCTGTATAAATTCGGGCAAGTTACCTTCTCTGGGCATCTCTCCCCTTTACTACAAAATGGAAATAATCATGCACACTTTGTGGCATTGTTGCGAGGATTAAATGCTAACAGGTATACACAGAATATAGTAACTACCTAACACAGTGGTAGTATAAATATATAGTAGCTAAATATTTAGGACAAGAGACATCCAGTCTTTACCCTGAAGGAGTCGGTACCCTGATTTAGGAGATGTGATAAATGCAGAGATGTGTGTTCAGCAGACAGAGCCAGACTACGATTGTTCAGATCCCTAAACTCTGACCCCATAGGCAAGTCAAAATGAAAACCAAAAGAAAACCATGCGAAACTACAGAATAAATGCAAGAAAGACCAACACAGTTCTCACATTTACCCTGATTCTAGTCCACAGCTTGATGGTGTTGAGTTTTTTTTGTTTTGTTTTGTTTTGTTTTTGTTTGTTTTTTTGGTGGTACGCGGGCCTCTCACCACTGTGGCCTCTCCCATTGCGGAGCACAGGCTCCAGACGCACAGGTTCAGCGGCCATGGCTCACGGGGCCCATCTGCTCCGCGGCATGCGGGATCTTCCTGGACCGGGGCACGAACCCGTGTCCCCTGCATCGGCAGGCGGACTCTCAACCACTGTGCCACCAGGGAAGCCCCTGTTGAGTTGTTTTTGAAATACCAGTCTCATAAAAAATACTTTTGTACCCTAAGCACATGCTTAGTCTGATGGTTGGCTAATCCGGACTGGTGATGAGATGGAGTGCAGCTTCCAACTTTTGCTCAACGAACAGTTCTTGATCAGGCAGCATCTTGGGTGCAAGAAACAGAAGCCAAGTCTCTTGGCTGAAGAAAGCTTCAGAAACAGGTGACTTGTGGGAAGGATGACAAGAGCTCAAAGAACAGCTGGGGTTGGGGGTGGGCTTGAACATAGGGCAGAAGCTGAGAGCCCTGCTGAAGGCCATACATCGGAAGCCATCAAGTCCAAGTGCTCTCACCTTGGCTGTGATGAATGTAATCTTCAGATTTTCTAAAGACTCTGAAAGAGGTCTGGGGCTGGGCTCAGTGCTTGTCCACTATACCAGGCCTCAGGAAAAAGAAGGATCTGGTTGCTTCACCGTGGGGTGAAAGGCAAGCATCAGTGGAAACCACATTCCCATGAATGCTACACACAAACGGGAGCCTGCGTGCTGGAAGGAAGGGAGTGAAACATTGGATGGAAGGAAGAAGACAGATATCTACACGTCATATTCATGTGCCGGGCCCTGTGCACCACCAACGTGAACAGCTAGTCATGTGCTTAGCTGGTTTGCAGCCTCCATCATTTGCCTGCCCGTGTATTTTCATCCTGTTTCCACAGGGAGCCTCTAGGTTCCAGGAGGGCAGCCATCCTGGTTGATAAGCTTTGTATCCCCCAGCGTGGCACTCAGTAAGTGTCTGGTGATCTGGTGATTGATTGCATCACTGTTGATTGGATTCTGAAGTTAGTTCGCCTCAGGAAGTGGGAACAGATGATGCCTGGGTGTCCCTGGGGTCAGACACTGGGAGTGTGTAGTTAAGGCTAGAAACAGCCCCTTGGTCTCAAAAAGGTCCGCAAATACATCTCTCTGATTGCCAGCTGAGTTCCAGCATCGTGTACTGTAGGCCTGGGTCTCTGGTGGGGAGGTTGAAAAATAAAAAAAACCTCGTCCCCTCAATTGCTTTATTAAATAATGCACAGATGACAGGGCATGAAACATTGATGCACAGAGAGCTCGTCCTCCTGCAGGGGAGAGGGACCGCTGGATAATTGGTTTTTCTACATAGCAAGTAAGGTAGCTCGGATATACTGTTACTATCCCCCTATCTATTAGTGGAGGGATGGAACAGGTGAGTCTTGTTCTCCAAATCCTCATTATCCTGCCCTCACCGAGGCAGCAAAATGAATGGAAAGGCGCAGCAAAGTATCGACGTTTCCATAGAAATCAGCTTGCAGGATCAGACACTTCTTTTGGGTTCAGTCTGAGGGCCATTCTGACCACCTTTTTACAGATTGGTGGAGAATTATTACTCTTTATAATCCATCTGGAAACTTGAGAATTGTTGATGTTGCAGGCCGGGACTGCATTCTGTGATGCTGAGGGTTTCAGTGCAGTCATCACTGAATTCCTCGAGAAGGCTGTTCTGTGGAAGCGAAGTAGGAAAACGTACAATTCAAAGGCCAGATGCTCAGGCCATTCGCTGGCCAGGGAGGCAGACTGTCCCTGGTGATTTAATATATGAGACGTGCATGGTGCACTTGAGCAGCTGCTCTGGTTCTCTGACTGGAAATTTAAGTCACAGTAACCTTTATAATTGGAGGCACACAGATAACATATGTTTAGTAGAAAGGTACGGTCGTTGTCATGCTGCCCTCTTAGATGTGAATGGCACTTCAAACTCCAGCATGAGTTTCTCTTGGTAGGAATTGTTAGCTGATGAGTTCAGCAGGCCAAGGAACACTGTTGGATGCCTACTGTGTGCCAGCATGGGCTGTCCTCTCTTGCCTTTTTTTTTTTTTTTTGCTTTTTGTCATTTGTAATGTTTTATGACAGCTATTTTGATCCAGGAATAAGTGAAAGCTGTCTTGATGTAAATACAGGTAGCTCTCAGTTACTTAAAACCCATGAGTGCGTTTTCCTCTATTCAGTAGACTTTTACAGAGCACCCATCATGAGCTAGATTCTGACCCCACTTAAGAGACTGGTGTAATGGAAACGCCTGTAAAAGGAGAGCAAGAACTTGGATTTACAGCAATAGGTTTGCTCTTGGCCTGGCCATGTCCTAGCTGTGTGCCCCAGGGCAGTGACTGAACCTCTCTGAGCCTCATTTTTTTTCTGATCAGTGAGATGGGAGAACTCTTGATTTCCCAGACTTCTGGGGAGGCTTAAATGAGACAACCTGTGTGAATGCACCTGTATTTTCTGATACATAGTGGGTGTTCTCTAAATGTTGGCAGGATGAGGTTCTCACACATTTATCCATGAGGCATTCCTAGAGCTGGCAGAAGTCAGTCAGCTTGTGGTCTTAACTCCTGTGTTGCCTGGACTCTCCTGCTCTTTGAGACCCAGTGGGTGTGAGCCTGGGCATGTAGCCCTTTGAGGAGATTCTTGAGAGGGATTAAAAAAAACAAAAACAAAAACAAAACTTAATTTGGTAGGGGAGTAATGATTTAGATCCAATATTCTCATAGAAAAATGGGTTATTTTGAATGTTCTTGGTCCCATTAACAAAATTTAATCTGGTGATGAAAATTTATGGGGCAGCAAGCAATCTGTCTTGCCTGATGATGCTCAAAAGTGCAAATGAATACTTCCTCTAACCTCCCTGCTTTTCAGAGTTTACCAGTGTGCAAACATTTACATTTCATACAGGGTGGTCCTCATGCTGATGTGTCCTTTTTATGGTCTGTGTGAAATACATGACTTTGACATAGATGGTCTGCTGCCAACTTAAATTTTCTGAGAAGCCACATTGAACAGACAGAAATACAATGTATATTAACAAAGATGACTGTTTGTTTGGTATAAGACCTTATGGATAAACTGCAGGTATGCCGGTTGGCCCATGTAGGAGGGACAGGAAAATTGAGAGTCCCACACTGGTGCAGAGTGGCCGCCATGCTGACTGTAGGTCTTAGGCTGAAAGCTTAGAAAGTCGTGATGTCATCCAGCCTCATCATTAGGTCTTGGAGGCAGACAGACCATGGTGTGAGTTCCTCTAGCTATGTGACCTTGGACTAGTTATTTGACATCACTGACCCCAGTTTCTGCACCTAGCAGTTAGGGTACTGATACCTCCATCACAGGGTTGTTAGGAGGATTTAATGAGATGGATGGTGTATGTAAAGTGCAGAGCACAGTACTCTGCACGTATATCCGTGTCCAGGAAATGTTGGCCATTATTACTACTACTACTATTGCATTACCTAGTAGTGCATTGCTAGGTAAGTACTAAGTAATGGAATAGTTAGTGACCTGTGAAAGCTTTAGAGCTTGAAACAAAATGTTGCATCAGCCTATACCATTCTTTTTAAAGGTACTTAGGGAGTTTGCCTTTTGATAGGTCTTTGAGCCCTGGAGGGGATATTAGGGTAGCAGACTTACCTTAAACTTCTATTTATCTTTGGCCTTAGCTTTCCTGCCTTTCCCTGGTGGCCATGCCTGCCACTCTTGCATGTATCACCAGAAAGTCTGTCACGTGACAGCAGGCACTTTGTCTCTCCATTCACTGGTGTGCTTCCAGCACCTAAACCAGAGCATATTTTGTGTTGAATAAATCCATGGCCTTTCAATCTTTTTTTTTTTTTTTTTTTCTGTACGCGGGCCTCTCACTGCTGTGGCCTCTCCCGTTGCGGAGCACAGGCTCCGGACACACAGGCTCCGTGGCCATGGCTCGCGGGCCCAGCCGCTCCGCAGCATGTGGGATCTTCCGGGATCGGGGCACGAACCCGTGTCCCCTGCATCGGCAGGCGGACTCTTAACCACTGCGCCACCAGGGAAGCCCCTGGCCTTTCAATCTTCATATTGTATGTCTGGTTCCTTCCTGGGTCAGAAAGGTCTCTTCTTACTTCTCATCTCTCTTAATGAATTTAAAGGCCAGTGGTAGTTTTGGAGCTCTATTTCCTTTTCTCTTTTTCTGGGGATCAGCATGACAGAGTAGATGGAGCAGTGGGCTGGGAGTATGAGACCAGGTTCTGGTTTCAGCTCTGCAGGCAGCTGGCTTGGGAACCTCGGACAAGTTAGCCTCCCCTCTCTGGACATCACTACCTCAATAGTGTCATCTGGAATTTGGTTTATTAATTTATGAATGACCTTCCAGTGCTGATGTTGGGCAGAGATGTTCTCTGAAGGTTTTTTTTAAGGACAAACCCCACTTTCCTGCTCCCTCTTTTTCATGCCTCCTTTTTCTGCCAGGCTCACTTACTTCTCATCCTCCATATAGACATGAATCCAGACCCAAGGGATGTTTTCAACAATAGCTCCTACCAACACACCTTGCCTGTCTAAGCTAGGCTGTCTCAATCTCAGAACTATGGACGTTTGGGGCCAGATAATTCTTTGTTGTGAGGGGCTGCCCTATAGATTGTAGAATGTTTAGCACCATCCCTGACCTGTACCCACTAAATGCCAGTAGCATCCTCCCCAGCTCCAGCTGTGACAAGTGCACTGTTTCCAGACATTGTCAAATGTCTCTTGTGGGGGGTAGGGGTGGCGCTGGGGTCATCTGTAAATAACCCCTGATGGAAGCACAAATTCTTCCCTAGTCTTATTTCAAATGATGTTGTAAGAAGACAGACGATTTTCTCAGGAGACTAGAGCAAATAGGCAGTGTATTGATCAGAGGTTTCTTTTCCCCTGGGGGATAGAGGAAAAGAAAAGAAGAAGAAAACAACTTTCTTACCCGCTTAAAAGTAGAAATATAAAGCTAGCCCAAATATTGTGCTGGGGCTCTGGATTCACACCAAGATAATTCCATGTATAATACATCACCAAAGACGAGAATAGAGAATGACAAGTCTTAGATCTTACCCAGACTGTGACAGCTATTGCATCTTATTCTTACACCATGGAAATTGGATAGTGGTGGCACTGAATACTTGATGAAAAAGAGAGGTTTTTAAAATCTTCCATCTTGCTCACATCTTAGATGTAGGAACATCCTAGAGATTTTTGAATACAGAAGCAATTTGGACAAAACATTTTCAGTGGTGCCAGGATATTATAAACAATGTGTTGTGTGTTTATTGTAAACTGGATGGTAACATTTTGTCAATGGAAGTATGATACTGGCTGCTCTGAGGCAAGTCAAAACTGTTTATAAGACAGGAGCTCACAATCTAGTAGGTGACACAAGATAAAAGTTGGTGGAAATTTAAACCATAACTAAATGTGTAGGTGAAAGCAGTAATGGTTTTACAGCATAAGCAGTAATTGCCATTGGAGCCCAAAGAGATACAAGTGTGAGCTCAGGTTGACAGGAACAGAGGCGAGCCTTACTTGGGGAGAGAGTTTAGAGGTTCCCAAGGAACATGGGATACCCTGAAGGACTTTGTCTCAAGCATCGGGGGGTTGATTATGATCCTAATTAGCTCTATTTGGTGACTGGTGAGACAACGTACCCTTGACGTCAAGGGTCAACTCTAGTGTGTTACAGTGGCTTAGACTATTCAAAACAGAGGTGAGCCCATTTTAAAAGGCACGTCTTTTCTTGCCTCATGTGCTTCCTGAGGCTGATATCCTTTGAGGTATCTTCCCAACTCAAAATTACCCATTCTCTAGGAATATTGTGTCTCCATCAAAAAAGAAGAAGAGAAATTCCCATGGGTGGGCTTCTGGTAGCCATGCTTGCTTTCTGATAAGAGACCCCTCATCCCAGGCTGTAGGTGCCTGGGTCAAGGTGGACACCTTATTTCAGCTGGACCTGATTCTGGCCTGAGGCTTTCGACTTAGGACTAAGAGGCACATGACTGGAACTGTGCCTGTGAATCTGGGAGTTGGTGCAGCCACCTCTCACCTGTGAAGCCTGAAAAACAACCTGAGAAGTTGGTGGTTTGCCTTCTCTGAACGAGGTCCTGGGTATACGGGTCACTGGTACCCTGACCCGGTCATCACAGGCCCACCTTGTGGAGAATGGGGTTTGCCTAGGGGTCTTCTCACAGCCCAGCCTGTCCTCTCTTAAAGGACCCTCCCTCGTCACAGTGCCCCCAAGGACTCCTGCCCTTCTAAGGCACAGCAAACAGCCCCTCCCCTGATGACCTTCGTGGGAGTGTTCTGTGGAAATCTCACTGCCCACATTCCCATGATGCACACAGGGAGCAGCTCCTGAGGGCCGTCATGTTGAGAAGGGTCTGCTCACCCCCATTACTCTGCCCCTTCACAGCAGTGATGGTTCAGTGCATTCACTTTCCAGATGTGGCTGCATTTCTACTAACAAGGACTGTTCAACACCCTGAAACTGCGGTTTCTAACCACAGGGCCTGTGATGTTCTCTACAGACCATGAATCTGTATTGCTTAAGGGTTCTCTGGATGGTAGGAGCACAGCCTGGCTCAGGTATCTCGAGAAGAATATCCAAGACTCACAGAGGCTGCGAGAGGCCGGGTGGGAAAACCCTGGCTTAGAAATTGGAGAGGACTAAGGCAGCACCAGAGGGTCGGGCAGTGGGAACCAAAGACTAATGATCCCCAATGTCTCCTCTGCCCTGGGGCCCCCCTTCACCTTGCTGAGTCATAGGAAGGTCACTGGGATTGAATGAACCAGGGCAGGGGGAGGAAGGATCAGATGGCACCCATCACTCCTGTCTTTTTAGTGGGAAGGAGGCAATTTGAACCACTGTCCCACCTAGCCCGTGCTCAATGGGAAGAGGTGATTCTGTGTAAAGGAAAACAGGATGCTGCTAGGAAGGGGGGATTGAAGGACTCAAGGTAAACATCCATGCTGGGTCCCTTGCATCACAAAAATGTCCATAAAATTTGGAGTGCAGGTTTTAGGCCCCCTGAAGCCTGTCCACAGACCCCTGGTTAATAACCTTTCATCCAAAGGAATTTCTGTTTGGTCATATCATTCCAGACATTAGTGCCCAGGGAATGGGATTTCTGTGGGTTGTGATGTGGAGAGGATGTTAATTGCAGGCCATGCAAATAGCAGAAACCTATACAGGGTGGGAAGCCACATAGAAGATGTCCTTATCTGCCCCTTGGGGATACATCGATGGTGAGTGCCCCACCTCAAGGAAAATATCGGGGGGATGAGGCCCCTTGGTTGCTCCCCTGCCAGAGAGTCACCTCTGGGATCTGACAGCACTAAGACTGATGTTCAGCACGGTCAAGACTCTAAGAAGAAAAAGCAGAGTAAAGCCCGTTAGGAGGGAAGAAGTCCTCAGGGCGCAGGACTGCTAAATTAATTGCACAGATGCGAAAATTCAAAGGAAGAAAAAAACAAGTCTGTTAAAGCTAAAAAAAAAAAAAAAAAAAAAAAAAAGTGTCATGTTGTTTTGCCAAGTGATGAAGTGCTTTCCAACTAAAGAAGACTAACCCTTCAGGCACACTTCATCCTGATTGTCTTGGGAATTTTTGCTAAGAGAGGGAAGTATAGAATTTGCATTGTGCTGTTGTTCATTTTGTAAAGAAAAGACATGTTCTTATTTATTTCTTTATTTTTGGCTGCGTTGGGTCTTCGTTTCTGTGCGAGGGCTTTCTCTAGTTGTGGCAAGCGGGGGCCACTCTTCATCACGGTGCGTGGGCCTCTCACTATCGCGGCCTCTGTTGTTGCGGAGCACAGGCTCCAGATGCACAGGTTCAGTAATTGTGCCACCAGGGAAGCCCAAGGCATGTTCTTATGAAGCCATGGGTGATGCAAACACTAGTGTCTTCAGGACCAGGCAGGCGAGTCCTGTAGGAGAGAAGGGGAAGGGACCGAGGTGAAAGCGAGTGTAAAGGGGGCACAGAAGATACGGTGGAGAAGGCAGCCATGTGGGAATGCAAGCCCGAGTGGCCAGCTCTTCCACTAAAAAGTAACCCATATCCAACATGTCGCTTCGTTTCTGCAGCAAGACTTGGTGGTCATCCTGCCACCGTCCATCCCCACTTCTCAGGACGCAAGACACTTCTGCTTCCCCATGAAGGTACTCCTGAGGTCCCTTATTCTGTGGTTCTGGGAATTTCTCCTGTATCTGTTGAAGCATTGTCATACTCCATCTTGTTAATGCCATTGCCTGACACAGGAGTGAATTCAGTCTGAAATGTTGTCAGCTTGCAATTTTGAAATGAGTTAAAAATCACTGGGCTGCTTCATCAGTCTGAGTTCAAAATCTGGGATTTGGGCTTGGCTTCCAACGCGGGTGACTCATTAGGAGGGAGTGAGATGGTGCAGTGGGGCTGCCTTTGTGACAGCGACTTTGAATTGGCATCAGGGCCCGTGGCCCTTTGACTGGACAGGGCCCACAAAGAGAACAGACAGAGTTTTTGTTTGTCAGAGGAAGGAACACACCAGAGAGATTTGTTGCCCATTTTAAAAAACAATTGGGCATGAAATGGATACTGTTTGGATTACAGAGAAACACATCTTCTCGTTAGCTTTTTCAGGATCACAAAAGGCCTGATGGCTGATTTAGCCCCAGCCAGTGGGATCTGGTGCCAGAAAATCTCTGTTACACATTTGCTTAGGGAAGCAGTGTTCAGGACAAAGGGACTCTCTTTCATTTCATCACGTGTCCTCTCGTTTCACTCTGTTCCATGTATTTACGGAGTGCCAGGTATGCATTTCCAGCTTGACCTCACTGAGAGGAGGGGGAGGGGAAACCTTCCAGTGACCTTCCCCACGTTGGCTGCCTGGTTCGTGATGGATGCTGAGTGGAGCGAGCAGGTTTCTGATGCAGCGGGTGGTGAGGGGGGAGGGGGGATGAGGGGTGTGGGCTGGGAAGACCATCACAGGCGGGGGCTGCTGCAGAGAGCAAGACCAGGATGACAGTGGAGGCGGCCCTCCGGAGGTCCCCTGGGAAGTGGAGAATAGAGGCAAGATGACTTCAGGGCTGCACTTGGCTTAAAGATGACCTAGTAGAGAAATCTAGAGAGGAAAATGGGTCCAGTTTGGGCTGGTGCCACTGTAAAGAATGTTTAAGAGGAATCCTGTGGGAAAGAGTTGAAACTAACATGTGTTGATTACTTGCTGAGAGTAACGTTAAGCTTTTGATATGTTGTCTCCTGCAGTCCTCCTAAGCACCATGTGAGGGGGATGTTACCCATCCCCTTTACAGCTCAGAGAGGCTGCATAACTTGCCCAGGGTCACACAGCACCCAAGGAGCTGAACTCATATGGGAAGTGGGATCTTTCTGAAGCCCATAGTTCATGCTCCTTTGACCTTACCGTATCATCCATATCACACATATTGGTGATTTGCTTGTATGAGCAAAGATGTGTCCAGGAAGCCTGAGATTTGGGTTCTCGGCAGTCTGTTCACCTTTAGCTTGAACAACATGAGCCACAGCCAGTCAAGAGCCCTGCACTGAAGCACAGTCCCTGGCCTGCCATGTCTTGGTGGTCATGAAGATGGATCCAAGTTCCCTGGCTACTTAATCCATCGGGGCTACTCAGGAGCTCTCTTTTGCCTCACTCTTTTAAAATGAGCTGCTTAGCTTTCAGTACTATCTAACGTACCCTCCCTCGCTCTCTTCCTTTTTCCCTTCTTCCCTTCCTTCCTTCTCTTTCTTGCTTTTCCTCTTTGAGAATGTCAGTTCCTTAAGAGCCAAGGGCTTCTCTTGTCTTGCCCATCTCCAAATGCCCAGTGCTTAGGATAGTACTTGGCATGTAAAATGAGTTTCATAAATGTTTGCAGAATTGATGGGCTAAAGTTTTTCCTATGCTAAATACAATCGTGTTTGTCTAGAGGCAGATGCTCCAGGGACACCTCTAGCTCTGAATCTTTGTGACCTAGAAATAAAAGATTTATGGAAAGATACTCCTGGCACAGACAGTTTATTCAGCCTTAACTGAATATATCCCTTGGAGCAGACATAATGTCAGGGGACTTGGGGTTCAGAAATGATGAGCCAGACTTGTCCCTGGCCTCACAGAGTAAGACAAAGGAGTGATTAAGTCCATGGGCTGGGGGCCATTCATGTACTCATTCAGCAACGGTTAGTATCCCCATGATATTCCAGACTGTGTGGAGGTGAGAGGCAAGCAGGAGTGAGGAAGAAAGATATTGCCTATGGTCTCCTGAGGCTTCTACTAGATTTTTGACAGACTTAAGAGTCACATCCCATCTTTGCCACTTACTAGTTGCATGACCTTAGGCAAGTTCTGATATTTTTTTCTCATCAGGTGGAGAAAATACTGGCCTTATAAGGTAATTGTAAGAATGGAAGGGTTCTTTGTATTGGATGTTGCAGTCTAGACTCCAGAGGCATGAAAGAACACCAGGTGTTTGAGGGCTTATGAGTTGTCTCCTGTAACTGAGGGCAGGGTCAATACTGGAGGAAGAGGAGAGAATGGGCAGGGAATGGGAACTAAATTTTGGAAAGGAAGTTTGAGGCCAGACTGTGGAAGAGAGAGTCATGAAGCTCTTTCTTAAAAAAAAATTTTTAAATTTAGAATCCATAACTTTAACAAAAACAAGAACATCAATTCCCCTCCTTTAGTGGGGGAAAAAAAAAACCCAAAAAACTTTGCAGCCACTACAGTATCTAAAGATGATTGCCTCCCTACTCTGTCTTACCTGCTGGGTACCCAGTATTTATTGCTAAAGAATGAAAATGAAAGATTTTACTCCTTGTGTTTATTCCACATTTGTCTTAGGGAAACCTCATAGGTACTTGCCCATAATTTATTTTTGCATCTGTCTTCCATGTGCAGTTTAGACCTGATTTATATTTTATATTAGCACTACCAGCCTTAGCTTAGAGTAATGCAGGGGGGGTGAGGAATTGGCCCTTGAGTGGCACATTGGTGAAGAGACAGGCAGGAAAGAGAGACAGTTGTGAGCAAGGTTGGAAGTGTGAATTGCTCAGCTTATTTGGATGCATGTGGAAAATTGTATTTCGAAATGATTGAACAGCGTGGGACACAGAAACCAGAGGAACAAGAATACACAAGATTTAAATGATACGGCACTCACTAAAACCTACGGTGGGAGATGCAAGCATTCTCCTCTCAGCTTGAGGGGGTTTCTAATAGCTTAGAAGGTGCTCCAAGAAACCTCAGCTCCGGTCAGCGCTAACTTTGTCATGATTGCATCAATGTTAACAGTTAAGGAATGGAATTTAATAACCTTGGGAACCATCCCAAGAAAGCAGAAATGAATCTGCCCTCACTGGAGAAAGAAAGGATTTGGAAATGAATAGTCTCCGATTACCCATTTTTAAATCCGGAGCCAAGAGTTTCTGAAAACAGTGGGAGGGATGAAAGTAATAACAGCTTTAATTTTGATAGTTATACCTGGAGAGCCCCAAATGCTTTGTAGCTCATTTATAAACCTCACCCAATGCTTGACACATTGAAAACTCTCAAAAAAGCTTTGGATTTTGCAGGTTTAGTTCTCTAAAAATCCTTGGGGCCTTTCCCCAGTGGGACTGTGATAGAGCCCTGGGACAGATGGCATTGGGCGAGGAGGGGGTCTGTTCTAGGGGGCATGGGATACGTTTTTGATTGACCAGCTTCAACTGGAGCGGCTTTCTGGTCTTTGCAAGAATGAACAATTTGCTTATGAAGGTTCTTTGTATGTACTTACACTGCTATTGATTTTTCATCTTAGATGTCACTACCCTGGAGAGCTCTCTGCTTCATCCTAGGACCCTTTAAACTCGGTAAACCCTTTTAAACACTTCTCAAACTTTTCTACTAAAACACCCCTCAGGGCAAGTGAGAGCAAATACCTACTCTGAGGTTTAGGGGGCAGAATCCACTGTGAGCCCATATATTTTTGAAGGCTGTTTGATCCAAGTTTATGTGAATTTTGCATCTTATTCCATAGTAGACCAGTGACTGACTTAATAATAAAAAAATGTTTAAAATTATCTACCATCTGGTAACATAGATGTTGCAGGCAGAGTCACTGTGAATGTGCATCCTCCTTGGCCCACCACAGTCTGAGAAGCAAGGACTAGATTAGATTGTGGAAAACAGGGAAAGGAGACCAGGCTGTGATAGATACATATGGTGTGTGACTGCCGGTTTCCCCACCTTCCACTGATTTTTAGACTTGTCGGGGGTGTCCAGTGAATGAACACCATGTTACTTAACTAGAGCTCTGCACCGAGGTTCTGCCCCTCAGAATGATGCCACACTACGCAAGGCTCTGAGAGGTCACCTGAGCATCTTGATCTCCAAGCTGGGACAGGCTTTCCCTGCAGACTTTACTGTTCTGGTTTCAGTTAACACCTGTTCCTGCCAGCCTCTCTAGGGCAAGGCAGAAAGAGGCCAGGTGGACATCCTCTGGCTGAGGATCGGAAAACACCAGCTTTGTCCACCAAACCTGCCTGGATGAACCTTGCTGCCCATTTATCCCCAGCATACCACATGTTACCAACCGTCCTGGACTCAAGCCCTTGGCTGCTGCGATCAACAGTGTCTGCCAGATTCTCTCTCCTTAATTATTCCCTCTTTTTCTAGCCTTTTACCAGTGGCACTTGAATGTAGACCCTTAGGATACCTTAACACTCAAAATCCTTGACTCTCCAGTAGAGACTTTTCAAAGCCCAAAGACCTTCTCTTGAAAAAGAGAGAGAAAAAAAAAAGAAGAGTATGACCATGTAGGTTGTACTCTTGGTGAACATAATTTAGGGGAAGGAAAGGTTTTTATTCTTCATTTCTAGACCTTACAATCTCTGAGATGAGACAAAGCAGAGCACAGCCCTACTAGAGATATATGAATGCCTTAGTTTGTCATACGCTGGCTTCAGCAGTGGTGAAGAGCTGGTTAATCAGCAAAAGTGTTCTGGGTAAACTGGGCCCTGAGCTTGATGTTCAAAAAGAAATTTTAATGTTTTTTCCTGTGGAGATGAGTCTAATATTTGGGGTTGGAAAGGCTGAACAGCATCATCGCTCCAGGATCTTGAGTCTCTGAAATACCTGGGGTCGCTTGCCCTTGGTGTACATCCCCTTTCTTTATCTGAAGAGCTGGTAAGAGTGGTGAGGATGATACCATGCACCATATTCCGGGCCCTGTGCTCAGCACCTTTCTGCGTTATCTTGTCAGATCCTCATGACACCCCAGTGAGGTAGATCTGTTGGTCTGCAGCTGAATCCTAAAGAGGTGAGTGACCCGTCAAGATCACATCAGCAGGAAGTAGCCCGCTGTGTCTCTCCTCTCAAACGGACTCCTCTCTGATCCAAACCCTTGGGCAATCCTCTAGGTGCACTCCTTTTTATCTTTTTGGAAATTAGTGGACTTTCTGAAGTTCCACATTCTTACATGGTCAACTACTACGGCTGCAGAATAATGGCAGAATCATGCTCATTAGCACCAAAGGAGTTAGTTCTCTGAGGAAAGCTATGTGTTTTATAGGAATTTTAATTGCTTTGAAGTGAGGCGCAGGTATAAAAGATAGACTTTATGAGCTATAGCACTCTTTTAAGTACACTTTTTCCTGGAAATATTTGATTTTTATTGTGCTTTTTGTATCCTCTTATGGAACTGGTCTTAAGTAATTCTGTCTCCTTTGTTCATAAATGTCTTCTGAATAATTTCTGTCAATTACAATGAAATAGAACCCAAGTGCTTCAACTATTACAACATTTTAATAAATTCTGGCCATTTTGGTGGATGAGAAGGTTAAGACTTCTCTGTGCGTGGTGTCTTGTCCCTCTACTGAGAGTTGTGACTATTCTCAGGTCCCATTGATCATGCTGCCTGGTCCTGTCCCATGTCACCGCCAGCCATCCTGCGTTTCCCCAGTGACATGGACCATACAGATGCTTCACAAAACCCACTCACAGAAGGAACGACGAGGTTCACTTGTTCCATGTTGTTTCTTATGTCAGAGAGAGAGAGTGTTAAGGTCACTGGACATCAGCATTGCCTTGGAAAGAAACTTTGACTTTTGTATTCATTATAAAAATCGTATAAGTTTATTTACACATCCAAGCAGTTAGCTTTGACTTCAGTTGGTACAATGTTTTCTTCACAGTTAGAAGTTCTCTTAGGGATCCTATGGGTGACATGACTCTTGGGGTAGGTGGACAGAGGGGTTCCGCATGCTGCCGCTTGGCACTGTAGTCATGACTTTTACCCCCATCATAAGCTGCTTTTGTGAGTGGTGTAGTGGCTCCAAGTATCATCTCTGGTGTGAGACTCACCTAGATTGAAATCCAGACTTAGCAACTGTGTGACCACAGACAAGTTACTTAACATCTCTGTGCCAATTTCCTTATTAGTAAATTCATATTAAACTGATCTGTATATCAGTTACCTCAGTGGTGAATTAGAATAATAGTACATTATTCTACAGGTCGGTGGATGTCACTGTCTCATCAGCCCCCTGACGAGGTGATGCTTTATGTAATAAAATGCTCTTTTCTTCCCTTTTTTCCACTTAATTCTTCTCCTCTCCTCTCCTTTTTCTTCCTCTCCTCCATCCCACTTTTGAAGGGAAATCAGTTTCTTGGTGAAAACGCAGAACGAGCGTCCTTGCTTTCACCATCCCAGAGCAGCTGGGGGAACGGGAGAAGGTGTGGGATGAGAGCTTTGAGAAAGAGCATTGACTGGCCAGGCTAATAACATTTTGTGGCCTGTGATATTATGGTGCCTATTTTCACAGCTGCCCTAGTAGACCCCTCTGAACACGTTGGTTTCTAATGATCAGGATGTGTAAATTAGCCATGTGGGACTTATTGGTGGTTGCTCATAATGTCTCGTTTTGCACATGAGCAGGGGATTAAAGCTCTTTCCTGCCACTGCTATTACTTCTAGCCCAGCATAGGGCATCCTTAACTCTTACATCTCAGAGGTAGAAGTACCATACTCTCACAAGGCTGGACACTTGCTCTTGCCTCCAGCGATGGTCATGACTTGTCATTGTCTCCCTGCTGTAGAGATTCTCCAGGAAGCAGGAGACTCTGCCTTTTGTGGGTGATGTTTCTAGACTCCTCAGTGACAGGCTGCAGTGGTGGTGGCCCACAGCCATAGGGCATCTGAATTGATTCACAGCTTGTTGCAGGGATGGCCCCAGGAGATAGAGGACATTCAGGAGGATATCCTCTGTGTGAATGGGTGGAGGTTGGGGCTGGTACTTCTTTTCAAGGGAAGCACGATAGGAAAGGGAAAGGACATCTCCTTTGGATGTAGACAGACCTGGTTTTGAGTACTGGCTTTGCCATTTATTAGCCGTGTATTGTCAGAAAGTTACTTAGCTTTTTCAAATCAATTTTCTCATCATTACCTTCCTTTTTCACTTAATGCACCATAAACATCTACCTATGTTAATACCTATAAACCTACTTCTTCCTTTATAGTAGCTGGACAATATCTCATAAATGGATGTCTTGTAATTAAGGTAACCATTTCCCTGTAGATGGTGTGATGGAATGAATGCTTCTGTTGAAGCCATAATCCTCACTATGGCTGTTTCTGGAGATGGAGCCTTTAAGGAAGTAATTAAGGTTAAGTGAGGTCTTAAGGGTGGGACCCTGATACAATAGGATAGGTATCCTTATAAGAAGAGGCGTCAGAGAGCTTAGTCACTCTTTGAGTATACCTAGAGAAACCCGTGTGAAGACACAGAAGGTGGTCGTCTGTAAGCCAAGAAGAGAGCACTCACCGGAAACTGACCGTACTGGCACCCTGATCTCAGCCTTCCAGCCTCCAGAACTGTGAGAAGATAGGTTTCTGTCATTCAAGCCACCCAATCTCTGGTATTTTGTGGCAGTCTGAGCAGATGGATATAGATGAACCCTCAAGTTGTTTATAATTTCCCCTTATTGTAGATCATTAAGATACATGTTTTTGCTTAACACATTCACCTGCTAGCTCGTAGGATGTTTCTTTTTTCCGTTCTTTCCATTTATTATTAAAATTTTCATATATATAAAAAAGTTGAGGGAACGATATAATAAATACCTGTCTACCTATGTTTAACAGTTATTATCATTTAAGGACATGGTTGAAAAATTGCCCTCCAAAAGGGCTCTTCATAGTTTATACCACCCCCTGCACACACACACACACACACACACACACACACACACACACACACACACACACACAAGAGAGAGGGTGCTTTTAGTTTTAACAGAAAGAAATGAGTCTTCAGACCCTTGGTTTGAAGGGGGAAGAAAAGGTGTCTTCCCAGGAGGGTATTTTTGGTCAGATGCATCTTTTTATCCTCTTCCCTTTGTCCTTGTCTGTGCTATGTGCCCACCCACTCCCATCTCCCAGTCCTTGGACACACACATTCAGCCTTCTGTATCACTCACCTGTCTGTCCTATTTAGATGCATGGCCAATAGGCCCCTTTGTTTGGCCTCAGAGAACGTGGCCAACCCCTTGATTTGAAAGCTGAGATCAGTGATGGAAGCTTTCCAAGCTGCCATTCTTCTATGGTTCCAGCAAAATCCTTTGGGTGGAATCTTCTGTTTTGTATTCTGTGAGGCTCTGTAGTCAGCTAGTAAACAAGCCCCTCTGGAGGGGGTGGGGGGGGGCAAGATACATGCACGGGTTACCATGGGGACAGACAAGCTGTAATAAATGTTTGGGGTCTTAGCTTGACAAGGTTTTAGCAGTTTGGAGTAATTTCTTTGTCAGCCTTCCATTAAGTCACTCCTAATGAATCACTGGGAGCGTTTTTGCTCTTCAGATGAACTTCACATGAGCACGATTCGGGCAGAGAGCAACCTTAAAAGGAAGAAGGAGACAACAAACAGTCATTAATTTGTCAACTCTTTGAAAATTGAGGGACCTTTTGTCAGAGGAAGTTTCCACAAGTCACAGGAGTGGACCACAAGTTCACATGGTGTTTTTGGATTAAATCTTTGCTTCTTGGTCTCACCAAGTAGCTTAATATCCCCAGGGAAAGGGGTCACAGAGGTTCCTCAAAGGAGGAAAGGGGGCACTAAGAGTTGACCACTGGGCCCTCCACTCGGCACCCCCTCTCATTTGGAGTGTACGAGTGGTGTAGAGTTTGTCTGTTCTTATCAAAGGACCGGTTTCCATGTAAAATGTGTATAAAAGGTTCTCTCTTCCTACCCCCTCTCCACCACCTTCAGCATGGGAGGGTGTGCCATATTTTTCATCACTGTGGCACTTGGTGGCCACGCCCCCCCTCCCCGGAGTCCTCACTGTGGTTTCAAGGCCCCCCACGATGACGCTGCCACTCTCTGTAGTCGTGTCTCATACCACCCCTGCTCCAGCCTGCTGCCAGCCTGATGAAATGTTGCCATTCCCCAGACTTGTCACAATTTCTCTTACATCTGGAATGGGAGCTTCTTTTTACATAGAATGTTCTTCCTCATCCTATTACCTGGGTTAAACCCACTTTTCCATAGATAGCAGTCTGTCCAGGAAGTCTCACCTAACCCACTGAAAGGCTGGATGAGGTACCTCCCCCATCTCCCATAACATACAGAACTTACCCTCATGTTGCGTGTCTCCTCTGTTGAGCTGTGAGCTTCTGGAGGGCAGGAATGACATCTCGTTCACTCTAGAAGTGCCAGCCTCCAGCCTGAAAAAATGGGCCTGCACAGAACTGATGCTCTGCACATATTAATGGAATAAACCCAAGCATATGTCACACCCCCAGGTGACTCTCAGGGGCCCTTTGGTCAGCCCACAAAATGGAACATTCTCTCATCTTAGCATCTCTGAGGTGGTACCCTGCTCTGCTGTTCCAGGTATTATGACTGTTTGACAGTGAGCTTGTAGGATGTGCCCAAAGACAGCAAAAAGTCTTGATTCAGAATTTTCAAATCAACGTATCTAATTAAAAATTAACTCATACTGAAAAACAAGTTCAGAAACAATTACGATAATTAAAATATCACTACCTTAATTGAGACCAAGCAGTGAGCTTAAAAAATAAAATTACTTTCAAAAAAAGCTTACATGAAGCCTGTAATTAACTGGCTTTTGAATTTGATGTTTTTCAGCTTGACAAATTTCTGTTTAATTCATTCTTGTTTTTTTTTCCCTTTGAAAAAAGTTTTTGTAAAAATTATTGAAAAAATTAATTGGACATGTATCCTATGCCAGTTGACACTTGATTGGTTTTTGTATGTGGGCAGGAAAGATGAAATTAACCTCCCGTGGGTATCTGCTCTGCGTTAGGCATAGTCTCTTGTTCTTTTTTTGTTTTGTTTTGTTTTTTGTGGTACGCGGGCCTCTCACTGTTGTGGCCTCTCCCGTTGCGGAGCACAGGCTCCGGACATGCAGGCTCAGCGGCCATGGCTCACGGGCCCAGCCGCTCCGCGGCATGTGGGATCTTCCCGGACCGGGGCACGGACCCGTGTCCCCTGCATCAGCAGGCGGACTCTCAACCACTGCGCCACCAGGGAAGCCCTAGTCTCTTGTTTGAGTCCACATGAGTCCTGCAGGTATTATGGTAGAAGCGGTAGAGGGGACGCAGGGCTTCGGCATCTTGTGGGGAGTGATGCGTCCTATCATCAGGCATGCGCTGGGGAAGAGAGGAACTTGGAGCGCAGTTTCCAGAAATCATTAGCACCTTGACAAGGAAGCTTCTACCCCTGGTAAGGGTTATCATGAACTCTTAGCCCTCTCTCCCTACCTCCTCACCTGCACAATTTCCCTGCACCTTATTAAAGGGCCTCTCAAATGCCACTTATTATTCTGATCGCCTATCATTTCCTCTAGAAAGTGGAGCCGCACAGCCCTGCCCAGTACAGGTGTGGGTGCCTTTCAGTCACGGCGAGCCTCGGGGCTGCTGGGAAAAGTGTATTTGACAGGCAGCATTTACATGGAAGTGGCACGCTCCTTTACCATCCTCATCCCCTTTCAATTCCAGTACTGCTGTTTTTCAAAAACAAGATGCGTCCTGGTGATTAAATAAACGCTGACAGCTTGATTTGTTACTGTTTTGTTGTGCTGTGAAGTTCATTTACTCTAAATAATTCCCATACATGTTTGAAGTATTCAGACCCTGGTAATTAATTTTTAGCAGACTTGATTTCTATATGCCAATTGTTAAGTAAGTATGTGTATGAAGTTAAATAGCTGATGATTTTTATTTATTAGTATTTCTGGTTGGAGTTTTTTTGTTTGTTTGTTTGTTTAAGAAACGTTAGCCTTAAGAATTGGAGGAGGGAGATCTATAGTATTAGCCTAATGGTAGGGTGACAGATGTAGCAAGGTTGCAGAAAAAAAATTGACAGCCACTGGTCAGGTGACTCCTTTAGGGGGTTGCTGCATCCAGAGGGGGTGGGCAGAGGGCACAATTGCCAAGGGTTGGCATCCCCACCTTCCAGGGAGCACTGGGGCCGTGTATGGCGCATTGGGGCATCCTGTGTGGCCCAGCCAGCCAGACACCCTGGCTTCCCTTTACTTTTACTCCTTAAGTCTCAGCCTGCCCTGAAGGCCTCTCAGGAACATGGCACATCTGGGCTCAATACTTGGTGTAAGGTGGGACCCCACATCCACCTTTTAAAGGAGACTCTAGGTGATTTTCATGCTGCTGGTGTATCGTGGTGAGGAGTTTGGGTTCTGGACTCAACCGACCAGGTGTCACATACCGTCCGCCCCTCTCATCTTCTTTGTACAACGGGCACAGGAATGGCAGCCGCCGCCTTGGGTGTTTGTAAGAATTAAGTGCGGTAATCCAGTTAGAGGGCTTCGTTCACTGCCTGCATGTCAAAAGCACTGGATCTGTGTAAGCTATTGTTCTGGTTATTTTGGAGGCTTACTAGTCACTCTGGGAACAAAATCCAGGCACACAACAAATAACAAACACCTATGAGGTGCTTCACATGTTTCAGGTCTGTTCTCAGCACTTACAATGATGAATTCATTTCATCCTCTTGATAACCAAAAGTGATAGTAGGGACTGCTATTATCCCATTTCACAGAAGAGAAAATTGAGGTATAGAAGGTCAGGAAGCAGTGAAGGCAGACTTCACCTTGATCACTGGGCCTAGAGTCTGTGCTCCTCCCTGCTGTGCTCAGCTGACTTACTCTCCTTGAGATTGCGCTGCCCCTGGATCCCAGTATGGACATTGGATGTCTGTGAACTTGGCTGCAAAAGCAAAAAGAGGCTCAAATTCAGCAATAAATCTTGTCATGTGTGTCCTGCAGATTTTGAGACCCTAGGCCAGCCTGGTATTTGCCATCTCTGAGATCCACTCCAGTGAAAATCCCAAGCATTCTATGGTGCTTGACACCTGTCAGGAAATGCCTCACTTGGTACCTGTGGCCTGGGCTGCCAGGGGCCTGGTCCCCAAGTTTCTTCAGATCCCTAAGTGTCTGTCTTCATCCTGTGGTGGCCAGAAGTGTGAGAAGGGGCAGTGAAGGGCCAGCATGGTCATCCTTGGCAGCCATCTGATTGTCATTCATTGTTAGCTCAGTGCTGCTTGAGTCCTGGAAAGCAAGTCACAGCTGGCTGGACTGCTGCCCTGGGGTGAAGGTGGAGGGCAAAGCACAAGGAGAAGGCCACTGGCCTGAGACACACCAGCCTCCTGGCTTCTCGTGAGGACGTCTCAGGAGGCAAGACAGCTCCACCTGGGACCAGGAAGTTCCTGCTGCAAGTTTCTAGAAGGCCCAGCCTCGGAGGGCTCTGAGGGCAGACACAGGCCCCCAGCCACTCACTTCCCAGAGGCGAAGCCCTTAGCTTAGGAGCTCGGAGTGAGCGCCCTGTCCCTGGGGCTTTAGCCTCTCTCTCTTGCAGCCCGTCTCCTGCTGCTAAGCACCAGGCAGCCGGGCACATCCGCTGGGGAGTAGGCTCTGCCAGGTGACTCCCGTGGGACAATGACCTGGGTCTCGTTGCTCACCTGACCGGCCTGAGAATACACCCTGGTTTCTGTTTGCAGAGGCTGAAGCTGCTTCAGCAGAGGGAGCCGCCCTGAGCGGTTCAAGCCCCAGAAAGAAATACCTTTGGGTGTAGTGTGTTCAGGCCCCTTGAGGAATTCCCAGCAGCCGTGGGAAGAAAACGGCATTGTGATTCTGGGCCTGGGCGGTTTGACAGGAATCCTGACTTCCTCTAAGTGCAGGGGGATCATGATCGCTGAGGGGCCCAGGGTTTGATGGGAGTCCTCCCATTTCATGTAGCAGTTTTCCTGTCCCTGCTTGGGACGCCGATTTGTTTAACTGAATGTTTGTGTGGGGAGCATGACCTCGCCTGGCTGTGGAGAGCGGTTATGACAGCTTGACCACCTGATAGGCTTTAGAACGCAGAGCTGGGAGATGGCACCATTGCTTTTGTTTTGCAGAGGATTTCCTGTGGCCTCTTGTCTACGCTGATGAGCGTGTACACCTCAGCCTGTGGAGTGTTGCTTAGCCAGGGGCCCGCTGCCCTGCCTGTTCTAGGAAATGCTGCAGGGTATGATCTGCTGGCTTTGGAGACCCTTCTCCAGTGACTTGGTCGAATCAACCCCCGCCCTCATTATTCCCACCCACAAAGCCCACTTTCTAGTCAGACTGAATATCTTAGGATTGCCCAGCGATGCCTCTCTACCTTGGAGTGTGCTGGCCGCCCTGCCTAGATTGCCTTTTCTACCTTTGCTTTCTAAAATCCTGCCCATCCCTTAAGATCCAATTCACATATTAATGCCTCATTAATTCTTGCCCCAGAAATTGATCTCTCTTTTTCTCTCAACCTCTGTTATTTTATATGCCTGTCATGGCCCTTATCTAATTCTCCCTTGCACAATAAATATTTATGTGTCAGCTTTTCACCCCACCCATTTATATCATAAGTTTCTGTGGCTCAAAACGGTCTTGTACATCCTGAAGTTCTTCACAAAACTTAAAATAGGCTTCTTTGTGCTCACGGTCCGTGTTGATGGAACTGAAGCCAAAAAACTCTGTCCTCTGGGACTTTCTATTATAGGAAATAAGTAAAATTGGGCACAAAGTCATAAAAAGCAATAGCAGACAAATAACCAAAGAGGGAAATGTAGCTTCTGGTCCTCTGAACACACAAGATTCTAAAGGATTTTTTAAAGTAATTCCTGGCCAATATGAAGATACTGAAACTCCCCAAAGCACAAAAAAATCACTCTCCTGATGTTGAAGAAAATGAAGTGGAATAGACACAGAATCCCCCACCCCACCCGCTGTGGGTTTTCATTCCAGTCCCCTAGCCAGCCTAAGTAAACAGTGCAGTGTGCAAACACATGGTCTGTTTATTTCCCTCTTGTTTATTTGAGCAGAAATAGAAACTAAATTTCCCTGGAGGTCCTAACTCCTCTTTTCATGTTCTTTTTGCCTCAGCTCTGGACCCATCCAAAGACCCCTGCCTAAAGGTGAAATGCAGCCCTCACAAGGTGTGTGTGACCCAGGACTACCAGACGGCCCTGTGTGTCAGCCGCAAGCACCTGCTCCCCAGGTAAGCCGCAGGCTGTGAGGTACTCTCCAGCCAGCAGATCTGGGGTAACTGACCTCTGACTGGGGGACAAGGGAGAGAGGGGGAGCAGGTGTCTGTATCTGTGTCTTCTATGGTACGTGGTGTAAGAACTCTTGCTGTGGTATGAATCTCAGTTCTCAAACACATATTTGCAAAGAGAGTTAATATCTTAATTTCCTTTGAATCAACTTTATTTGACTCTGAGTCCTCGTCTGAGCAGATGAACCGAAAATCCCTTCCTGGTGATTGTGGCGGCCCTTCCTCCTCCTGGGGTGACCTCAGGATCCAGGAAGCTTCTAGCTAGGAAAACAGGGGCTGTACCTTTAGTCTTCTGGTTGCCACTGACATCCTCCCTATGATAATCCTTGGAGGTCCCTTGAGGTTGGCGGGGCTGGGGGTTGTCTGCTTCCATGCTCCACGGGGCGTGGGTGTCTTGCCAGAGGCCGAGAGTACTGGTGTGGGGTCCTGCTGCTTCAGGACGGCTAGTCCACCATTCCTTCTGAGAGTGTGTCTTTCTATTTCTCCAGACCAGGGGAAGTCTCTCCCCTCCTCTTCAGGGTTGTTAAAGCCTTTGTCCCTTACTCCCCACCCATTCCCAGCATTCAGCGGGCTTAGGCTTTTACAGATGACAGAAGGAGCCTTGGAATGCAGGCTACATCTGCCTTCAGTCCTGCAGAAATACTTAAAGCCAGAACACACACACACACACACACCCAATAGGCTTGCTTTTTTTCTTTCTTTTTTAAACATATTTATTGGAGTATAATTGCTTTACAATGGTGTGTTGGTTTCTGCTTTATAACAAAGGGAATCAGTTATACATATACATATATCCCCATATCCCCTCTCTCTTTCGTCTCCCTCCCACCCTCCCTATCCCACCCCTCTAGGTGGTCACAAAGCCCCGAGCTGATCTCCCTGTGCTATGGGCCTGCTTCCCACTAGCTGTCTATTTTACATTTGGTAGTGTATATATGTCCATGTCACTCTCTCACTTCATCCCAGCTTACCCTTCCCCCTCCCCGTCTCCTCAAGTCCATTCTCTACGTCTGTGTCTTTATTCCTGTCCTGCCCTTAGGTTCTTCAGAACCATTTTTTTTTTTGATTCCATATATATGTGTTAGCATATGGTACTTGTTTTTCTCTTTCTGGCTTACTTCACTCTGTATGACAGACTCTAGATCCATCCACCTCACTACAAATAACTCAATTTCGTTTCTTCTTATGGCTGAGTAATATTCCATTGTATATCTGTGCCACATCTTCTTTATGCATTCATCAGTCGATGGACATTTAGGTTGCTTCCATGTCCTGGCTATTGTAAATAGTACTGCAATGAACACTGTGGTACATGACTCTTTTCGAATTATGGTTTTCTCAGGGTATATGCCCAGTAGTGGGATTGCTGGGTCACATGGTATTTCTATTTTTAGTTTTTTAAGGAACCTCCATACTGTTCTCCATAGTGGTGGTATCAATTTACATTCCCACCAACATGCAAGAGGGTTCCCTTTTCTCCACACCCCCTCCAGCATTTATTGTTTGTATATATATATATATATATATATATATAGTTTTTTTTTTGTACGCGGGCCTCTCACTGTTGTGGCCTCTCCCGTTGCAGAGCACAGGCTCCGGACGTGCAGGCTCAGCAGCCATGGCTCACGGGCCCAGCCGCTCCACGGCATGTGGGATCTTCCCGGACCAGGGCATGAACCTGTGTCCCCTGCATTGGCAGGTGGACTCTCAACCACTGCGCCACCAGGGAAGCCCTGTTTGTAGATTTTTTGATGATGGCCATTCTGACTGGTGTGAAGTGATACCTCATTGTAGTTTTGATTTGCATTTCTCTAATGATTAGTGATGTTGAGCATCCTTTCATGTGTTTTCAGGCAATCTGTATATCTTCTTTGGAGAAATGTCTATTTAGGTCTTCTGCCCATTTTTGGATTGGGTTGTTTTTTTTTTGTTACTGAGCTGCATGAGCTCATTGTAAATTTTGGTGATTAATACTCTGTCCATTGCTTCATTGGCAAATATTTTCTCCCATTCTGAGGGTTGTCTTTTCGTCTTGTTTATGGTTTCCTTTGCTGTGCGAAAGCTTTTATGTTTCATTAGGTCCCATTTGTTTATTTTTGTTTTTATTTCCATTACTCTGAAGAGATGGGTCAAAAAGGATCTTGCTGTGATTTATGTCATAGAATGTCTGCCTATGTTTTCCTCTAAGAGTTCTATAGTGTCTGGCCTTATCCATTTTGAGTTTATTTTTGTGTATGGTGTTAGGGAGTATTCTAATTTCATTCTTTTACATGTAGCTGTCCAGTTCTCCCAGCACCGCTTATTGAAGAGGCTGGTTTTCTTCATTGTATCTTCTTGTCTCCTTTATCAAAAATAAGGTGACCATACGTGCATGGGTTTATCTCTGGGTTTTCTACCCTGGTCCATTAATCTGTAGTTCTCTTTTTGTGCCAGTACCATACCATCTTGATTACTGTAGCTTTGTAGTATAGTCTGAAGTCAGGGAGCCTGATTCCTCCAGTTCTGTTTTTCTTTCTCAAGATTGCTTTGGCTATTCGAGGTCTTTTGTGTTCCCATACAAATTGTGCAATTTTTTGTTCTAGTTCTGTGAAAAATGCCAGTGGTAGTTTGATAGGGATTGCATTGAATCTGTAGATTGCTTTGGATAGTATACATTTTCACAATGTTGATTCTTCCAATCCAAGAACATGGTATATCTCTCCATCTATTTGTATCATCTTTAATTTCTTTCATCAGTGTCTTATAGTTTTCTGCATACAGGTCTTTTGTCTCCTTAGGTAGGTTTATTCCTAGGTATTTTATTCTTTTTGTTTCAGTGGTAAATGGGAGTGTTTCCTTAATTTCTCTTTCAGATTTTTCATCATTAGTGCATAGGAATGCAAGAGATTTCTGTGCATTAATTTTGTATCCTGCTACTTTACCAAATTCATTGATTAGCTCTAGTAGTTTTCTGGTAGCATCTTTAGGATTCCCTAAGTATAGTATCATGTCATCTGCAAACAGTGACAGCTTTACTTCTTCTTTTCCAATTTGAGTTCCTTTTATTTCTTTTTCTTCTCTGATTGCTGTGGCTAAAACTTCCAAAACTATGTTGAATAAGAGCAGTGAGAGTGGGCAACCTTGTCTTGTTCCTGATCTTAGTGGAAATGGTTTCAGTTTTTCACCATTGAGAATGATGTTGGCTGTGGGTTTGCCATATATGGCCTTTATATGTTGAGGTAAACTCCCTCTATGCCTACTTTCTGGAGGGTTTTTATCATAAATCGGTGTTGAATTTTGTCGAAAGCTTTTTCTGCATCTGTTGAGATGATCATGTGGTCTTTATCCTTCAATTTGTTAATATGGTGTATCACATTGATTGTTTTGCATATATTGAAGGATCCTTGAATTCCTCGGATAAGCCCCACTCGAGCATGGTGTATGATCCTTTTAATGTGTTGTTGGATTCTGTTTGCTAGTGTTTTGTTGCGGATTTTTGCCTCTGTGTTTGTCAGTGATATTGACCTGTAGTTTTCTTTCTTTGTGACATCTTTGTCTGGTTTTGGTATCAGGGTGATGGTGGCCTCGTAGAATGAGTTTGGGAGTGTTCCTCCCTCTGCCATATTTTGGAAGAGTTTGAGAAGGGTAGGTATTAGCTCTTCTCTAAATGTTTGATACAATTCACCTGTGAAGCCATCTGGTCCTTGGCTTTTGTTTGTTGGAAGATTTTAAATCACAGTTTCAATTTCAGTGCTTGTGATTGGTCTGTTCATATTTTCTATTTCTTCCTGGTCAGTCTTGGCAGGTTGTACATTTCTAAGAATTTGTCCATTTCTTCCTATTTGTCCATTATATTGGCATACAGTTGCTTGTAGGAATCTCTCATGATCCTTTGTATTTCTGCAGTGTCAGTTGTTACTTCTTTTTCATTTCTAATTCTGTTGATTTAAGTCTTCTCCCTTTTTTTCTTGATGAGTCTGGCTAATGGTTTATCAATTTTGTTTATCTTCTCAAAGAACCAGCTTTTAGTTTTATTGATCTTTGCTGTTGTTTCCTTCATTTCTTTTTCACTTATTTCTGATCTGATCTTTATGATTTCTTTCCTTCTGCTAACTTTGGGGTTTTTTGTTCTTCTTTCTCTAATTGCTTTAGGTGTAAGGTTAGGTTGTTTATTTGAGATATTTCTTGTTTTTTGAGGTAGGATTGTATTGGTATAAACTTCCCTCTTAGAACTGCTTTTGCTGTTTCCCATAGGTTTTGGGTTGTCGTGTTTTCATTGTCATTTGTTTCTAGGTATTTTTTTATTTCCACTTTGGTTTCTTCAGTGCTCTCCTGAATATTTAGTAGTGTATTGTTTAGCCTCCATGTGTTTGTATTTTCCACAGATTTTTTTTCCTGTAATTGATATCCAGTCTCATAGTGTTGTGGTCAGAAAAGATACTTTATACGTTTTCAATTTTCTTATATTTGCCAAGGCTTGATTTGTGACCCAAGATATGATCTGTCCTGGAGAATGTTCCATGAGCACTTGATAAGAAAGTGTATTCTGTTGTTTTGGGATGGAATGTCCTATAAATATCAATTAAGTCCATCTTCTTTAATGTATCAGTTAAAGCTTGTGTTTAATTATATAGTTTCATTTTGGATAATCTGTCCATTGGTGGAAGTGGGGTGTTAGAGTCCCCTACTATGATTGTGTTACTGTCAATTTCCCCTTTTATGGCTGTTAGCATTTGCCTTATGTATTGAGATGCTCCTATATTGGGTGCTTAAATATTTACAATTGTTATATCTTCTTCATGGATTGAACCCTTGATCATTATGTAGTGTCCTTCTTTGTCTCTTGTAATAGCCTTTATTTTAAAGTCAATTTTGTCTGATATGAGAATTGCTACTCCAGCTTTCTTTTGATGTTCATTTTCATGGAAAATCTTTTTCCCTCCCCTCACTTTCAGTCCTTATGTGTCCCTAGGTCTGAAGTGGGTCTCTTGTACACAGCATATATATGGGTCTTGTTTTTGTATCCATTTAGGCAGTCTGTGTCTTTTGGTTGGAGCATTTAATCCAGTTATATTTAAGGTAATTATCAATATGTATGTTCCTATTCCCATTTTCTTAATTGTTTTGGGTTTGTTATTCTAGGTCTTTTCCTTCTCTTGTGTTTCCTGCCTAGAGAAGTTCCTTTAGCATTTGTTGTTAAGCTGGTTTGGTGGTGCTGAATTCTCTTAGCTTTTGCTTGTCCATAAAGGTTTTCATTTCTCCATCGAAACTGAATGAGATCCTTGGTGGGTAGAGTAATCTTGGTTGCAGGTTTTTCTCCTTCATCACTTTAAATATGTCCTGCCACTCCCTTCTGGCTCGCAGAGTTTCTGATGAAAGATCAGTTGTTAACCTTATGGGGATTTGCTTGTATATTATTTGTTGCTTTTCCCTTGCTGCTTTTCATCAAATACTTTTTTTTTTTTTTTTTTTGAGGTATGCGGGCCTCTCACTGCTGTGGCCTCTCCCGTTGCGGAGCACAGGCTCCGGACGCGCAGGCTCAGTGGCCATGGCTCATGGGCCCAGCCGCTCTGCGGCACATGGGATCCTCCCGGACCAGGGCACGAACCCGTGTCCCCTGCATCGGCAGGCGGACTCTCAACCACTGCGCCACCAGGGAAGCCCCTCCCTTGCTGCTTTTAATATTTTTTCTTTATATTTAATTTTTGATAGTTTGATTAATATGTGTCTTGGCGTGTTTCTCCTTGGATTTATCCTGTATGGGACTCTCTGTGCTCCCTGGACTTGATTGACTATTTCCTTTCCCATATTAGGGAAGTTTTCAACTATAACCTCTTCAAATATTTTTGTAGTCCCTTTCTTTTTCTCTTGTTCTTCTGGGACCCTTATCATTTGAATGTTGGCGCATTTAAAGTTGTCCCAGAGGTCTCTAAGACTGTCCTCAATTCTTTTCATTCTTTTTTCTTTATTCTGCTCTGCAGTAGTTTTTTCCACTATTAATGTCTTCCAGGTCAGTTATCCCTTCTTCGGCCTCAGTTATTCTGCTATTGTTTCCTTCTAGAGAATATTTAATGTCATTTATTGTGTTGTTCATCATTGTTTGTTTGCTCTTTAGTTCTTTGAGGTCCTTGTTAAACGTTTCTTGTATTTTCTCCATTCTGTTTCCAAGATTTTGGATCATCTTTACTATCATTACTCTGAATTCTTTTTCAGGTAGACTGCCTGTTTCCTCTTCATTTGTTTGTTCTGGTGAGTTTTTGCCTTGCTCCTTCATCTGCTATGTGTTCCTCTGTCTTCTCATTTTGCTTAACTTACTGTGTTTGGGGTTTCCTTTTCACAGGCTGCAGGTTTGTAGTTCCCGTTGTTTTTGTTGTCTGCCCCCAGTTGCTATGTTTGGTTCAATGGGTTGTGTAGGCTTCCTGGTGGAGGGGACTAGTGCCTGTGTTCTGGTGGATTAGGCTGGATCTTGTCTTTCTGGTGGGCACGACCTCATCCGGTTGTTTGTTTTGGGGTGTGTGTCACCTTGTTATGATTTTAGGCAGCCTCTCTGCTAATGTGTGGTGTTGTGTTCCTATCTTGCTTGTTGTTTGCCATAGGGTGTCCAGTACTGTAGCTTGCTGGTTGTTGAGTGGAGCTGGGTCTTAGCATTGAGATGGAGATCTCTGGGAGAGCTTTTACCATTTGATATTATTTAGAGCTGGGAGGTTTCTGGTGGACCAGTGTCTTGAGCTCGGCTATCCCACCTCAAAGGCACAGGCCTGACACCTGGCCGGAGCACCAAGACCCTGTCAGCCACATGGTTCCCTGCCCCTCCTCGAAGCTCCTTTTGGATTTGCTCACACTTCTGGTTTGGAGAGTCCTGGACTCTAGGCTTGCTTTAAGTATGGAGTTGGGTGGGGTGGAGGTGGGAGAAAGGTGATTTTAGTGTCATTTTCACCCTTCTCCCTCTACTACCTGTACGATGGAGAGGTGTTGCGATGGGCATTAGAGTTACACACACTTAGATCTGGCGACTTTCTCTGCTATTCATCTGCACCGCACCGTAACCTTAGGCAAAGAAAGCAGCCTTTCTGGAACTCAATTCCCACTGAAATCTGCCTCCCTATAACTTGCTCTTTAGTTCCAGTTTGATCCTGGGACCATGCAGAATGGGTGCTGTCCCACCTCTTAGTTCTTTATTTTATTTTATTTTTTAAAAATTTATTTATTTATTTTTAGCTCTGTTGGGTGTTTGTTGCTGCATGCGGGCTTTCTCTAGCTGCGTCGGGTGGGAGCTACTCTTCATTGTGGTGTGCGGGCTTCTCCTTGTGGTGGCTTCTCTTGTTGCGGAGCATGGGCTCTAGGCATGCTGGTTTCAGTAGTTGTGGCACGCGGGCTTGGTAGTTGGGTTACCTAGAATACCTCGTGGGTTCTAGCGTGCAGTGCAGTAGTTGTGGTGCACGGGCTTAGCTGCTCCACAGCATGTGGGATCTTCCCGGACCAGGGCTCGAACCCACGTCCCCTGCATTGGCAGACGGATTCTTAACCACTGAGCCACCAGGGAAGTCCCAACCATCTCTTAGTTCTTGAAGTCTGAGCAATGCTTGTCCCTTTGGCTGCCCCTCTTGGGACAGCTTTAATGTCCCTCAGTTCTGTCCGTGGTTTCCACAGAACATGTGTGGGGAACTCCCATCCTTGACATTGTGGTCCAGCAGAGAATCAGCACCCGGGGAGTAGCCTGACAGCACGGAGCAGAGCCCCTGCCCCCTCTGCCCCTGCCAACCTGGCACTGCAGCAACAGACCTAGTCTCTGTGGTCACCTAAACATGGTCAAGCTTTGTCTCCATAAGAATGAGGTTCGAGGTATTGTAACGTGCTTTCCTCTTCCCCCAGGCTGGAGTGTTCTCCCTGAAGCAAAGATAGGTCTCACCCCTGAAACCTAGCATATGCCAGGCAGTGTGCTCAGAATCTGCATCCTTGAATTCCTTCATCCATTTTGCCAAGTTGGTACTTATTTTTGTCTTCATTCTAAAAATGAGAGAACTGAGGCAGAGAGAGGAGTCAGTCATTTGCTTGTATATCTAGTAAGTGGCAGCTGTGATTCAAACCCAGGACCGTCGAGCTCCACAGCTTATGCTTTTTGTCAGTACCATGTGTTGGCCTCGTCATTCTATCCATTCATTCCTTGTCATTTAACAAAAAGGTACTGAGTACCTACTATGTGCCAGGTCTGTGTTAGACCCTGAGGCTACAGAGGTAAACAAGAGACCCTATTCCTACCCTCAAGGAAAATCAAGTTCACTGCAGAGTGGGATGTAAAAAACATTTTTTTTGTTGTTGTTATTCAAAAATACTTTTAAGGCATGCATACTCTGAAAAAACTCTCCTAGATTCTCCTGCCACACATGACTTCTTCCTTCTCTGAAGGAGGGAAGATGTGGCCTCTTTTGCAGCAAATACCAAATACTCTTTGGAAAAGTGTTGTATTGTTCAGCCATGTGGTTTTGTGTGTGAGTTTGTGTGTGTATGTGTGTGTGTGTGTGTAGCACGGATAGTCCATTGCCTGTTTCCTCCTAGAATACAGCCCTTTCTATAAGTCCCAGACAAGAGATTTTTATTTATAAGCTCAAATATGTTTGACCAGAGGCAGCAACCTCACTGGTATTTGGGCATATCCAGGTGTCAGTGGTGTTTTTCTGGGCACGCCTTGTTTCTGTGTTGGAAGCACCACCACTTTTTTGCTTGTGTTGGAAGTGTAATTCTCATCTCCTCGTGGCCACAGAATTACAGTGGTTAAGAGCATAAATTTGGGACTGACACCATTCTAAGCTCATTTCCGGGTTGGCTACTTTCTAACTATGTGACCTTGGCAAGTTACTTGACCTTTCCGAATCTGGGCTTCCTTAGCTGTAAAATGGGTTTAATGAAAGTACTTACCCCTTTCCTCTTTACCATTTGCTGGGATACATCCGTTAGTAATTCTTGCAGAGAGGGTTTACCAGTGATTAAGTTTTGCTAATCCTTTGCTTAGGGCATTTTGTGTGTATTTCATTTTGTGAGAGGTCAGTAAGATGGAGGGGTGTAAGGTACATAGTCCAGTGTCACATAATGACAACCGGTCTTACAATTACTAAAACAATTATGGTAAGAGGTATTATTATCATCTGATTCATTCTGGAAGGTCAGCCAGAAAACCCTCAATTTGCATGCTCCTGAGAAAAAGTAGCTCACTCCAGGGGCCCTGCCCACTTTCTTGTTCTGGCCTTTGGAGTTTCTTCCTGAGGAAGCCTGCTGCCTGCTTTGTGATTCACAGCACGTGAGGACTTGGAAGAACATGACATTCCTGATGATAGGTACCCTTCATTCACTGGAAAAACAGCCCAAAGAGGAGGCTTTGACTGAGGGGCACGCCCACTCCGTCATCAGGATTTGGGAGGTGGCCTGCACCAGCGAGAGGCTCTACAATGGTGGTGGCTGTAGTTGTGGGTCTAGCCTTCCCCCTCCCTCCCTCTGGGAGGCCAAATTACTCAGCCCGCACCAGCCCAGTGCACACCTCTTCTTAGGGTCCTGGACCCCTTCCCAGATGAAACATCTGTCCTTCCTCATTATACTTTAGGGGTCCCCTCTGACCAGGGAGGCCGTGTTGACAATTCTATTTATTCATCCATCAGGAAAGTAATGTTTCTCTCGGTGAAACATCTGCAAGCAATCCCATCAGCCAGTCTGGCCTCTGCAGCAGCTCAAGAGGTGAATCCCGCCGGCCAGACAGTCAGGAACGCACACACAAGGAGGGGCAGCGGGGTCGGTGTGGGGCTGCTTGTGAGGCTGCAGATTTGGGCTGTCTTTGCAAGTGGACTGAGACAGGAGGACAGTAAGCACGTCCGTGAAAGAATTTCAGTAGCTTTCTTCGCCCTCGGAGGTGGAGTGAGTGGAGAAGCGGTTTGACACGTGGGTCTGTGGCTGCACAGTGTCAGGGCGACTGGACAAGCAACTTCAGTGGGGGACCGAGTGGGGCACCTCCCCCCAACCCCTGCTGGAACACTTCCCTTTTATTAGAATGGCATTTGGGTTTGTAGTTGGTTTCACTGAGAGGCTTCAACTAAACTCACATTCCCTTTGGAGGATTCTCTTTGGAAATTCTCTGTTTCATCTTTTCCTGCTGTTGAGCAGTATTGAGCAGGGTTGGGAGAGGGTAAATTCTTGGAAGCTTGTTCGTCTTTTAGGTGCCCCAAGGGGGCCATTTATACACTTAAGAGCAGTGTGAAGGCAGCCTGGCATCACGAAGCCTTTTCTTAAATGACTTTTTCTTAATATTCTAATTTATTGTTGATATCAGAGTAGTTGATGCTCATTACAGAAAACAGAGAGTATAGACAAGCAAAAGGAAACAGGAAATCGGCGATGGTCATGTAATCTAAAAACAGGAATTAAAATATTCCAGCACATTGCCTTCCATTCTTTCTTCTAGCTGTAGGTTTTGTCCACTGGTTTGTTTTTGTCAGAACTTAATTATCAAGTGGTGCCTATACTGTACATAAAAATTTGTATTGGGCTTCCTTCAATTGATATTTATAAATGAGTATTTTATGATACTTAAAACACCTTATAGATATAAATCTTAGTGATTGCATAATATACAGTACAAAAAATTAACTTGAAATGGATTGTAGACCTAAATATAAGAGCTAAGATGATACAACGTTTAGAAGAAAGCAAAAGTAGTAACCTTGGGTTTGATAAAGGTTTCTTAAATAGCAGACAAGGAAGCCATGAACTATAAATGCCAAAAAAAAAAAAATCAACAAATTGGATTTCATCAAAAGTAAAAACTTTTATCTTCAAAAGACACTGTTAGACTAATAAAAGGACAGGCCACACTGGGAGAAAATATTTGCGAAACATATGCCCAACAAAAGGTTTGTTTCTAGAATATGTAATGAAAGCATATGTCCATATAAAGACTCACTCACAAATGTTCATAGCAGCTTTACTTGTATAACTGGAAGCTGGAAACACCCCAAATGTCCATCAACAGGTGAACAGATAGCAAGTTGTGGTATATTCATTGCAGTGGATTAATACTCAACGATTAAAAAAGAATAAGCTATTGATGCATGCTCTAACATGGACGAATCTTATAATAATTATGCTGAGTGAAAGAAGACAAAAATGTATATTGTATGAGTTTCATTTACATGAACTTTTAGTGGGTATAAGCTAACCTATGGTGACAGAAAACAGATCATTGTTTGTCTCGGGGAGCAGGTCATTGGGGTGCCTGAGCGTTCTTTAATGCTTGATATTACAAAATGACCTTGGGGAAACAGTTAAGTCAGACTCTGTGCTTAGATGCCAAAGATCCTATTGGCAAATGGCTTTGTTTGGGGAAGAAGAGTTTTTAATGCAGCAATGTGTTACTCTTTCCGACTTAAGTTTTAAAAATATTCTCTTAGCTCTTCTTAAAGAAAATACCCTCTTAGGGGGTGATTTATGGAAAAAATGGACAGAAGGTCATACTACCTGCAGAGGGATCTGCTCTCAGGAATTCGCTGCCGGTGGGATAGCTCGTTCTGATTTATTGTTCTGGGTGGGCGAGAGGTGGGGAGGGCTTCTCCCTACAGAGCTCTGAACATTGATTTTACCTCTCTGTTGCCATTGATTTTCTTTTGGAGAATGGAAGATTGAAGCATTTGTTTTAAGCCTTCCAGATAAGCTACATTCTCAAATTCTGCACGTGCATTGTGACTGGGAGGAAAGGATGTCAGGGTGGGACTTTGGGTGTCTGAGTGTGCCCTTGGAAGCCTTCTGGGAGCAGTGGGAACTAATCTGTTTTTAAATAAGGAGCCAACAGCTGGTCTTCCCAATGGGCCAGGCCTTCTAACGTAATGGCCCTTTATCTCTATTTCCTAATTATCTGGAATAACAACGAGTTCTCTGCACCAGTGAAGAATTCAGATCCAGTCGAGGCTGGCAGTGCAGTAGAGACCAGTCTGAGAGCTCTCAGCCTTTTATGTGAACGTGAAAAAAGGAATCAAAGTGTCTGAGGTCAGAGAGAATTACATCACAGAATGTGCCTCAAATACGAAACTCTCAGAGGATATTTGAAAGGATGAGGGTTATTTCATCTCAGTTTTGTTTTACAGCAAAGCACTGCCTCCTGCTACAGGGGCTTTGAACAGGTCGATTATACACACACGCCTGTCTCAGTTTGGGAGACACACAGCCACGTGGAAGGTGGGTGAGTCCTAGGCTTTCTGGTGCTTCACAATTCAAGGCGTTGTTTCCAATTACCAAGCAAAATGTGATAATGCCCACATCCCTTGCTACGATTTTATATTTGTATAGCTCATACCCTTTCTCCAAGGGGCCTTTGAATTGCCTTGCGTTCTGTGCTAACCTTGAGGGATCTTCGTTTGCCATCTTCTCTGGGTAGGGTGCTAATGAGGGCTTGGTGCTATTTCTAGGCTATTTGTGGAATTAGTGCAGCTGAGTTTTGAGTTTGGGCCAACTTTGAGTCAGTCACCTTTCTAAACAGAGAAACCACCATTGTGGTCTGTTGTATTGCAAATACCTACCACTGGGCACTGAGGAAAACATAGGGAGAGTGGTTGGTTCCAGAGCTGCCACTCACTGACCACCTACCATGTTAGGCTCACTTAGCAGAAGCATCCTTGCTGATTTCCCACAGCAGTCTGTAGGTCTGTATGATGATCCCCATTTTACAGATGGGACTATTGAGTTTCCATAAAGAATTCCGTTGGTTGCACAGGGCTGTAAGGGGTAGGTTTGGAACCAGGATGGAGGTATGCCATACAGCCTCCTCGGCTGCAGAGCTATGGGTATGAGCTCTCACTGGATGCTTTTGCCTGCAGTACTGCACCAGCCCACCAGCCAATCTGTTCCTGATCCTAGATGCCCGTGAAACATAGGCCTGGGACCGTCTCTCCTAACTCTTGCCCCTTACAGAGTGATTGGTGGGGGCCCGGGTATTAACCCCATTTCTTCCTTTCTGTGCCAAAAGCAATAATTCTGGATGCATTTTTTCCCTTTGTGGTTTTTCCAAAAGCAGTCATTCAAACCACATGTCACTTAAACATAGAGATATTTAATTACTTTAAACCACAGCCATTTTTTTTTTTTTAAAGAACAGAAGGACTCTATGCCTCTGCCCATGAGGACCCAGCTGCTTCTGAGGCCTTCACTGAGCAAGATTTCACATCTCAAGCAAGCCAGTTACCTACTCTCTGCCTTTATTTTCCACTCTGAAGCTGAGGGTGTTGATTAGACGAGCTTGAGGACCAAAGCAGCAGAGAGTAAAAAACAGTTCATAATGGAGATGTGAATAATTGTGTGGAATTTGTAGTCCCCTGGAGCAGGGGAGAGGAGTGAGAGGCAGATCTTACATTGGAAGGCAAATTCACTAGGCAAGTTTTATAAATGCATTTAAAATATATTAAAATCGTGACTGCCAGTGAAATGTCCCAGACTCATATCTTGCCCTGCCTTGGCTTCCTTTCATTTTTTTTTTTTTTTAAACCACACTTCCAGTGCCAAAGCAGTGTTACATCTGAAGACAAGAGTGGATGAGGGCAGGGTTACCTGGCAAGTCCTCCTGGTCTGTCTCGTGGCCTTCTGCCTGGCTGGGCAGTTTCTGGGTGAGCCTCTCTAGGATCAGAGCCTCTGCCCTGCTAGCATCATCTCCAGCACCGTCCGCCAGTCTGCCATCTCTGCCTCCTGGGCTACACTGCTGGAGCAGGGCCTCCTTCCAGAGGGGGCAGTTCAGTTTCTAATGGACCCCAAAGCACTGGATCCTTGTCTTCTTTTTTTTTTTTTGAACCAGGTACTATCTGGAGGAGATGGAGAATGTTTTGTGGTGGAATTCTCAGAAGGTGCATGTGCCCAGATGCAAAGCTGCTGGAGGGCTGGTGAGCCAAGCATCTGTGGAGATGGGAGTGGCTGTTGACAAGGCCAGGGACTGATTGAACGCCGCTCTCATTTCCTCCCCGTCTCTGTTAGAAAGCATTAAGTGTACCACCCTGCTCTGTGGTTCTGTGCCAGATCACTGGGTTGCAGTTGCTGTGCTTCCTGGTGCCCTTGCATGTTAAGGAATGCATGGAGTGGCATGTTTTATGCATCAAATTGAAATGGATTAGAAAGAGGGGGTTAAGGGAGGTGTGCAGGTTTTGGAGAGGTCATTGTGAGGCATGATTTCCACCAGGGCTCAAGGCTTGCTGGGTGGCGCACAGGTGTGAATCGTTGTATTATCACACCTGCCCTTAAACATAAGGAAGCAGACAAGCTCAAGCCCCCCGCCCCCCCGCAACTCACCAAAGTTGTGTGTTGCCTGCACATTCTGGGCCACTTTCCAGGATCCAGGGAGAGCAGTGTCCTGGTGTCCAGGGGAGCAAGGCCGGTGTGGCCTCAGGACACATCATCATCTTTTTTTTTTTTTTTGCGGTACGCGGGCCTCTCACTGCTGTGGCCTCTCCCGCCGCAGAGCACAGGCTCCGGACGCGCAGGCTCAGCGGCCATGGTTCACGGGCCCAGCCGCTCCGCGGCATGTGGGATCTTCCCAGACCGGGTCACGAACCCGTGTCCCCTGCATCGGCAGGTGGACTCTCAACCACTGCACCACCAGGGAAGCCCCACATCATCTTCTTTTACAGAAGTGATCAGATTGATTTTCCCCCTTTCACTTACTTCTGTTTTAATTTCCTTAAACTTCTTTCCTTCACCTTTGTTATTAATAAATCTACTGTGGCCCGCTTGCTGCTCTGCTGAAACTCATCAAGATCCCAACTCACAGGTTTCCAGTTTAGACATTTTATATCAGATTAATTCCACCAATGAACCGTGAAAGACATTCTTTATGGATATCAGGTGCTAGAGTAGGGCCTATCTGGGGCACTGACCATGAGGGTTCTGGGACCAGAAAATGGACTCGGGATGATGTGGATGGGCATCCGAGGCTATCTTTAGGTGTACTTTTGTTTTAAATAGAATGTTCTCAAGCTAATATCCTGTCTTTAATGTTCCTCACAGAGGGAATGGGCAGCCGGCAAGGCCTTCCATGAACAGAGGGACAGGAGAGATGAAAGTTAATTAGTCTGGGGACCTTGGTACCTTTCCAAGGCGCACTCTTAAGTGATGTTGTTCATGGGTACACACTGAAATGAATGTGGCTGTCTTACTGAAGAGTGAAAGGCCCCTCTTCCGGATTGTCTTTTCCATGGTCCTGCTGCAGCTGGGGAGCTGGGGTGTCCTGCTTCCCATTTACCTGGCGTGAGGGACGAGGCTCTGGCTCAAACCTCCATGGCTATGAGGATTCCCAAGTGGAGGGCAAAGTGTCAGGGCTCCCCTCCGGCCTGGAACTAGTGTCCTTCTCTTGGCAGGTACCAGGGGGGCCATCTGTGAAGGTGATGGTGATGATGATGAAGGACTTTCGGGCTTGAGTCCCTTCTGTCATCCCATTGGCAGGACTGGTTCTCAGAAAGGGGCTCCCATGCACTGGTGATGGTGGGTTAAAGGTCATTCATTCAGATTCCACGAAGTTGGAGTCTGCGATCATTTCTTAAACAAGTATTTATGGTGCTTTCCACTTGCCAGACACTGCTGTGTGTTTGAAATTCTGTGATGAATGGACACAGTCTACCCTTGAGGAGATTGAATTCTGTTGGAAAAGACGGGTTTAAAAAAAAAAAAGTATCATATAGGGCTTCCCTGGTGGTGCAGTGGTTGAGAGTCCGCCTGCCGATGCAGGGGACACGGGTTCGTGCCCCGGTCCGGGAAGATCCCACATGCCGCGGAGCGGCTGGGCCCGTGAGCCATGGCCGCTGAGCCTGCATGTCCGGAGCCTGTGGTCCGCAACAGGAGAGGCCACAACAGTGAGAGGCCTGCGTGCAGCCAAAAAAGAAAAAAAGTATCATATAAATTGTGCTATGCATTAAGTAGGATAAGAGCAGGGTGCCATAAGAGAGAGTCACTTTAGGTTGGTTGAAGGGGATGAAAGGTGAAAGGTGCCAGCTGGGGAGAAGGTACAGAGTCGGGAGAAGTGTGTTGTTTTGTTTTTTTTTAATCTTTATTGGAGTATAAATGCTTCACAATACTGTGTTAATTTCTGTTGCACAGCAAAGCGAATCAGCCATATGCATACACGCGTCCCCATATCCCCTCCCTCTTGAGCCTCCCTCCTACCCCACCCCTCTAGGTCATCGCCAAGCACTGAGCTGATCTCCCTATGCCATGCTGCTGCTTCCCACCAGCCAACTACTTTATATTCGGTAGTGTATATACGGTGGATGCTACTCGCACTTTGCCCTCCCACCCTATGTCCTCAAGTCCATTTCCTATGTCTACCTCTTTATTCCCGCCCTCCAACTAGGTTCATCAGAACCTTTTTTTTTTTTTTTAGATTCCATATATATGCGTTAGCATATGGTATTTGTTTTTCTCTTTCTGACTTACTTCACTCTGTGTGACAGACTCTAGGTCCAACCACCTCACTACAAGTAACTCAATTTCATTTCTTTTTATGGCTGAGTAATATTCCATCGTAATTATGTGCCACATCTTCTCTATCCATTCATCTGTCGATGGACATTTAGGTTGCTTCCATGTCCTGGCTATTGTAAATAGTGCTGCAATGAACATTGTGGTACATGACTCTTTTTGAATTATGGTTTTCTCAGGGAATATGCCCAGTAGTGGGATTGCTGGGTCATATGGTAGTTCTATTTTTAGTTTTTTAAGGAACCTCCATACTGTTCTCCATAGTGGCTGTACCAATTCACATTCCCACCAACAGTGCCAGCTGGGGAGAAGGTACAGAGTAGGAAGAAGTGTTCTTGGAGCTGGGAAACAGCCTTTGCAAAAGCCCTGGTTCAGGGAAGGAAAAGGGCCTTGGTGTCCCAAAGGTAGTGAGAGGAGAGAGGCCTGAGCTGCAGGAAGGCAGTGATGGAGGGGACCTGGCTGCATGAGGCCAGAGAGGGAGGCGGGGCCCGACCCTACAGAGCCTTGAAGGCCACGGACGGGGTCGGCTCTCAGGCCAGGTATGAGAGGAAGTTTTATGTGGCTTTAAGCCAGAGAGTGACATAAAAGTATGGCTTAGGATGGACTGAATTTTTTTATTACTTTTGGATTATAGCTTATTGCAAAGCTTTTAAGAAAGCATCAGAATAAAACAAATGTCTATGAATTGAAGAAGACTTAAAATGACCACTGTTAAAAATCTGGTAAGAGTTTTTTGTAATATAATCGACAAGAAAATGTGGACCGAATTTTCTTGAATTCTTGTTCTTAAAACCAGATTGTGTGCTATGTGAGAGGAGCTGGAGGACTCTGGGTGTGAGTGTGTGTGTGTGTGCATGCACACACACGTTCATGCACACATGCGCTCACAGGACAATCCTAAAGCTCCCCTCATTGGAGCTGGTAGCCTAGTAGAGGGGACTAGGGACACAGGTGCATACAGTCTAGGCTAGAAAGTCAAAAGTCCCATGAACTAAAGTTAAAACTCCAAGAAGGGAGCAGCCACTTCCCCCTGCAATTGGGGCTGGGCCATGGGTAGAAGGCAGGGAAGGGGCAGCATGGACCAGTGGTATTTACTAGTATCCCTAGTAGTTTAAGAGCATGTAAGGACTCTGGCTCAGACGCTGTGTGACTTGTTCAATCCTGCACAGCCTTTATGTGGCAGAGATGGGGGACCAGGGCAAGGCTGCCCGAAGCCCGTCTTCTGTGTAAGGGCCACTTTGCCTTCCAGACACTTTCCTACTTGGAATCTGCATTTTCTTATCAGAGGATGACTTTAAAGTAATGCTAGAGCATAGTAGGTGTCCAGTGAAAGCTAGTCTCCCGTCTGAGCCTCCAGTTGCTCAAGGAACCGTCAGGTGGGGTGATAATCCTTGCCAGCCGCACATGAGCTCACATCTGCAGAGGCCCTGCTGTTCTTCATGTTCTGGCTGGTTGGTGTCAGTAGTCATGGCTAGTGAGTTCCCTGCCACAGAGCACATCCCCCACTCCCACCCCGATCATGCTCATCCCACTTACTTGTAATACCCAGTTCCCTCCGGAGAATAACTCCAGGTCTTGGCACTCTGCAGGTATTCACAACAGACTTCTGGTGGGTATTTTGGCCTCATTGGCCCCCTAGTTCCATTTTGGAGAATCTATCTCATGGAATCCAATAGAGATACACATAAAGATCTGTATTCCAGGATGTTCAGTGCCCTTGACTACAGTGTTAAGGAAATAGGAACAACCTCCTCATGGTCCATCATAGAAGAATGCTTACACATGTCGGAGTGTGCTTTCTATAGAATCCCCTTCCTCTAGGTGACCTCTGTGTTAACTCTTGTGCTATTGGCAGCCTCCTCCCCAACCTCCTGAGATGGAACCTCTGTCCTGGGACAGCTCTCACTCACTGTGTTGAGAGATCTCCCTTATGCTGACTCAGAAGGTTTTCTCTTGGTAACTTCTAGACATTGGTCCAGGTTCTACTCTGGAATAGCATTAGGGCACAGGGTTCCTGCTCCCTGTGCCAACACATTCTTGAGCATCTTGTCTGTGCATTGGAGCAGCTGGGTACCTGAATAAGCCTAGTCCAAAGTAGCCAATGATAAAGAGCTGCAGGGCACAAACAAGGGACTGGGAACATAGGACAGACATGCTTCAGGGAAGGGGCGGGGCTGTCTGAGACATCTCCTGCAAGGAGTAGCCTTGGAGCTGGCCCTTGGGAAAGAGTGGGAGGAACCTGGCTGGAGAAGGTAAGTGTTGGAGAAAACACAAGACCAAGGGAGCTAGGCTTCATTCTTGGCCGCCCACCCAGAAAATTCCCTACCTGTGAAGGCCACAGAGGCAAGAAGGAACTTGTCAAGGGCTCCAGCTTCTCTCCTCTGACCTTGACTATGAAGAAAACTTTCAGAGCAGGAGAAAGTTATGATGCCGATGTGGCCATGCCTGTGTTCTACAGCACTGGTGGTGGTAAATGGTGCCATGTTGATGGTTTGCGGATGATGGTGTTCAACTGGATCTCCTTGGATCCATGTCTCTGTCAGCTTCCAGCCTGTCTCTGGGCCCGTCCTGAAAAGACGGTATCCCCGATGCCATCTACCCACCTCTGCTTCATTTTGCCGACTTGTTCTTCCTAAAGTGGATCATATGCAGCCCTCCCAGGATGGGGTTGCTTTGCTGCTGGTGACTAGAAAACAAACGTGGCTATTTTTTCTCTCATACGCATGTCCCATAATAATTAGCTGCCCCTCAGGAATGCAAGCACGTATTTTCTGAGATGATAGCAGCAGACCCTGTGGTAGAATTGCACGTGCCTGCACTCACCCTCTTGTGCACACCTGAGCTCACACACACTTAGCTGGAAGTCGTGGTAGCAAAACCCTCAGTCCTTCTGGCCCCTCCTGAGAAGAGGCAGGATTATGAACACTCAGAGAGGCAGGCAAAGGAAATTCTTGGCCCTGGGCTTTCGTTTGATTTTTTTCCAATGAGCGTATCCATTGCTAAAGATTTCCTCTAAGGTCTCAGGGCTAGAAAGGGACCTTGCTTTCTTGGGCCAGCAAACAAAGACAATCAGCAAACAAGAAATCAAATGGGAATGCCAAAGGCCAGTGGGTAATTGTAACAGCTCCTCTCCTGCCCCCTTTTAGGAAGAAATGGAATTTTACAACAGTACTCCGCTATCCATTATCCTAAGGGAATAAAGAAAGCCCAGCCGTTCACTTACATTTCCCTAATAGCTGCTGTTACACTGCTGGCTTGGCACTTTCCATTAACAAAGCAGAATTTTAGCTGGGGCCTGTAAGTGTACGTGTACGTGTACGTGTGTGGGTTTTGCCTGCAGGCCACAGGGGCCGAGCTCTTCAACAAGCTGAAGTTTGAGCTAAAACTCCACTATCGCTGCCTCATAGAGCCCCTTGGTGCCAGTGGCCGTGCTCTGTCGTTACCTCAATGGAAGGTGACTGCAGACACAGAGTCTCAGGCCACTTGGTGAAATTTACATAATCACATCAGCCTGCTAATCTTCATGATTTGATGTGGGCACGCTGAGGGCATTGTGAGTTTAGGTGAGAACTGGGTTTGATTAGGATCCCTGGACATATCTATTTGGTTTCAAATATAAGGAAACCTTGATTCAAGTAATGTGCAGAAATGTGAGGAACACCAGAGATCTGGGTTTGTAATTCGGCAAGTTCCTTTCCTTCTTGTCTTTTGCCCATTTGTCACACAAATTGCTTCTGACGCTCTTAAATGTAGAATGGTGATGGGGTCCTGAAAGTAATAGCACGTAGAAATTTACCACGTAGAAATTTTCTTGGATAAGTTAGCATTCTCAGAGAATCTTTACCGTTCCAGGATGTAAGAATTAAAAACAGTTAAAGTAACACCTACCCCAAATAAATTCAGCCATCCAGAGTAATTAAATATCATTATGCTAATTAATAATTGTTACATGTGATGTGTGTTATAGGAAGTACATTTAACACAAATCTAGCATTCCCTTTGAATTCTTTGCCCAATTTCTGGCACATAGTAGGTACATAATAAATGTTTACTGAAAAAGTAGACTGTCTCTAGGATCCTAACCACCTTTGGAATACTTATACCTTCAGTTTTGATGGCTTTGCTTAAACAGGCCCTCAAAATGCAGTAATGTAGAAACTTAGTTCAGATAGATCTGACCCCTTGTTCTTCACTGAAGCCTTTGAGCACTGGTCAGGAGGCTTTTACATACATAAACTCCCTTTTTTCAGCCCTCCTTCCTGCACCTGGGAGATCTTTCTTCTGTTTCAATCACCTTGACTTTTTTAAACACTACTGGAGAAATGGAGTGTTGGCCGACAGGGGTAGGCTTGACAACATGCATTTCTTTAAAAATTCTGAAAGTGCATTCCTTTTTAGATTTTGAACAGATTAAACCAGCAATACGTGGTTGTAAGAGGGTCAAATGCTAGACATATAGAGTGACAAAGTGGAGGTTCCCTTTCTCACACCCTCAGTCCTTCCTGGCTAAGGGTGTGTTCCCTCTTAAACGTTTTCAGCTCTTTTACACATGCATGTACAGTGCTGTTGGAAACTCTCCTCTGGCTATTGAATCTTGTCATCTATGAAGATTAGATGCTTTTCAGCTGCCTGGGCCATTACGCAGCTCAGGTGAAAGGCAGGTCATGGAGGTTCAAGTTGAAATGAACTGCAGTCCAGAGGTTGCCATTCACATACACCCAGAGAGACATTCCTGCTTTTGGAATTGCATCCATACCAGGCACATATCTTTTAGGTGGCCCTGGTTCGGCTCTAAAAATGTAAAAAATACGTACTTTTCCTATGGCTTTGAAGGTGTTTTGGAAAGCTGGCTTGGTGGTGGTTTGGAAGCATGCCTGGGGACTGATGGCTCTCTGCTAATTCTGGCACCTGCTTATCTCTTCTGATGGATTTGAGCCTCGACCTGGCGTATGTGAAACCCTCAGTCTCCTTACCTGGGCCAAGCCAGATGGAGTGAAGACACACAAGGGTGCTGGCTTCCCTGTGAGTGACATGCCAGCTTGAATCAGTGGATCAGTAGATGCTCCACCCTGATGACCAGGGCCCACCTTGTGAGTCTGGGTCCTTCCATAAGCCTGCTTTGCTCACGAAGTCTCCTCGACTCATACTCACTCCCAACACTTCCCGTGTTCTTCCCATGTTGCACTATCACTTCCCTCCTTCTTGGAGCTGCTGGGAGGAGTGAATGTGACAGTTCATGTAAAGGGCCTGGGACAGCGCAAGAGCTCAGAACATGGTCCTTATTGTTGCTGGTAGTAATAGCAGTAGTATCAGCAGAATCATAAGTCCTCAGTAAATGTTTAGCTGCTATTATCATTATTATATATTTGCCCTTTTAAATTTCAACCTTCTGTAAACAGCATGTGTTTATACCACGTGAGTGCCCAGTAGCACTTAGAACACTCCGAGATGCACAATAGTTACTCCACGGAGGTTGGGCATTCTTTCCACAGTTCTTTAACAGACATCTGTTTATTAGGAAACTTGGACTCTCTTTGGACAGGATCTTGTGTCTGGGACCTTCTTCATTTGGAAAAGGAAGGAGACTCCTGAGCCCATGGGCACCAGGATGGAGCATGTCTCATATGGGAGCCTTTGTCTCTCACAAAACAGCTTTTGTAAATGACACAGGCCATTATGCTCCTCCTGTGTAATTTTATGCCTTAGTATAATGACTCAGATAACCCTAACAATGGAGGAATTATAGCCTCATTTTACGGGACAGATTATTTCAGTGGTTAACATGTTTTCTTTCCAATTAACATTCATTATTTGGTCTCTGGTTCAAAGTAGCCACCATATCAACTATCTGAGTATCTTCCATCCTTGTTTCAGAAGCAATTAGTTCTGATTCTGCAAACAAATTCAGTCTTGGTTTCCAGTGGGCAGTTTGATGTTAACATGAAAGTAAAATGCAGTAATGCTGGCTGCCAGCAAACAGACACTGTGATTAATGGAAAGGGTTGGTTCCTCGGTGGTTTCTCCAGGCCTCTGAGCTGACAGGTCTGCTGTAGAGATTTGACGAGAGAACAGAGACAGGACAGAGAAGAAGGGACTGGGACTGGTTATGTAGGCCTCTGTTTTTTCCTTCCATTAAATGGAGTAATGGCAGCATCTACTGCCAGGGTGTTGTGTTCAGGGCATTTAGACTGGAGTGGAGCAGTCACAGAAAAGAACTGGAATGCTGCTGCTACTACTTGTGACCTGGAATTGCTTTTCTCTTTTACCAGCTGTTCATATGCAGAGTAAAACAGTTCTGTCAAAAGTGATGCAAACACGTTAGAATGCACAGTGTATTAAATAAAATGAAGGGGTCTTGTCTTCTTCAATAACTGAAGAAAGGACTTCCCTGGTGGTGCAGTGGTTAAGAATCCGCCTGCCAAGGCAGGGGACACGGGTTCAAGCCCTAGTCCGGGAAGATCCCACATGCCGCGGAGCAACTAAGCCCGGGTGCCACAACTACTGAGCCCACAAGCCACAACTACTGAAGCCTGTGTGCCTAGGGCCTGTGCTCCACAACAAGAGAAGCCACCGCAGTGAGAAGCCCGTGCACTGCAGCAAAGACCCAAAGCAACCAAAAATAAATAAATAAAATTTTTTTTTAAATTGAAAAAAATGTCAGCAGTTCTATACAGCTGCAGCTCCTACCCCCACTGCATCATTCAGATATTTGTGATACACTTGGTTGAATTTCATCCTGTGGGATTGATGTCAGGAGCTTTACACCTGCTTTTATATTGATTGCTGGAAAAAAGTTCTCTAGAAGTCTTTGTTCTGACACTTTTACTGTGGGCCCTGATTATGGCCCTACTCTGCCCGTGCTCATGTGAAATACTGGGTCACAACTCATGTCCTCA